>NW_026961857.1:0-351655 GCF_036172605.1 Pelobates fuscus | reverse complement strand
TTTTTTCAGTATTTTTTTTCCGGATTTTTTTTTCCGGATTTTTTTGCCAGATTTTTTTTTCCGGATTTTTTTTCCCGGATTTTTTTTTTCCGGATTTTTTTTTCCGGATTTTTTTTTCCGGATTTTTTTTTCCGGATTTTATTTTCTGGATTTTTTTTCCGGATTTTTTTTCCAGATTTTTTTTTTCCGGATTTTTTTCCAGATTTTTTTTCCAGATTTTTTTTCACGGATTTTTCTGGATTTTTTTTTCCGGATTTTTTTTCCGGATTTTTTTTCTGGATTTTTTGTTCCGGATTTTTTCCGGATTTTTTTTCCGGATTTTTTTTTCAGGATTTTTCCGGATTTTTTTTTCCGGATTTTTTTTCCGGATTTTTTTTTCCGGATTTTTTTTTCCGGATTTTTTTTCCCGGATTTTTTTTTTCCGGATTTTTTTTTCCGGATTTTTTTTTCCGGATTTTTTTTTCCGGATTTTTCTTCATTTTTTTTTCAGGATTTTTTTTTTCTGGTTTTTTTTTCAGGATTTTTTTTCAGGATTTTTTTTTCAGGATTTTTTTTTTCAGGATTTTTCCGGATTTTTTTTTCCAGATTTTTTTTTCCGGATTTTTTTTCCAGTATTTTTCCGGATTTTTTTTTCCGGATTTTTTTTCTGGATTTTTTTTTCCGGATTTTTTTTTCAGGATTTTTCCGGATTTTTTTTTCAGGATTTTTTTTTCAGGATTTTTTTTCCGGATTTTTTTTCCAGTTTTTTTTTCACGGATTTTTCTGGATTTTTTTTTCCGGATTTTTTTTCCGGATTTTTTTTTCCAGATTTTTTTTTCAGGATTTTTTTTTCAGGATTTTTTTTCCAGGATTTTTTTTTTCAGGATTTTTCCGGATTTTTTTTTCCGGATTTTTTTTTCAGTATTTTTCCGGATTTTTTTTTCCGGATTTTTTTTCTGGATTTTTTTTTCCGGATTTTTTTTTCAGGATTTTTCCGGATTTTTTTTTCCGGATTTTTTTTTTTCCGGATTTTTTTTTTCCGGATTTTTCCGGATTTTTTTTCCCGGATTTTTTTTTTTCCGGATTTTTTTTTTCCGGATTTTTCCGGATTTTTTTTTCCGGATTTTTTTTTCTGGATTTTTTTTCCGGATTTTTCTTCATTTTTTTTTCAGGATTTTTCCGGATTTTTTTTTACGGATTTTTTTTTCCGGATTTTTTTTTCCAGATTTTTTTTTCAGGATTTTTCCAGATTTTTTTTTCAGGATTTTTTTTTCAGGATTTTTCCGGATTTTTTTTTCCGGATTTTTTTTCCGGATTTTTTTTCCAGATTTTTTTTCACGGATTTTTCTGGAATTTTTTTTCCGGATTTTTTTTCCGGATTTTTTTTCACTGATTTTTTTTTCAGTATTTTTTTTCCGGATTTTTTTTTCCGGATTTTTTTGCCAGATTTTTTTTTCCGGATTTTTTTTCCCGGATTTTTTTTTTCCGGATTTTTTTTTCCGGATTTTTTTTTCCGGATTTTTTTTTCCGGATTTTTCTTCATTTTTTTTTCAGGATTTTTTTTTTCTGGTTTTTTTTTCAGGATTTTTTTTCAGGATTTTTTTTTCAGGATTTTTTTTTCAGGATTTTTTTTTTCAGGATTTTTCCGGATTTTTTTTTCCGGATTTTTTTTTCCGGATTTTTTTTTCAGTATTTTTCCGGATTTTTTTTTCCGGATTTTTTTTCTGGATTTTTTTTTCCGGATTTTTTTTTCAGGATTTTTCCGGATTTTTTTTTCAGGATTTTTTTTTCAGGATTTTTTTTCCGGATTTTTTTTCCAGTTTTTTTTTCACGGATTTTTCTGGATTTTTTTTTCCGGATTTTTTTTCCGGATTTTTTTTTCCAGATTTTTTTTTCAGGATTTTTTTTTCAGGATTTTTTTTCCAGGATTTTTTTTTTCAGGATTTTTCCGGATTTTTTTTTCCGGATTTTTTTTTCCGGATTTTTTTTTCAGTATTTTTCCGGATTTTTTTTTCCGGATTTTTTTTCTGGATTTTTTTTTCCGGATTTTTTTTTCAGGATTTTTCCGGATTTTTTTTTCCGGATTTTTTTTTCAGGATTTTTCCGGATTTTTTTTTCAGGATTTTTTTTTCAGGATTTTTTTTCCGGATTTTTTTTCCAGTTTTTTTTTCACGGATTTTTCTGGATTTTTTTTTCCGGATTTTTTTTCCGGATTTTTTTTCTGGATTTTTTTTCCGGATTTTTTCCGGATTTTTTTTCCGGATTTTTTTTTCAGGATTTTTCCGGATTTTTTTTTCCGGATTTTTTTTCCGGATTTTTTTTTCCGGATTTTTTTTCCCGGATTTTTTTTTTCCGGATTTTTTTTTCCGGATTTTTCCGGATTTTTTTTTCCGGATTTTTTTTTCAGGATTTTTCCGGATTTTTTTTTCCGGATTTTTTTTCCGGATTTTTTTTCCAGATTTTTTTTCACGGATTTTTCTGGATTTTTTTTTCCGGATTTTTTTTCCGGATTTTTTTTCCGGATTTTTTTTCACTGATTTTTTTTTCAGTATTTTTTTTCCGGATTTTTTTTTCCGGATTTTTTTGCCAGATTTTTTTTTCCGGATTTTTTTTCCCGGATTTTTTTTTTCCGGATTTTTTTTTCCGGATTTTTTTTTCCGGATTTTTTTTTCCGGATTTTTCTTCATTTTTTTTTCAGGATTTTTTTTTTCTGGTTTTTTTTTCAGGATTTTTTTTCAGGATTTTTTTTTCAGGATTTTTTTTTCAGGATTTTTTTTTTCAGGATTTTTCCGGATTTTTTTTTCCGGATTTTTTTTTCCGGATTTTTTTTTCAGTATTTTTCCGGATTTTTTTTTCAGGATTTTTTTTCTGGATTTTTTTTTCCGGATTTTTTTTTCAGGATTTTTCCGGATTTTTTTTTCAGGATTTTTTTTTCAGGATTTTTTTTCCGGATTTTTTTTCCAGTTTTTTTTTCACGGATTTTTCTGGATTTTTTTTTCCGGATTTTTTTTCCGGATTTTTTTTTCCAGATTTTTTTTTCAGGATTTTTTTTTCAGGATTTTTTTTTCCGGATTTTTTTTTCAGTATTTTTCCGGATTTTTTTTTCCGGATTTTTTTTCTGGATTTTTTTTTCCGGATTTTTTTTTCAGGATTTTTCCGGATTTTTTTTTCCGGATTTTTTTTTCAGGATTTTTCCGGATTTTTTTTTCAGGATTTTTTTTTCAGGATTTTTTTTCCGGATTTTTTTTCCAGTTTTTTTTTCACGGATTTTTCTGGATTTTTTTTTCCGGATTTTTTTTCCGGATTTTTTTTCTGGATTTTTTTTCCGGATTTTTTCCGGATTTTTTTTCCGGATTTTTTTTTTAGGATTTTTCCGGATTTTTTTTTCCGGATTTTTTTTCCGGATTTTTTTTTCCGGATTTTTTTTCCCGGATTTTTTTTTTCCGGATTTTTTTTTCAGGATTTTTCCGGATTTTTTTTTCCGGATTTTTTTTCCGGATTTTTTTTCCAGATTTTTTTTCACGGATTTTTGTGGATTTTTTTTTCCGGATTTTTTTTCCGGATTTTTTTTCCGGATTTTTTTTCCGGATTTTTTTTCACTGATTTTTTTTTCAGTATTTTTTTTCCGGATTTTTTTTTCCGGATTTTTTTGCCAGATTTTTTTTTCCGGATTTTTTTTCCCGGATTTTTTTTTTCCGGATTTTTCCGGATTTTTTTTTCCGGATTTTTTTTTCCGGATTTTTTTTCCGGATTTTTTTTCCAGATTTTTTTTCACGGATTTTTCTGGATTTTTTTTTCCGGATTTTTTTTCCGGATTTTTTTTCCGGATTTTTTTTCCGGATTTTTTTTCACTGATTTTTTTTTCAGTATTTTTTTTCCGGATTTTTTTTTCCGGATTTTTTTGCCAGATTTTTTTTTCCGGATTTTTTTTCCCGGATTTTTTTTTTCCGGATTTTTTTTTCCGGATTTTTTTTCCGGATTTTTTTTCACTGATTTTTTTTTCAGTATTTTTTTTCCGGATTTTTTTTTCCGGATTTTTTTGCCAGATTTTTTTTTCCGGATTTTTTTTCCCGGATTTTTTTTTTCCGGATTTTTTTTTCAGGATTTTTCCGGATTTTTTTTTCCGGATTTTTTTTCCGGATTTTTTTTCCAGATTTTTTTTCACGGATTTTTCTGGATTTTTTTTTCCGGATTTTTTTTCCGGATTTTTTTTCCGGATTTTTTTTCCGGATTTTTTTTCACTGATTTTTTTTTCAGTATTTTTTTTCCGGATTTTTTTTTCCGGATTTTTTTGCCAGATTTTTTTTTCCGGATTTTTTTTCCCGGATTTTTTTTTTCCGGATTTTTTTTTCCGGATTTTTTTTTCCGGATTTTTTTTTCCGGATTTTTCTTCATTTTTTTTTCAGGATTTTTTTTTTCTGGTTTTTTTTTCAGGATTTTTTTTCAGGATTTTTTTTTCAGGATTTTTTTTTCAGGATTTTTTTTTCAGGATTTTTCCGGATTTTTTTTTCCGGATTTTTTTTTCAGTATTTTTCCGGATTTTTTTTTCCGGATTTTTTTTCTGGATTTTTTTTTCCGGATTTTTTTTTCAGGATTTTTCCGGATTTTTTTTTCAGGATTTTTTTTTCAGGATTTTTTTTCCGGATTTTTTTTCCAGTTTTTTTTTCACGGATTTTTCTGGATTTTTTTTTCCGGATTTTTTTTCCGGATTTTTTTTTCCAGATTTTTTTTTCAGGATTTTTTTTTCAGGATTTTTTTTCCAGGATTTTTTTTTTCAGGATTTTTCCGGATTTTTTTTTCCGGATTTTTTTTTCCGGATTTTTTTTTCAGTATTTTTCCGGATTTTTTTTTCCGGATTTTTTTTCTGGATTTTTTTTTCCGGATTTTTTTTTCAGGATTTTTTTTTCAGGATTTTTTTTCCGGATTTTTTTTCCAGTTTTTTTTTCACGGATTTTTCTGGATTTTTTTTTCCGGATTTTTTTTCCGGATTTTTTTTCTGGATTTTTTTTCCGGATTTTTTCCGGATTTTTTTTCCGGATTTTTTTTTCAGGATTTTTCCGGATTTTTTTTTCCGGATTTTTTTTCCGGATTTTTTTTTCCGGATTTTTTTTCCCGGATTTTTTTTTCCGGATTTTTTTTTCCGGATTTTTCCGGATTTTTTTTTCCGGATTTTTTTTTCAGGATTTTTCCGGATTTTTTTTTCCGGATTTTTTTTCCGGATTTTTTTTCCAGATTTTTTTTCACGGATTTTTCTGGATTTTTTTTTCCGGATTTTTTTTCCGGATTTTTTTTCCGGATTTTTTTTCCGGATTTTTTTTCACTGATTTTTTTTTCAGTATTTTTTTTCCGGATTTTTTTTTCCGGATTTTTTTGCCAGATTTTTTTTTCCGGATTTTTTTTCCCGGATTTTTTTTTTCCGGATTTTTTTTTCAGGATTTTTTTTTCCGGATTTTTTTTTCCGGATTTTTTTTTCAGGATTTTTCCGGATTTTTTTTTCCGGATTTTTTTTCTGGATTTTTTTTTCCGGATTTTTTTTTCAGGATTTTTTTTTCAGGATTTTTTTTCCGGATTTTTTTTCCAGTTTTTTTTTCACGGATTTTTCTGGATTTTTTTTCCGGATTTTTTTTCCGGATTTTTTTTCTGGATTTTTTTTCCGGATTTTTTCCGGATTTTTTTTCCGGATTTTTTTTTCAGGATTTTTCCGGATTTTTTTTTCCGGATTTTTTTTCCGGATTTTTTTTTCCGGATTTTTTTTCCCGGATTTTTTTTTTCCGGATTTTTTTTTCCGGATTTTTCCGGATTTTTTTTTCCGGATTTTTTTTTCAGGATTTTTCCGGATTTTTTTTTCCGGATTTTTTTTCCGGATTTTTTTTCCAGATTTTTTTTCACGGATTTTTCTGGATTTTTTTTTCCGGATTTTTTTTCCGGATTTTTTTTCCGGATTTTTTTTCCGGATTTTTTTTCACTGATTTTTTTTTCAGTATTTTTTTTCCGGATTTTTTTTTCCGGATTTTTTTGCCAGATTTTTTTTTCCGGATTTTTTTTCCCGGATTTTTTTTTTCCGGATTTTTTTTTCAGGATTTTTCCGGATTTTTTTTTCCGGATTTTTTTTCCGGATTTTTTTTCCAGATTTTTTTTCACGGATTTTTCTGGATTTTTTTTTCCGGATTTTTTTTCCGGATTTTTTTTCCGGATTTTTTTTCCGGATTTTTTTTCACTGATTTTTTTTTCAGTATTTTTTTTCCGGATTTTTTTTTCCGGATTTTTTTGCCAGATTTTTTTTTCCGGATTTTTTTTCCCGGATTTTTTTTTTCCGGATTTTTTTTTCCGGATTTTTTTTCCGGATTTTTTTTCACTGATTTTTTTTTCAGTATTTTTTTTCCGGATTTTTTTTTCCGGATTTTTTTGCCAGATTTTTTTTTCCGGATTTTTTTTCCCGGATTTTTTTTTTCCGGATTTTTTTTTCAGGATTTTTCCGGATTTTTTTTTCCGGATTTTTTTTCCGGATTTTTTTTCCAGATTTTTTTTCACGGATTTTTCTGGATTTTTTTTTCCGGATTTTTTTTCCGGATTTTTTTTCCGGATTTTTTTTCCGGATTTTTTTTCACTGATTTTTTTTTCAGTATTTTTTTTCCGGATTTTTTTTTCCGGATTTTTTTGCCAGATTTTTTTTTCCGGATTTTTTTTCCCGGATTTTTTTTTTCCGGATTTTTTTTTCCGGATTTTTTTTTCCGGATTTTTTTTTCCGGATTTTTCTTCATTTTTTTTTCAGGATTTTTTTTTTCTGGTTTTTTTTTCAGGATTTTTTTTCAGGATTTTTTTTTCAGGATTTTTTTTTCAGGATTTTTTTTTTCAGGATTTTTCCGGATTTTTTTTTCCGGATTTTTTTTTCCGGATTTTTTTTTCAGTATTTTTCCGGATTTTTTTTTCCGGATTTTTTTTCTGGATTTTTTTTTCCGGATTTTTTTTTCAGGATTTTTCCGGATTTTTTTTTCAGGATTTTTTTTTCAGGATTTTTTTTCCGGATTTTTTTTCCAGTTTTTTTTTCACGGATTTTTCTGGATTTTTTTTTCCGGATTTTTTTTCCGGATTTTTTTTTCCAGATTTTTTTTTCAGGATTTTTTTTTCAGGATTTTTTTTCCAGGATTTTTTTTTTCAGGATTTTTCCGGATTTTTTTTTCCGGATTTTTTTTCTGGATTTTTTTTTCCGGATTTTTTTTTCAGGATTTTTTTTTCAGGATTTTTTTTCCGGATTTTTTTTCCAGTTTTTTTTTCACGGATTTTTCTGGATTTTTTTTTCAGGATTTTTTTTCCAGGATTTTTTTTTTCAGTATTTTTCCGGATTTTTTTTTCCGGATTTTTTTTCTGGATTTTTTTTTCCGGATTTTTTTTTCAGGATTTTTTTTTCAGGATTTTTTTTCCGGATTTTTTTTCCAGTTTTTTTTTCACGGATTTTTCTGGATTTTTTTTTCCGGATTTTTTTTCCGGATTTTTTTTCTGGATTTTTTTTCCGGATTTTTTCCGGATTTTTTTTCCGGATTTTTTTTTCAGGATTTTTCCGGATTTTTTTTTCCGGATTTTTTTTCCGGATTTTTTTTTCCGGATTTTTTTTCCCGGATTTTTTTTTTCCGGATTTTTTTTTCCGGATTTTTCCGGATTTTTTTTTCCGGATTTTTTTTTCAGGATTTTTCCGGAATTTTCTTCATTTTTTTTTCAGGATTTTTCCGGATTTTTTTTTCAGGATTTTTTTTTCCAGATTTTTTTTTCAGGATTTTTCCGGATTTTTTTTCAGGATTTTTTTTTCAGGATTTTTTTTCCGGATTTTTTTTTCCGGATTTTTTTTCCGGATTTTTTTTTTCCGGATTTTTTTCTGGATTTTTTTGCCAGATTTTTTTTTCCGGATTTTTTTTCCCGGATTTTTTTTTTCCGGATTTTTTTTTCCGGATTTTTTTTTCCGGATTTTTTTTTCCGGATTTTTTTTTCAGTATTTTTCCGGATTTTTTTTTCCGGATTTTTTTTCTGGATTTTTTTTTCCGGATTTTTTTTTCAGGATTTTTTTTTCAGGATTTTTTTTCCGGATTTTTTTTCCAGTTTTTTTTTCACGGATTTTTCCGGATTTTTTTTTACCGGATTTTTTTTCCGGATTTTTTTTCTGGATTTTTTTTCCGGATTTTTTCCGGATTTTTTTTCCGGATTTTTTTTTCAGGATTTTTCCGGATTTTTTTTTCCGGATTTTTTTTCCGGATTTTTTTTTCCGGATTTTTTTTCCCGGATTTTTTTTTTCCGGATTTTTTTTTCCGGATTTTTCCGGATTTTTTTTTCCGGATTTTTTTTTCAGGATTTTTCCGGATTTTTTTTTCCGGATTTTTTTTCCGGATTTTTTTTCCAGATTTTTTTTCACGGATTTTTCTGGATTTTTTTTTCCGGATTTTTTTTCCGGATTTTTTTTCCGGATTTTTTTTCCGGATTTTTTTTCACTGATTTTTTTTTCAGTATTTTTTTTCCGGATTTTTTTTTCCGGATTTTTTTGCCAGATTTTTTTTTCCGGATTTTTTTTCCCGGATTTTTTTTTTCCGGATTTTTTTTTCAGGATTTTTCCGGATTTTTTTTTCCGGATTTTTTTTCCGGATTTTTTTTCCAGATTTTTTTTCACGGATTTTTCTGGATTTTTTTTTCCGGATTTTTTTTCCGGATTTTTTTTCCGGATTTTTTTTCCGGATTTTTTTTCACTGATTTTTTTTTCAGTATTTTTTTTCCGGATTTTTTTTTCCGGATTTTTTTGCCAGATTTTTTTTTCCGGATTTTTTTTCCCGGATTTTTTTTTTCCGGATTTTTTTTTCCGGATTTTTTTTCCGGATTTTTTTTCACTGATTTTTTTTTCAGTATTTTTTTTCCGGATTTTTTTTTCCGGATTTTTTTGCCAGATTTTTTTTTCCGGATTTTTTTTCCCGGATTTTTTTTTTCCGGATTTTTTTTTCCGGATTTTTTTTTCCGGATTTTTTTTTCCGGATTTTTCTTCATTTTTTTTTCAGGATTTTTTTTTTCTGGTTTTTTTTTCAGGATTTTTTTTCAGGATTTTTTTTTCAGGATTTTTTTTTCAGGATTTTTTTTTTCAGGATTTTTCCGGATTTTTTTTTCCGGATTTTTTTTTCCGGATTTTTTTTTCAGTATTTTTCCGGATTTTTTTTTCCGGATTTTTTTTCTGGATTTTTTTTTCCGGATTTTTTTTTCAGGATTTTTCCGGATTTTTTTTTCAGGATTTTTTTTTCAGGATTTTTTTTCCGGATTTTTTTTCCAGTTTTTTTTTCACGGATTTTTCTGGATTTTTTTTTCCGGATTTTTTTTCCGGATTTTTTTTTCCAGATTTTTTTTTCAGGATTTTTTTTTCAGGATTTTTTTTCCAGGATTTTTTTTTTCAGGATTTTTCCGGATTTTTTTTTCCGGATTTTTTTTTCCGGATTTTTTTTTCAGTATTTTTCCGGATTTTTTTTTCCGGATTTTTTTTCTGGATTTTTTTTTCCGGATTTTTTTTTCAGGATTTTTTTTTCAGGATTTTTTTTCCGGATTTTTTTTCCAGATTTTTTTTCACGGATTTTTCTGGATTTTTTTTTCCGGATTTTTTTTCCGGATTTTTTTTTCTGGATTTTTTTTCCGGATTTTTCTTCATTTTTTTTTCAGGATTTTTCCGGATTTTTTTTTACGGATTTTTTTTTCCGGATTTTTTTTTCCAGATTTTTTTTTCAGGATTTTTCCAGATTTTTTTTTCAGGATTTTTTTTTCAGGATTTTTCCGGATTTTTTTTTCCGGATTTTTTTTCCGGATTTTTTTTCCAGATTTTTTTTCACGGATTTTTCTGGATTTTTTTTTCCGGATTTTTTTTCCGGATTTTTTTTCCGGATTTTTTTTCACTGATTTTTTTTTCAGGATTTTTTTTCCGGATTTTTTTTTCCGGATTTTTTTGCCAGATTTTTTTTTCCGGATTTTTTTTCCCGGATTTTTTTTTTCCGGATTTTTTTTTCCGGATTTTTTTTTCCGGATTTTTTTTTCCGGATTTTTCTTCATTTTTTTTTCAGGATTTTTTTTTTCTGTTTTTTTTTTCAGGATTTTTTTTCAGGATTTTTTTTTCAGGATTTTTTTTTTCAGGATTTTTTTTTTCAGGATTTTTCCGGATTTTTTTTTCCGGATTTTTTTTTCCGGATTTTTTTTTCAGTATTTTTCCGGATTTTTTTTTCCGGATTTTTTTTCTGGATTTTTTTTTCCGGATTTTTTTTTCCGGATTTTTCCGGATTTTTTTTTCAGGATTTTTTTTTCAGGATTTTTTTTCCGGATTTTTTTTCCAGTTTTTTTTTCACGGATTTTTCTGGATTTTTTTTTCCGGATTTTTTTTCCGGATTTTTTTTTCCAGATTTTTTTTTCAGGATTTTTTTTTCAGGATTTTTTTTCCAGGATTTTTTTTTTCAGGATTTTTCCGGATTTTTTTTTCCGGATTTTTTTTTCCGGATTTTTTTTTCAGTATTTTTCCGGATTTTTTTTTCCGGATTTTTTTTCTGGATTTTTTTTTCCGGATTTTTTTTTCAGGATTTTTCCGGATTTTTTTTTCCGGATTTTTTTTTCAGGATTTTTCCGGATTTTTTTTTCAGGATTTTTTTTTCAGGATTTTTTTTCCGGATTTTTTTTCCAGTTTTTTTTTCACGGATTTTTCTGGATTTTTTTTTCCGGATTTTTTTTCCGGATTTTTTTTCTGGATTTTTTCTCTGGATTTTTTTTCCGGATTTTTTTTTCCGGATTGTTTTTTACCGGATTTTTCCGGATTTTTTTTTACCGGATTTTTTTTCCTGATTTTTTTTCCGTATTTTTCTTTCCGTTTTTTTTTTCCGGATTTTTCCGAATTTTTTTTTCCGGATTTTTTTTTCCGGATTTTTTCGGATTTTTTTTTCCGGATTTTTTTTCTGGATTTTTTTTTCCGGATTTTTTTTTTCCAGATTTTTTTTTCCGGATTTTTTTTTCCAGATTTTTCCGGATTTTTTTTCTGGATTTTTTTTCCGGATTTTTTTTTTCCGGATTTTTTTTTCCGGATTTTTTTTTCCGGATTTTTCTGGATTTTTTTTTCCGGATTTTTTTTCCGGATTTTTTTTCTGGATTTTTTTTCCGGATTTTTCTTCATTTTTTTTTCAGGATTTTTCCGGATTTTTTTTTCCGGATTTTTTTTTCCGGATTTTTCTGGATTTTTTTTTCCGGATTTTTTTTCCGGATTTTTTTTCTGGATTTTTTTTCCGGATTTTTCTTCATTTTTTTTTCAGGATTTTTCCGGATTTTTTTTTCCGGATTTTTTTTTCAGGATTTTTTTTTCAGGATTTTTTTTTTTAGGATTTTTCCGGATTTTTTTTTTCGGATTTTTTTTCTGATTTTTTTTTCTTGTTTTTTTTTCCAGATTTTTTTTCTGAATTTTTTTTCCGGATTTTTTCCGGATTTTTTTTTCCAGATTTTTTTTTCCGGATTTTCTTTTCAGGATTTTTTTTTCCAGATTTTTTTTTTCCGGATTTTTTTTTCCGGATTTTTTTTCCGGATTTTTTTTTCCAGATTTTTTTTTTCCGGATTTTTTTTTCCAGATTTTTTTTTCAGGATTTTTTTTTCAGGATTTTTTTTTCAGGATTTTTTTTTTCAGGATTTTTCCGGATTTTTTTTTCGGATTTTTTTTCGGATTTTTTTTTCTTGTTTTTTTTTCCGGATTTTTTTTCTGAATTTTTTTTCCGGATTTTTTCCGGATTTTTTTTTCCAGATTTTTTTTTCCGGATTTTTTTTTCAGGATTTTTTTTCCGGATTTTTTTTTCAGGATTTTTTTTTCCAGATTTTTTTTTTCCGGATTTTTTTTTCCGGATTTTTTTTAAAAGATTTTTTTTTCAGGATTTTTCCGGATTTTTTTTCCGGATTTTTTTTTCCGGATTTTTTTTCCCGGAATTTTTTTTCCGGATTTTTTTTTTCCGGATTTTTTTTTCCGGATTTTTTTTTCCGGATTTTTTTTTCTGGATTTTTCTTCATTTTTTTTCATGATTTTTCCGGATTTTTTTTTCAGGATTTTTTTTGTCAGGATTTTTCCGGATTTTTTTTTTCGGTTTTTTTTTCCGGATTTTTTTTCTGAATTTTTTTTCCGGATTTTTTTTTCAGGATTTTTTTTTCCGGATTTTTTTTCCAGATTTTTTTTCACGGATTTTTCTGGATTTTTTTTTCCGGATTTTTTTTCCGGATTTTTTTTTCTGGATTTTTTTTCCGGATTTTTCTTCATTTTTTTTTCAGGATTTTTCCGGATTTTTTTTTACGGATTTTTTTTTCCGGATTTTTTTTTCCAGATTTTTTTTTCAGGATTTTTCCAGATTTTTTTTTCAGGATTTTTTTTTCAGGATTTTTCCGGATTTTTTTTTCCGGATTTTTTTTCCGGATTTTTTTTCCAGATTTTTTTTCACGGATTTTTCTGGATTTTTTTTTCCGGATTTTTTTTCCGGATTTTTTTTCCGGATTTTTTTTCACTGATTTTTTTTTCAGGATTTTTTTTCCGGATTTTTTTTTCCGGATTTTTTTGCCAGATTTTTTTTTCCGGATTTTTTTTCCCGGATTTTTTTTTTCCGGATTTTTTTTTCCGGATTTTTTTTTCCGGATTTTTTTTTCCGGATTTTTCTTCATTTTTTTTTCAGGATTTTTTTTTTCTGTTTTTTTTTTCAGGATTTTTTTTCAGGATTTTTTTTTCAGGATTTTTTTTTTCAGGATTTTTTTTTTCAGGATTTTTCCGGATTTTTTTTTCCGGATTTTTTTTTCCGGATTTTTTTTTCAGTATTTTTCCGGATTTTTTTTTCCGGATTTTTTTTCTGGATTTTTTTTTCCGGATTTTTTTTTCAGGATTTTTCCGGATTTTTTTTTCAGGATTTTTTTTTCAGGATTTTTTTTCCGGATTTTTTTTCCAGTTTTTTTTTCACGGATTTTTCTGGATTTTTTTTTCCGGATTTTTTTTCCGGATTTTTTTTTCCAGATTTTTTTTTCAGGATTTTTTTTTCAGGATTTTTTTTCCAGGATTTTTTTTTTCAGGATTTTTCCGGATTTTTTTTTCCGGATTTTTTTTTCAGTATTTTTCCGGATTTTTTTTTCCGGATTTTTTTTCTGGATTTTTTTTTCCGGATTTTTTTTTCAGGATTTTTCCGGATTTTTTTTTCCGGATTTTTTTTTCAGGATTTTTCCGGATTTTTTTTTCAGGATTTTTTTTTCAGGATTTTTTTTCCGGATTTTTTTTCCAGTTTTTTTTTCACGGATTTTTCTGGATTTTTTTTTCCGGATTTTTTTTCCGGATTTTTTTTCTGGATTTTTTCTCTGGATTTTTTTTCCGGATTTTTTTTTCCGGATTGTTTTTTACCGGATTTTTCCGGATTTTTTTTTACCGGATTTTTTTTCCTGATTTTTTTTCCGTATTTTTCTTTCCGTTTTTTTTTTCCGGATTTTTCCGAATTTTTTTTTCCGGATTTTTTTTTCCGGATTTTTTCGGATTTTTTTTTCTGGATTTTTTTTCTGGATTTTTTTTTCCGGATTTTTTTTTTCCAGATTTTTTTTTCCGGATTTTTTTTTCCAGATTTTTCCGGATTTTTTTTCTGGATTTTTTTTCCGGATTTTTTTTTTCCGGATTTTTTTTTCCGGATTTTTTTTTCCGGATTTTTCTGGATTTTTTTTTCCGGATTTTTTTTCCGGATTTTTTTTCTGGATTTTTTTTCCGGATTTTTCTTCATTTTTTTTTCAGGATTTTTCCGGATTTTTTTTTCCGGATTTTTTTTTCCGGATTTTTCTGGATTTTTTTTTCCGGATTTTTTTTCCGGATTTTTTTTCTGGATTTTTTTTCCGGATTTTTCTTCATTTTTTTTTCAGGATTTTTCCGGATTTTTTTTTCCGGATTTTTTTTTCAGGATTTTTTTTTCAGGATTTTTTTTTTCAGGATTTTTCCGGATTTTTTTTTTCGGATTTTTTTTCTGATTTTTTTTTCTTGTTTTTTTTTCCAGATTTTTTTTCTGAATTTTTTTTCCGGATTTTTTCCGGATTTTTTTTTCCAGATTTTTTTTTCCGGATTTTCTTTTCAGGATTTTTTTTTCCAGATTTTTTTTTTCCGGATTTTTTTTTCCGGATTTTTTTTCCGGATTTTTTTTTCCAGATTTTTTTTTTCCGGATTTTTTTTTCCAGATTTTTTTTTCAGGATTTTTTTTTCAGGATTTTTTTTTCAGGATTTTTTTTTTCAGGATTTTTCCGGATTTTTTTTTCGGATTTTTTTTCGGATTTTTTTTTCTTGTTTTTTTTTCCGGATTTTTTTTCTGAATTTTTTTTCCGGATTTTTTCCGGATTTTTTTTTCCAGATTTTTTTTTCCGGATTTTTTTTTCAGGATTTTTTTTCCGGATTTTTTTTTCAGGATTTTTTTTTCCAGATTTTTTTTTTCCGGATTTTTTTTTCCGGATTTTTTTTAAAAGATTTTTTTTTCAGGATTTTTCCGGATTTTTTTTCCGGATTTTTTTTTCCGGATTTTTTTTCCCGGAATTTTTTTTCCGGATTTTTTTTTTCCGGATTTTTTTTTCCGGATTTTTTTTTCCGGATTTTTTTTTCTGGATTTTTCTTCATTTTTTTTCATGATTTTTCCGGATTTTTTTTTCAGGATTTTTTTTGTCAGGATTTTTCCGGATTTTTTTTTTCGGTTTTTTTTTCCGGATTTTTTTTCTGAATTTTTTTTCCGGATTTTTTTTTCAGGATTTTTTTTTCCGGATTTTTTTTCCAGATTTTTTTTCACGGATTTTTCTGGATTTTTTTTTCCGGATTTTTTTTCCGGATTTTTTTTTCTGGATTTTTTTTCCGGATTTTTCTTCATTTTTTTTTCAGGATTTTTCCGGATTTTTTTTTACGGATTTTTTTTTCCGGATTTTTTTTTCCAGATTTTTTTTTCAGGATTTTTCCAGATTTTTTTTTCAGGATTTTTTTTTCAGGATTTTTCCGGATTTTTTTTTCCGGATTTTTTTTCCGGATTTTTTTTCCAGATTTTTTTTCACGGATTTTTCTGGATTTTTTTTTCCGGATTTTTTTTCCGGATTTTTTTTCCGGATTTTTTTTCACTGATTTTTTTTTCAGGATTTTTTTTCCGGATTTTTTTTTCCGGATTTTTTTGCCAGATTTTTTTTTCCGGATTTTTTTTCCCGGATTTTTTTTTTCCGGATTTTTTTTTCCGGATTTTTTTTTCCGGATTTTTTTTTCCGGATTTTTCTTCATTTTTTTTTCAGGATTTTTTTTTTCTGTTTTTTTTTTCAGGATTTTTTTTCAGGATTTTTTTTTCAGGATTTTTTTTTTCAGGATTTTTTTTTTCAGGATTTTTCCGGATTTTTTTTTCCGGATTTTTTTTTCCGGATTTTTTTTTCAGTATTTTTCCGGATTTTTTTTTCCGGATTTTTTTTCTGGATTTTTTTTTCCGGATTTTTTTTTCAGGATTTTTCCGGATTTTTTTTTCAGGATTTTTTTTTCAGGATTTTTTTTCCGGATTTTTTTTCCAGTTTTTTTTTCACGGATTTTTCTGGATTTTTTTTTCCGGATTTTTTTTCCGGATTTTTTTTTCCAGATTTTTTTTTCAGGATTTTTTTTTCAGGATTTTTTTTCCAGGATTTTTTTTTTCAGGATTTTTCCGGATTTTTTTTTCCGGATTTTTTTTTCAGTATTTTTCCGGATTTTTTTTTCCGGATTTTTTTTCTGGATTTTTTTTTCCGGATTTTTTTTTCAGGATTTTTCCGGATTTTTTTTTCCGGATTTTTTTTTCAGGATTTTTCCGGATTTTTTTTTCAGGATTTTTTTTTCAGGATTTTTTTTCCGGATTTTTTTTCCAGTTTTTTTTTCACGGATTTTTCTGGATTTTTTTTTCCGGATTTTTTTTCCGGATTTTTTTTCTGGATTTTTTCTCTGGATTTTTTTTCCGGATTTTTTTTTCCGGATTGTTTTTTACCGGATTTTTCCGGATTTTTTTTTACCGGATTTTTTTTCCTGATTTTTTTTCCGTATTTTTCTTTCCGTTTTTTTTTTCCGGATTTTTCCGAATTTTTTTTTCCGGATTTTTTTTTCCGGATTTTTTCGGATTTTTTTTTCTGGATTTTTTTTCTGGATTTTTTTTTCCGGATTTTTTTTTTCCAGATTTTTTTTTCCGGATTTTTTTTTCCAGATTTTTCCGGATTTTTTTTCTGGATTTTTTTTCCGGATTTTTTTTTTCCGGATTTTTTTTTCCGGATTTTTTTTTCCGGATTTTTCTGGATTTTTTTTTCCGGATTTTTTTTCCGGATTTTTTTTCTGGATTTTTTTTCCGGATTTTTCTTCATTTTTTTTTCAGGATTTTTCCGGATTTTTTTTTCCGGATTTTTTTTTCCGGATTTTTCTGGATTTTTTTTTCCGGATTTTTTTTCCGGATTTTTTTTCTGGATTTTTTTTCCGGATTTTTCTTCATTTTTTTTTCAGGATTTTTCCGGATTTTTTTTTCCGGATTTTTTTTTCAGGATTTTTTTTTCAGGATTTTTTTTTTCAGGATTTTTCCGGATTTTTTTTTTCTGATTTTTTTTCTGATTTTTTTTTCTTGTTTTTTTTTCCAGATTTTTTTTCTGAATTTTTTTTCCGGATTTTTTCCGGATTTTTTTTTCCAGATTTTTTTTTCCGGATTTTCTTTTCAGGATTTTTTTTTCCAGATTTTTTTTTTCCGGATTTTTTTTTCCGGATTTTTTTTCCGGATTTTTTTTTCCAGATTTTTTTTTTCCGGATTTTTTTTTCCAGATTTTTTTTTCAGGATTTTTTTTTCAGGATTTTTTTTTCAGGATTTTTTTTTTCAGGATTTTTCCGGATTTTTTTTTCGGATATTTTTTCGGATTTTTTTTTCTTGTTTTTTTTTCCGGATTTTTTTTCTGAATTTTTTTTCCGGATTTTTTCCGGATTTTTTTTTCCAGATTTTTTTTTCCGGATTTTTTTTTCAGGATTTTTTTTCCGGATTTTTTTTTCAGGATTTTTTTTTCCAGATTTTTTTTTTCCGGATTTTTTTTTCCGGATTTTTTTTAAAAGATTTTTTTTTCAGGATTTTTCCGGATTTTTTTTCCGGATTTTTTTTTCCGGATTTTTTTTCCCGGAATTTTTTTTCCGGATTTTTTTTTTCCGGATTTTTTTTTCCGGATTTTTTTTTCCGGATTTTTTTTTCTGGATTTTTCTTCATTTTTTTTCATGATTTTTCCGGATTTTTTTTTCAGGATTTTTTTTGTCAGGATTTTTCCGGATTTTTTTTTTCGGTTTTTTTTTCCGGATTTTTTTTCTGAATTTTTTTTCCGGATTTTTTCCGGATTTTTTTTTCCAGATTTTTTTTTCCGGATTTTTTTTCACGGATTTTTCTTCATTTTTTCTTCAGGATTTTTCCGGATTTTTTTTTCAGGATTTTTTTTTTCAGGATTTTTCCGGATTTTTTTTTCAGGATTTTTTTTTCCGGATTTTTTTTTCGGATTTTTCCAGATTTCTTTTCCGGATTTTTTTTCCAGAATTTTTTTTTCCGGATTTTTTTTTCCGGATTATCCGGATTTTTTTTTCCGGATTATTTTTTTCCGGATTTTCTGGATTTTTTTCCGGATTTTTTTTTACGGATTTTTTTTCACGGATTTTTTTTTACGGATTTTTCCGGATTTTTTTTATTTTTATTTTTTTTTACGGATTTTTTCCGGATTTTTTTTTCCGGATTTTTTTTTCCGGATTTTTTTTTCTGATTTTTTTTTCTTGTTTTTTTTTCCGGATTTTTTTTTCTGATTTTTTTTTCTTGTTTTTTTTTCCGGATTTTTTTTTCCGGATTTTTCTGGATTTTTTTTCCTGGATTTTTTTTTCCGGATTTTTCCCGATTTTTTTTCCCGATTTTTTTTTCCGGATTTTTTTCTGGATTTTTTTTTCAGGATTTTTTTTTTCTGGATTTTTTTTTCCGGATTTTTTTTTACGGATTTTTTTTCTGGATTTTTTGTTCCGGATTTTTTCCGGATTTTTTTTCAGGATTTTTTTTTCAGGATTTTCCCGGATTTTTTTTTTCCGGATTTTTTTTTTTCCGGATTTTTCCGGATTTTTTTTTCTGGATTTTATTTTCTGGATTTTTTTTCCGGATTTTTCTTCATTTTTTTTTCAGGATTTTTCCGGATTTTTTTTTCAGGATTTTTTTTTCAGGATTTTTTTTTCCAGATTTTTTTTTCAGGATTTTTCCGGATTTTTTTTTCAGGATTTTTTTTTCAGGATTTTTCCGGATTTTTTTTTCCGGATTTTTTTTACGGATTTTTTTTCTGGATTTTTTGTTCCGGATTTTTTTTCCCGGATTTTTTTTTTCGGATTTTTCCGGATTTTTTTTTCTGGATTTTTTTTTCTGGATTTTTTTTCCGGATTTTTCTTCATTTTTTTTTCAGGATTTTTCCGGATTTTTTTTTCCGGATTTTTTTTTCGGATTTTTTTTCTGATTTTTTTTTCTTGTATTTTTTTCCGGATTTTTTTTCTGAATTTTTTTTTCCGGATTTTTTCCGGATTTTTTTTTCCAGATTTTTTTTTCCGGATTTTTTTTCCAGATTTTTTTTTTCCGGATTTTTTTCCAGATTTTTTTTCCAGATTTTTTTTCACGGATTTTTCTGGATTTTTTTTTCCGGATTTTTTTTCCGGATTTTTTTTCTGGATTTTTTGTTCCGGATTTTTTCCGGATTTTTTTTCCGGATTTTTTTTTCAGGATTTTTCCGGATTTATTTTTCCGGATTTTTTTTCCGGATTTTTTTTTCCGGATTTTTTTTCCCGGATTTTTTTTTTCCGGATTTTTCCGGATTTTTTTTTCCGGATTTTTTTTTCTGGATTTTTTTTCCGGATTTTTCTTCATTTTTTTTTCAGGATTTTTCCGGATTTTTTTTTACGGATTTTTTTTTCCGGATTTTTTTTTCCAGATTTTTTTTTCAGGATTTTTCCAGATTTTTTTTTCAGGATTTTTTTTTCAGGATTTTTCCGGATTTTTTTTTCCGGATTTTTTTTCCGGATTTTTTTTCCAGATTTTTTTTCACGGATTTTTCTGGATTTTTTTTTCCAGATTTTTTTTCCGGATTTTTTTTCCGGATTTTTTTTCACTGATTTTTTTTTCAGGATTTTTTTTCCGGATTTTTTTTTCCGGATTTTTTTGCCAGATTTTTTTTTCCGGATTTTTTTTCCCGGATTTTTTTTTTCCGGATTTTTTTTTCCGGATTTTTTTTTCCGGATTTTTTTTTCCGGATTTTTCTTCATTTTTTTTTCAGGATTTTTTTTTTCTGTTTTTTTTTTCAGGATTTTTTTTCAGGATTTTTTTTTCAGGATTTTTTTTTTCAGGATTTTTTTTTTCAGGATTTTTCCGGATTTTTTTTTCCGGATTTTTTTTTCCGGATTTTTTTTTCAGTATTTTTCCGGATTTTTTTTTCCGGATTTTTTTTCTGGATTTTTTTTTCCGGATTTTTTTTTCAGGATTTTTCCGGATTTTTTTTTCAGGATTTTTTTTTCAGGATTTTTTTTCCGGATTTTTTTTCCAGTTTTTTTTTCACGGATTTTTCTGGATTTTTTTTTCCGGATTTTTTTTCCGGATTTTTTTTTCCAGATTTTTTTTTCAGGATTTTTTTTTCAGGATTTTTTTTCCAGGATTTTTTTTTTCAGGATTTTTCCGGATTTTTTTTTCCGGATTTTTTTTTCCGGATTTTTTTTTCAGTATTTTTCCGGATTTTTTTTTCCGGATTTTTTTTCTGGATTTTTTTTTCCGGATTTTTTTTTCAGGATTTTTCCGGATTTTTTTTTCCGGATTTTTTTTTCAGGATTTTTCCGGATTTTTTTTTCAGGATTTTTTTTTCAGGATTTTTTTTCCGGATTTTTTTTCCAGTTTTTTTTTCACGGATTTTTCTGGATTTTTTTTTCCGGATTTTTTTTCCGGATTTTTTTTCTGGATTTTTTGTTCCGGATTTTTTCCGTATTTTTTTTCCGGATTTTTTTTTCAGGATTTTTCCGGATTTTTTTTTCCGGATTTTTTTTCCGGATTTTTTTTTCCGGATTTTTTTTCCCGGATTTTTTTTTTCCGGATTTTTTTTTCCGGATTTTTCCGGATTTTTTTTTCCGGATTTTTTTTTCTGGATTTTTTTTCCGGAATTTTCTTCATTTTTTTTTCAGGATTTTTCCGGATTTTTTTTTCAGGATTTTTTTTTCAGGATTTTTTTTCCAGATTTTTTTTTCAGGATTTTTCCGGATTTTTTTTCAGGATTTTTTTTTCAGGATTTTTTTTCCGGATTTTTTTTTCCGGATTTTTTTTCCGGATTTTTTTTTTCCGGATTTTTTTCTGGATTTTTTTCCGGATTTTTTTTTTCCGGATTTATCCGGATTTTTTTCTGGATTTTTTTCCGGATTTCTTTTTCCGGATTTTTTTTCCGGATTTTTTTTCTGGATTTTTTTTCTGGATTTTTTTTCCGGATTTTTTTTCCGGATTTTTTTTACCGGATTTTTCCTGATTTTTTTTTACCGGATTTTTTTTTCCTGATTTTTTTCCGGATTTTTTTTTCCGGATTTTTTTTCCGGATTTTTTTTCTGGATTTTTTCTCTGGATTTTTTTTCCGGATTTTTTTTCCGGATTGTTTTTTACCGGATTTTTCCTGATTTTTTTTTACCGGATTTTTTTTCCTGATTTTTTTTCCGGATTTTTCTTTCCGTTTTTTTTTTCCGGATTTTTCCGAATTTTTTTTTCCGGATTTTTTTTTCCGGATTTTTTCGGATTTTTTTTTCCGGATTTTTTCGGATTTTTTTTTCCGGATTTTTTTTCTGGATTTTTTTTTCCGGATTTTTTTTTCCAGATTTTTTTTTCAGGATTTTTCCAGATTTTTTTTTCAGGATTTTTTTTTCAGGATTTTTCCGGATTTTTTTTTCCGGATTTTTTTTCCGGATTTTTTTTCCAGATTTTTTTTCACGGATTTTTCTGGATTTTTTTTTCCGGATTTTTTTTCCGGATTTTTTTTCCGGATTTTTTTTCACTGATTTTTTTTTCAGGATTTTTTTTCCGGATTTTTTTTTCCGGATTTTTTTGCCAGATTTTTTTTTCCGGATTTTTTTTCCCGGATTTTTTTTTTCCGGATTTTTTTTTCCGGATTTTTTTTTCCGGATTTTTTTTTCCGGATTTTTCTTCATTTTTTTTTCAGGATTTTTCCGGATTTTTTTTTACGGATTTTTTTTTCCGGATTTTTTTTTCCAGATTTTTTTTTCAGGATTTTTCCAGATTTTTTTTCAGGATTTTTTTTTCAGGATTTTTCCGGATTTTTTTTTCAGGATTTTTTTTCCGGATTTTTTTTCCAGATTTTTTTTCACGGATTTTTCTGGATTTTTTTTTCCGGATTTTTTTTCCGGATTTTTTTTCCGGATTTTTTTTCACTGATTTTTTTTTCAGGATTTTTTTTCCGGATTTTTTTTTCCGGATTTTTTTGCCAGATTTTTTTTTCCGGATTTTTTTTCCCGGATTTTTTTTTTCCGGATTTTTTTTTCCGGATTTTTTTTTCCGGATTTTTTTTTCCGGATTTTTCTTCATTTTTTTTTCAGGATTTTTTTTTTCTGTTTTTTTTTTCAGGATTTTTTTTCAGGATTTTTTTTTCAGGATTTTTTTTTTCAGGATTTTTTTTTTCAGGATTTTTCCGGATTTTTTTTTCCGGATTTTTTTTCTGGATTTTTTTTTCCGGATTTTTTTTTCAGGATTTTTCCGGATTTTTTTTTCAGGATTTTTTTTCCGGATTTTTTTTCCAGTTTTTTTTTCACGGATTTTTCTGGATTTTTTTTTCCGGATTTTTTTTCCGGATTTTTTTTTCCAGATTTTTTTTTCAGGATTTTTTTTTCAGGATTTTTTTTCCAGGATTTTTTTTTTCAGGATTTTTCCGGATTTTTTTTTCCGGATTTTTTTTTCCGGATTTTTTTTTCAGTATTTTTCCGGATTTTTTTTTTCCGGATTTTTTTTCTGGATTTTTTTTTCCGGATTTTTTTTTCAGGATTTTTCCGGATTTTTTTTTCAGGATTTTTTTTTCAGGATTTTTCCGGATTTTTTTTTCAGGATTTTTTTTTCAGGATTTTTTTTCCGGATTTTTTTTCCAGTTTTTTTTTCACGGATTTTTCTGGATTTTTTTTTCCGGATTTTTTTTCCGGATTTTTTTTCTGGATTTTTTGTTCCGGATTTTTTCCGTATTTTTTTTCCGGATTTTTTTTTCCGGATTTTTTTTTCCGGATTTTTTTTCCCGGATTTTTTTTTTCCGGATTTTTTTTTCCGGATTTTTCCGGATTTTTTTTTCCGGATTTTTTTTTCTGGATTTTTTTTCCGGAATTTTCTTCATTTTTTTTTCAGGATTTTTCCGGATTTTTTTTTCAGGATTTTTTTTTCAGGATTTTTTTTCCAGATTTTTTTTTCAGGATTTTTCCGGATTTTTTTTCAGGATTTTTTTTTCAGGATTTTTTTTCCGGATTTTTTTTTCCGGATTTTTTTTCCGGATTTTTTTTTTCCAGATTTTTTTCAGGATTTTTTTCCGGATTTTTTTTTTCCGGATTTATCCGGATTTTTTTCTGGATTTTTTTCCGGATTTCTTTTTCCGGATTTTTTTTCCGGATTTTTTTTCTGGATTTTTTTTCTGGATTTTTTTTCCGGATTTTTTTTCCGGATTTTTTTTACCGGATTTTTCCTGATTTTTTTTTACCGGATTTTTTTTTCCTGATTTTTTTCCGGATTTTTTTTTCCGGATTTTTTTTCCGGATTTTTTTTCTGGATTTTTTCTCTGGATTTTTTTTCCGGATTTTTTTTCCGGATTGTTTTTTACCGGATTTTTCCTGATTTTTTTTTACCGGATTTTTTTTCCTGATTTTTTTTCCGGATTTTTCTTTCCGTTTTTTTTTTCCGGATTTTTCCGAATTTTTTTTTCCGGATTTTTTTTTCCGGATTTTTTCGGATTTTTTTTTCCGGATTTTTTCGGATTTTTTTTTCCGGATTTTTTTTCTGGATTTTTTTTTCCGGATTTTTTTTTTCCAGATTTTTTTTTCCGGATTTTTTTTTCCAGATTTTTCCGGATTTTTTTTTCCGGATTTTTTTTCTGGATTTTTTTTTCCGGATTTTTTTTTTCCGGATTTTTTTTTCCGGATTTTTTTTTCCGGATTTTTCTGGATTTTTTTTTCCGGATTTTTTTTCCGGATTTTTTTTCTGGATTTTTTTTCCGGATTTTTTCCGGATTTTTTTTTCCAGATTTTTTTTTCCGGATTTTTTTTTCAGGATTTTTTTTTCCAGATTTTTTTTTTCCGGATTTTTTTTTCCGGATTTTTTTTCCGGATTTTTTTTTCCAGATTTTTTTTTTCCGGATTTTTTTTTCCGGATTTTTTTTCCGGATTTTTTTTCTGGATTTTTTCTCTGGATTTTTTTTCCGGATTTTTTTTCCGGATTGTTTTTTACCGGATTTTTCCGGATTTTTTTTTACCGGATTTTTTTTCCTGATTTTTTCGGATTTTTTTTTCCGGATTTTTTCGGATTTTTTTTTCCGGATTTTTTTTCTGGATTTTTTTTTCCGGATTTTTTTTTTCCAGATTTTTTTTTCCGGATTTTTTTTTCCGGATTTTTTTTCCGGATTTTTTTTCTGGATTTTTTCTCTGGATTTTTTTTCCGGATTTTTTTTCCGGATTGTTTTTTACCGGATTTTTCCTGATTTTTTTTTACCGGATTTTTTTTCCTGATTTTTTTTCCGGATTTTTCTTTCCGTTTTTTTTTTCCGGATTTTTCCGAATTTTTTTTTCCGGATTTTTTTTTCCGGATTTTTTCGGATTTTTTTTTCCGGATTTTTTCGGATTTTTTTTTCCGGATTTTTTTTCTGGATTTTTTTTTCCGGATTTTTTTTTTCCAGATTTTTTTTTCCGGATTTTTTTTTCCAGATTTTTCCGGATTTTTTTTTCCGGATTTTTTTTCTGGATTTTTTTTTCCGGATTTTTTTTTTCCGGATTTTTTTTTCCGGATTTTTTTTTCCGGATTTTTCTGGATTTTTTTTTCCGGATTTTTTTTCCGGATTTTTTTTCTGGATTTTTTTTCCGGATTTTTTCCGGATTTTTTTTTCCAGATTTTTTTTTCCGGATTTTTTTTTCAGGATTTTTTTTTCCAGATTTTTTTTTTCCGGATTTTTTTTTCCGGATTTTTTTTCCGGATTTTTTTTTCCAGATTTTTTTTTTCCGGATTTTTTTTTCCGGATTTTTTTTCCGGATTTTTTTTCTGGATTTTTTCTCTGGATTTTTTTTCCGGATTTTTTTTCCGGATTGTTTTTTACCGGATTTTTCCGGATTTTTTTTTACCGGATTTTTTTTCCTGATTTTTTCGGATTTTTTTTTCCGGATTTTTTCGGATTTTTTTTTCCGGATTTTTTTTCTGGATTTTTTTTTCCGGATTTTTTTTTTCCAGATTTTTTTTTCCGGATTTTTTTTTCCAGATTTTTCCGGATTTTTTTTTCCGGATTTTTTTTCTGGATTTTTTTTTCCGGATTTTTTTTTTCCGGATTTTTTTTTCCGGATTTTTTTTTCCGGATTTTTCTGGATTTTTTTTTCCGGATTTTTTTTCCGGATTTTTTTTCTGGATTTTTTTTCCGGATTTTTTCCGGATTTTTTTTTCCAGATTTTTTTTTCCGGATTTTTTTTTCAGGATTTTTTTTTCCAGATTTTTTTTTTCCGGATTTTTTTTTCCGGATTTTTTTTCCGGATTTTTTTTTCCAGATTTTTTTTTTCCGGATTTTTTTTTCCAGATTTTTTTTTCAGGATTTTTTTTCAGGATTTTTTTTTCAGGATTTTTTTTTTCAGGATTTTTCCGGATTTTTTTTTTCGGATTTTTTTTCTGATTTTTTTTTCTTGTTTTTTTTTCCGGATTTTTTTTCTGAATTTTTTTTCCGGATTTTTTCCGGATTTTTTTTTCCAGATTTTTTTTTCCGGATTTTTTTTTCAGGATTTTTCCGGATTTTTTTTTCAGGATTTTTTTTTCCAGATTTTTTTTAAAAGATTTTTTTTTCAGGATTTTTCCGGATTTTTTTTCCGGATTTTTTTTAAAAGATTTTTTTTTCAGGATTTTTCCGGATTTTTTTTCCGGATTTTTTTTTCAGGATTTTTTTTTCCGGATTTTTTTTTCAGGATTTTTTTTTTCAGGATTTTTCCGGATTTTTTTTTTCGGTTTTTTTTTCCGGATTTTTTTTCTGAATTTTTTTTCCGGATTTTTTCCGGATTTTTTTTTCCAGATTTTTTTTTCCGGATTTTTTTTCACGGATTTTTCTTCATTTTTTCTTCAGGATTTTTCCGGATTTTTTTTTCAGGATTTTTTTTTTCAGGATTTTTCCGGATTTTTTTTTCAGGATTTTTTTTTCCAGATATTTTTTCACGGATTTTTTTTGTCCGGATATTTTTTCCGGATTTTTTTTTCCAGATTTTTTTTTCCGGATTTTTTTTTTCAGGATTTTTTTTTTCAGGATTTTTCCGGATTTTTTTTTTCGGATTTTTTTTCTGATTTTTTTTTCTTGTTTTTTTTTCCGGATTTTTTTTCTGAATTTTTTTTCCGGATTTTTTCCGGATTTTTTTTTCCAGATTTTTTTTTCAGGATTTTTTTTTCCGGATTTTTTTTTCCAGATTTTTTTTTTCCGGATTTTTTTTTCCGGATTTTTTTTCCGGATTTTTTTTTCCAGATTTTTTTTTTCCGGATTTTTTTTTCCAGATATTTTTTCACGGATTTTTTTTGTCCGGATATTTTTTCCTGATTTTTTTTTCCAGATTTTTTTTTCCGGATTTTTTTTCCCAGATTTTTTTTCTGAATTTTTTTTCCGGATTTTTTCCGGATTTTTTTTTCCATATTTTTTTTCACGGATTTTTTTGTCCGGACATTTTTTCCGGATTTTTTTTTCCGGATTTTTTTTCCCGGATTTTTTTTTTTCCGGATTTTTTTTTTCCGGATTTTTCCGGATTTTTTTTTCCGGATTTTTTTTTCTGGATTTTTTTTCCGGATTTTTCTTCATATTTTTTTTCAGGATTTTTCCGGATTTTTTTTTACGGATTTTTTTTTCCGGATTTTTTTTTCCAGATTTTTTTTTCAGGATTTTTCCAGATTTTTTTTTCAGGATTTTTTTTTCAGGATTTTTCCGGATTTTTTTTTCCGGATTTTTTTTCCGGATTTTTTTTCCAGATTTTTTTTCACGGATTTTTCTGGATTTTTTTTTCCGGATTTTTTTTCCGGATTTTTTTTCCGGATTTTTTTTCACTGATTTTTTTTTCAGGATTTTTTTTCCGGATTTTTTTTTCCGGATTTTTCTTCATTTTTTTTTCAGGATTTTTTTTTTCTGGTTTTTTTTTCAGGATTTTTTTTCAGGATTTTTTTTTCAGGATTTTTTTTTTCAGGATTTTTTTTTTCAGGATTTTTCCGGATTTTTTTTTCCGGATTTTTTTTTCCGGATTTTTTTTTCAGTATTTTTCCGGATTTTTTTTTCCGGATTTTTTTTCTGGATTTTTTTTTCCGGATTTTTTTTTCAGGATTTTTCCGGATTTTTTTTTCAGGATTTTTTTTTCAGGATTTTTTTTCCGGATTTTTTTCCAGTTTTTTTTTCACGGATTTTTCTGGATTTTTTTTTCCGGATTTTTTTTCCGGATTTTTTTTTCCAGATTTTTTTTTCAGGATTTTTTTTTCAGGATTTTTTTTTCAGGATTTTTTTTTTCAGGATTTTTCCGGATTTTTTTTTCCGGATTTTTTTTTCCGGATTTTTTTTTCAGTATTTTTCCGGATTTTTTTTTCCGGATTTTTTTTCTGGATTTTTTTTTCCGGATTTTTTTTTCAGGATTTTTCCGGATTTTTTTTTCCGGATTTTTTTTTCAGGATTTTTCCGGATTTTTTTTTCAGGATTTTTTTTTCAGGATTTTTTTTCCGGATTTTTTTTCCAGTTTTTTTTTCACTGATTTTTCTGGATTTTTTTTTCCGGATTTTTTTTCCGGATTTTTTTTCTGGATTTTTTGTTCCGGATTTTTTCCGGATTTTTTTTCCGGATTTTTTTTTCAGGATTTTTCCGGATTTTTTTTTCCTGATTTTTTTTCCGGATTTTTTTTTCCGGATTTTTTTTCCCGGATTTTTTTTTTCCGGATTTTTTTTTTCCGGATTTTTCCGGATTTTTTTTTCCGGATTTTTTTTTCTGGATTTTTTTTCCGGATTTTTCTTCATTTTTTTTTCAGGATTTTTCCGGATTTTTTTTTCCGGATTTTTTTTTCCGGATTTTTTTTTCCAGATTTTTTTTTCAGGATTTTTCCGGATTTTTTTTTCAGGATTTTTTTTTCAGGATTTTTCCGGATTTTTTTTTCCGGATTTTTTTTCAGGATTTTTTTTCCAGATTTTTTTTCACGGATTTTTCTGGATTTTTTTTTCCGGATTTTTTTTCCGGATTTTTTTTCCGGATTTTTTTTCACTGATTTTTTTTTCCGGATTTTTTTTCCGGTTTTTTTTTTCCGGATTTTTTTGCCAGATTTTTTTTTCCGGATTTTTTTTCCGGATTTTTTTTCTGGATTTTTTTTCTGGATTTTTTTTCCGGATTTTTCTTCATTTTTTTTTCAGGATTTTTCCGGATTTTTTTTTACGGATTTTTTTTTCCGGATTTTTTTTTCCAGATTTTTTTTTCAGGATTTTTCCGGATTTTTTTTTCAGGATTTTTCTGGATTTTTTTTTCCGGATTTTTTTTCCGGATTTTTTTTCCGGATTTTTTTTCACTGATTTTTTTTTCCGGATTTTTTTTCCGGATTTTTTTTTCCGGATTTTTTTTCCGGATTTTTTTTTCCGGATTTTTTTGCCAGATTTTTTTTTCCGGATTTTTTTTCCCGGATTTTTTTTTTCCGGATTTTTTTTTCCGGATTTTTTTTTCCGGATTTTTTTTTCCGGATTTTTCTTCATTTTTTTTTCAGGATTTTTTTTTTCTGGTTTTTTTTTCAGGATTTTTTTTCAGGATTTTTTTTTCAGGATTTTTTTTTTCAGGATTTTTTTTTCAGGATTTTTCCGGATTTTTTTTTCCGGATTTTTTTTTCCGGATTTTTTTTTCAGTATTTTTCCGGATTTTTTTTTCCGGATTTTTTTTCTGGATTTTTTTTTCAGGATTTTTTTTTCAGGATTTTTCCGGATTTTTTTTTCAGGATTTTTTTTTCAGGATTTTTTTTCCGGATTTTTTTTCCAGTTTTTTTTTCACGGATTTTTCTGGATTTTTTTTTCCTGGATTTTTTTTCCGGATTTTTTTTTCCAGATTTTTTTTTCAGGATTTTTTTTTCAGGATTTTTTTTTCAGGATTTTTTTTTTCAGGATTTTTCAGGATTTTTTTTTCCGGATTTTTTTTTCCGGATTTTTTTTTCAGTATTTTTCCGGATTTTTTTTTACGGATTTTTTTTCTGGATTTTTTTTTCCGGATTTTTTTCTCAGGATTTTTCCGGATTTTTTTTTCAGGATTTTTTTTTCAGGATTTTTCCGGATTTTTTTTTCAGGATTTTTTTTTCAGGATTTTTTTTCCGGATTTTTTTTCCAGTTTTTTTTTCACGGATTTTTCTGGATTTTTTTTTCCGGATTTTTTTTCCGGATTTTTTTTCTGGATTTTTTGTTCCGGATTTTTTCCGGATTTTTTTTCCGGATTTTTTTTTCAGGATTTTTCCGGATTTTTGTTTCCGGATTTTTTTTCCGGATTTTTTTTTCCGGATTTTTTTTCCCGGATTTTTTTTTTCCGGATTTTTTTTTCCGGATTTTTCCGGATTTTTTTTTCCGGATTTTTTTTTCTGGATTTTTTTTCCGGAATTTTCTTCATTTTTTTTTCAGGATTTTTCCGGATTTTTTTTTCAGGATTTTTTTTTCAGGATTTTTTTTTCCAGATTTTTTTTTCAGGATTTTTCCGGATTTTTTTTCAGGATTTTTTTTTCAGGATTTTTCCGGATTTTTTTTCCAGATTTTTTTTTCCGGATTTTTTTTTCCAGATTTTTTTTCCGGATTTTTTTTCTGAATTTTTTTTCCGGATTTTTTCCGGATTTTTTTTTCCAGATTTTTTTTTCCGGATTTTTTTTTCCGGATTTTTTTTTCAGATTTTTTTTTTCCGGATTTTTTTTTCCGGATTTTTTTTCCGGATTTTTTTTTCCGGATTTTTTTTCCGGATTTTTTTTCTGGATTTTTTTTTCCGGATTTTTTTTCCGGATTTTTTTTCCGGATTTTTATTTTCCGGATTTTTCCGGATTTTTTTTTTCCGGATTTTTTCCGGATTTATCCGGATTTTTTTCTGGATTTTTTTCCGGATTTCTTTTTCCGGATTTTTTTTCCGGATTTTTTTTCTGGATTTTTTTTCTGGATTTTTTTTCCGGATTTTTTTTCCGGATTTTTTTTACCGGATATTTCCTGATTTTTTTTTACCGGATTTTTTTTCCTGATTTTTTTCCGGATTTTTTTTTCCGGATTTTTTTTCCGGATTTTTTTTCTGGATTTTTTCTCTGGATTTTTTTTCCGGATTTTTTTTTCCGGATTGTTTTTTACCGGAATTTTCCGGATTTTTTTTTACCGGATTTTTTTTCCTGATTTTTTTTCCGTATTTTTCTTTCCGTTTTTTTTTTCCGGATTTTTCCGAATTTTTTTTTCCGGATTTTTTTTTCCGGATTTTTTTTTCAGGATTTTTTTTTCCAGATTTTTTTTTCAGGATTTTTCCGGATTTTTTTTTCAGGATTTTTTTTTCAGGATTTTTCCGGATTTTTTTTTCTGAATTTTTTTGTCCGGATTTTTTCCGGATTTTTTTTTCCAGATTTTTTTTTCCGGATTTTTTTTTCCGGATTTTTTTTTCCAGAATTTTTTTTTCCGGATTTTTTTTTCCGGATTTTTTTTCCGGATTTTTTTTTCCAGATTTTTTTTTATCGGATTTTTTTTTCCAGATTTTTTTTCACGGATTTTTTTTGTCCGGACATTTTTTCCGGATTTTTTTTTCCAGATTTTTTTTTCCGGATTTTTTTTTCAGGATTTTTTTTTCCAGATTTTTTTTTTCCTGATTTTTTTTTCCGGATTTTTTTTAAAAGATTTTTTTTTCAGGATTTTTCCGGATTTTTTTTCCAGATTTTTTTTTCCGGATTTTTTTTCCCGGATTTTTTTTTTCCGGATTTTTTTTTCCGGATTTTTTTTCCGGATTTTTTTTCACGGATTTTTCTTCATTTTTTCTTCAGGATTTTTCCGGATTTTTTTTTCAGGATTTTTTTTTCCGGATTTTTTTTTCCGGATTTTTCTGGATTTTTTTTTCCGGATTTTTTTTCCGGATTTTTTTTCTGGATTTTTTTTCCGGATTTTTTCCGGATTTTTTTTCCGGATTTTTTTTTCAGGATTTTTCCGGATTTTTTTTTCCGGATTTTTTTTCCGGATTTTTTTTTCCGGATTTTTTTTTTCAGGATTTTTCCGGATTTTTTTTTCCGGATTTTTTTTCTGGATTTTTTTTTCCGGATTTTTTTTTCCGGATTTTTTTTCACAGATTTTTTTTGTCCGGATATTTTTTCCGGATTTTTTTTTCCAGATTTTTTTTTCGGGATTTTTCCGGATTTTTTTCCGGATTTTTTTTTCTTGATTTTTTTCCGGATTTTTTTTCCGGATTTTTTTTTTCCGGATTTTTCCGGATTTTTTTTTTCTGGATTTTTTTCCGGATTTTTCTGGATTTTTTTTTCCGGATTTTTTTTCCGGATTTTTTTTCAGGATTTTTCCGGATTTTTTTTCAGGATTTTTTTTTCAGGATTTTTTTTTTCAGGATTTTTCCGGATTTTTTTTTCGGATTTTTTTTCTGATTTTTTTTTCTTGTTTTTTTTTCCAGATTTTTTTTCCGGATTTTTTTTTCCAGATTTTTTTTTCCGGATTTTTTTTTCCAGATTTTTTTTTTCCGGATTTTTTTTTCCGGATTTTTTTTCCGGATTTTTTTTTCCAGATTTTTTTTTTCCGGACTTTTTTTTCCAGATTTTTTTTCACGGATTTTTTTTGTCCGGATATTTTTTCCGGATTTTTTTTTCCAGATTTTTTTTTCCGGATTTTTTTTTAAGGATTTTTTTTTTCAGGATTTTTTTTTCCAGATATTTTTTCACGGATTTTTTTTGTCCGGATATTTTTTCCGGATTTTTTTTTCCAGATTTTTTTTTCCGGATTTTTTTTTTCTGATTTTTTTTTCTTGTTTTTTTTTCAGGATTTTTTTTCAGAATTTTTTTTCCGGATTTTTTCCGGATTTTTTTTTCCAGATTTTTTTTTCCGGATTTTTTTTTCCAGATTTTTTTTTTCCGGATTTTTTTTTCCGGATTTTTTTTCCGGATTTTTTTTTCCAGATTTTTTTTTTCCGGATTTTTTTTTCCAGATATTTTTTCACGGAATTTTTTTGTCCGGATATTTTTTCCTGATTTTTTTTTCCAGATTTTTTTTTCCGGATTTTTTTTCCCAGATTTTTTTTCTGAATTTTTTTTCCGGATTTTTTCCGGATTTTTTTTTCCATATTTTTTTTCACGGATTTTTTTGTCCGGACATTTTTTCCGGATTTTTTTTTCCAGATTTTTTTTTCCGGATTTTTTTTTTCAGGATTTTTTTTTTCAGGATTTTTCCGGATTTTTTTTTCGGATTTTTTTTCTGATTTTTTTTTCTTGTATTTTTTTCCGGATTTTTTTTCTGAATTTTTTTTTCCTGATTTTTTCCGGATTTTTTTTTCCAGATTTTTTTTTCCGGATTTTTTTTCCAGATTTTTTTTTTCCGGATTTTTTTCCAGATTTTTTTTCCAGATTTTTTTTCACGGATTTCTCTGGATTTTTTTTTCCGGATTTTTTTTCCGGATTTTTTTTCTGGATTTTTTGTTCCGGATTTTTTCCGGATTTTTTTTCCGGATTTTTTTTTCAGGATTTTTCCGGATTTTTTTTTCCGGATTTTTTTTCCGGATTTTTTTTTCCGGATTTTTTTTTCCCGGATTTTTTTTTTTCCGGATTTTTTTTTTCCGGATTTTTCCGGATTTTTTTTTCCGGATTTTTTTTTCTGGATTTTTTTTCCGGATTTTTCTTCATTTTTTTTCAGGATTTTTCCGGATTTTTTTTTACGGATTTTTTTTTCCGGATTTTTTTTTCCAGATTTTTTTTTCAGGATTTTTCCGGATTTTTTTTTCAGGATTTTTTTTTCAGGATTTTTCCGGATTTTTTTTTCCGGATTTTTTTTCCGGATTTTTTTTCCAGATTTTTTTTCACGGATTTTTCTGGATTTTTTTTTCCGGATTTTTTTTCCGGATTTTTTTTCCGGATTTTTTTTCACTGATTTTTTTTTCCGGATTTTTTTTCCGGATTTTTTTTTCCGGATTTTTTTGCCAGATTTTTTTTTCCGGATTTTTTTTCCCGGATTTTTTTTTTCTGGATTTTTTTTTCCGGATTTTTTTTTCCGGATTTTTTTTTCCGGATTTTTCTTCATTTTTTTTTCAGGATTTTTTTTTTCTGGTTTTTTTTTCAGGATTTTTTTTTCAGGATTTTTTTTCCGGATTTTTTTTCCAGTTTTTTTTTCACGGATTTTTCTGGATTTTTTTTTCCGGATTTTTTTTCCGGATTTTTTTTTCCAGATTTTTTTTTCAGGATTTTTTTTTCAGGATTTTTTTTTCAGGATTTTTTTTTTCAGGATTTTTCCGGATTTTTTTTTCCGGATTTTTTTTTCCGGATTTTTTTTTCAGTATTTTTTCGGATTTTTTTTTCCGGATTTTTTTTCTGGATTTTTTTTTCCGGATTTTTTTTTCAGGATTTTTCCGGATTTTTTTTTCCGGATTTTTTTTTCAGGATTTTTCCGGATTTTTTTTTCAGGATTTTTTTTTCAGGATTTTTTTCCCGGATTTTTTTTCCAGTTTTTTTTTCACGGATTTTTCTGGATTTTTTTTTCCGGATTTTTTTTCCGGATTTTTTTTCTGGATTTTTTGTTCCGGATTTTTTCCGGATTTTTTTTCCGGATTTTTTTTTCAGGATTTTTCCGGATTTTTTTTTCCGGATTTTTTTTCCGGATTTTTTTTTCCGGATTTTTTTTCCCGGATTTTTTTTTTCCGGATTTTTTTTTCCGGATTTTTCCGGATTTTTTTTTCCGGATTTTTTTTTCTGGATTTTTTTACCGGAATTTTCTTCATTTTTTTTTCAGGATTTTTCCGGATTTTTTTTTCAGGATTTTTTTTTCAGGATTTTTTTTTCCAGATTTTTTTTTCAGGATTTTTCCGGATTTTTTTTCAGGATTTTTTTTTCAGGATTTTTTTTCCGGATTTTTTTTTCCGGATTTTTTTTCCGGATTTTTTTTTCCGGATTTTTTTCTGGATTTTTTTCCGGATTTTTTTTTTCCGGATTTATCCGGATTTTTTTCTGGATTTTTTTCCGGATTTCTTTTTCCGGATTTTTTTTCCGGATTTTTTTTCTGGATTTTTTTTCTGGATTTTTTTTCCGGATTTTTTTTCCGGATTTTTTTTACCGGATTTTTCCTGATTTTTTTTTACCGGATTTTTTTTTCCTGATTTTTTTCCTGATTTTTTTTTCCGGATTTTTTTTCCGGATTTTTTTTCTGGATTTTTTCTCTGGATTTTTTTTCCGGATTTTTTTTTCCGGATTGTTTTTTACCGGATTTTTCCGGATTTTTTTTTACCGGATTTTTTTTCCTGATTTTTTTTCCGTATTTTTCTTTCCGTTTTTTTTTTCCGGATTTTTCCGAATTTTTTTTTCCGGATTTTTTTTCCGGATTTTTTCGGATTTTTTTTCCGGATTTTTTCGGATTTTTTTTTCCGGATTTTTTTTCTGGATTTTTTTTTCCGGATTTTTTTTTTCCAGATTTTTTTTTCCGGATTTTTTTTTCCAGATTTTTCCGGATTTTTTTTTCCGGATTTTTTTTCTGGATTTTTTTTTCCGGATTTTTTTTTTCCGGATTTTTTTTTCCGGATTTTTTTTTCCGGATTTTTCTGGATTTTTTTTTCCGGATTTTTTTTCCGGATTTTTTTTCTGGATTTTTTTTCCGGATTTTTCTTCATTTTTTTTTCAGGATTTTTCCGGATTTTTTTTTCCGGATTTTTTTTTCAGGATTTTTTTTTCCGGATTTTTTTTTTCAGGATTTTTCCGGATTTTTTTTTCCGGATTTTTTTTCCGGATTTTTTTTTCCGGATTTTTTTTTTCAGGATTTTTCCGGATTTTTTTTTCCGGATTTTTTTTCTGGATTTTTTTTTCCGGATTTTTTTTTCCGGATTTTTTTTCACAGATTTTTTTTGTCCGGATATTTTTTCCGGATTTTTTTTTCCAGATTTTTTTTTCGGGATTTTTCTTGATTTTTTTCCGGATTTTTTTTTCTTGATTTTTTTCCGGATTTTTTTTCCGGATTTTTTTTTTCCGGATTTTTCCGGATTTTTTTTTTCTGGATTTTTTTCCGGATTTTTCTGGATTTTTTTTTCCGGATTTTTTTTCCGGATTTTTTTTCAGGATTTTTCCGGATTTTTTTTCAGGATTTTTTTTTCAGGATTTTTTTTTTCCGGATTTTTCCGGATTTTTTTTTCGGATTTTTTTTCTGATTTTTTTTTCTTGTTTTTTTTTCCAGATTTTTTTTCCGGATTTTTTTTTCCAGATTTTTTTTTCCGGATTTTTTTTTCCGGATTTTTTTTTCCAGATTTTTTTTTTCCAGATTTTTTTTTCCGGATTTTTTTTCCAGATTTTTTTTCACGGATTTTTTTTGTCCGGATATTTTTTCCGGATTTTTTTTTCCAGATTTTTTTTTCCGGATTTTTTTTTAAGGATTTTTTTTTCAGGATTTTTTTTTCCAGATATTTTTTCACGGATTTTTTTTGTCCGGATATTTTTTCCGGATTTTTTTTTCCAGATTTTTTTTTCCGGATTTTTTTTTTCAGGATTTTTTTTTTCAGGATTTTTCCGGATTTTTTTTTTCGGATTTTTTTTCTGATTTTTTTTTCTTGTTTTTTTTTCCGGATTTTTTTTCCCAGATTTTTTTTCTGAATTTTTTTTCCGGATTTTTTCCGGATTTTTTTTTCCATATTTTTTTTCACGGATTTTTTTGTCCGGACATTTTTTCCGGATTTTTTTTTCCAGATTTTTTTTTCCGGATTTTTTTTTTCAGGATTTTTTTTTTCAGGATTTTTCCGGATTTTTTTTTCGGATTTTTTTTCTGATTTTTTTTTCTTGTATTTTTTTCCGGATTTTTTTTCTGAATTTTTTTTTCCGGATTTTTTCCGGATTTTTTTTTCCAGATTTTTTTTTCCGGATTTTTTTTCCAGATTTTTTTTTTCCGGATTTTTTTCCAGATTTTTTTTCCAGATTTTTTTTCACGGATTTTTCTGGATTTTTTTTTCCGGATTTTTTTTCCGGATTTTTTTTCTGGATTTTTTGTTCCGGATTTTTTCCGGATTTTTTTTCCGGATTTTTTTTTCAGGATTTTTCCGGATTTATTTTTCCGGATTTTTTTTCCGGATTTTTTTTTCCGGATTTTTTTTCCCGGATTTTTTTTTTCCGGATTTTTCCGGATTTTTTTTTCCGGATTTTTTTTTCTGGATTTTTTTTTCAGGATTTTTCCGGATTTTTTTTTACGGATTTTTTTTTCCGGATTTTTTTTTCCAGATTTTTTTTTCAGGATTTTTCCAGATTTTTTTTTCAGGATTTTTTTTTCAGGATTTTTCCGGATTTTTTTTTCCGGATTTTTTTTCCGGATTTTTTTTCCAGATTTTTTTTCACGGATTTTTCTGGATTTTTTTTTCCGGATTTTTTTTCCGGATTTTTTTTCCGGATTTTTTTTCACTGATTTTTTTTTCAGGATTTTTTTTCCGGATTTTTTTTTCCGGATTTTTTTGCCAGATTTTTTTTTCCGGATTTTTTTTCCCGGATTTTTTTTTTCCGGATTTTTTTTTCCGGATTTTTTTTTCCGGATTTTTTTTTCCGGATTTTTCTTCATTTTTTTTTCAGGATTTTTTTTTTCTGTTTTTTTTTTCAGGATTTTTTTTCAGGATTTTTTTTTCAGGATTTTTTTTTCAGGATTTTTTTTTTCAGGATTTTTCCGGATTTTTTTTTCCGGATTTTTTTTTCCGGATTTTTTTTTCAGTATTTTTCCGGATTTTTTTTTCCGGATTTTTTTTCTGGATTTTTTTTTCCGGATTTTTTTTTCAGGATTTTTCCGGATTTTTTTTTCAGGATTTTTTTTTCACGATTTTTTTTCCGGATTTTTTTTCCAGTTTTTTTTTCACGGATTTTTCTGGATTTTTTTTTCCGGATTTTTTTTCCGGATTTTTTTTTCCAGATTTTTTTTTCAGGATTTTTTTTTCAGGATTTTTTTTCCAGGATTTTTTTTTTCAGGATTTTTCCGGATTTTTTTTTCCGGATTTTTTTTTCCGGATTTTTTTTTCAGTATTTTTCCGGATTTTTTTTTCCGGATTTTTTTTCTGGATTTTTTTTTCCGGATTTTTTTTTCAGGATTTTTCCGGATTTTTTTTTCCGGATTTTTTTTTCAGGATTTTTCCGGATTTTTTTTTCAGGATTTTTTTTTCAGGATTTTTTTTCCGGATTTTTTTTCCAGTTTTTTTTTCACGGATTTTTCTGGATTTTTTTTTCCGGATTTTTTTTCCGGATTTTTTTTCTGGATTTTTTGTTCCGGATTTTTTCCGTATTTTTTTTCCGGATTTTTTTTTCAGGATTTTTCCGGATTTTTTTTTCCGGATTTTTTTTCCGGATTTTTTTTCCGGATTTTTTTTCCCGGATTTTTTTTTTCCGGATTTTTTTTTCCGGATTTTTCCGGATTTTTTTTTCCGGATTTTTTTTTCTGGATTTTTTTTCCGGAATTTTCTTCATTTTTTTTTCAGGATTTTTCCGGATTTTTTTTTCAGGATTTTTTTTTCAGGATTTTTTTTCCAGATTTTTTTTTCAGGATTTTTCCGGATTTTTTTTCAGGATTTTTTTTTCAGGATTTTTTTTCCGGATTTTTTTTTCCGGATTTTTTTTCCGGATTTTTTTTTTCCGGATTTTTTTCTGGATTTTTTTCCGGATTTTTTTTTTCCGGATTTATCCGGATTTTTTTCTGGATTTTTTTCCGGATTTCTTTTTCCGGATTTTTTTTCCGGATTTTTTTTCTGGATTTTTTTTCTGGATTTTTTTTCCGGATTTTTTTTCCGGATTTTTTTTACCGGATTTTTCCTGATTTTTTTTTACCGGATTTTTTTTTCCTGATTTTTTTCCGGATTTTTTTTTCCGGATTTTTTTTCCGGATTTTTTTTCTGGATTTTTTCTCTGGATTTTTTTTCCGGATTTTTTTCCGGATTGTTTTTTACCGGATTTTTCCTGATTTTTTTTTACCGGATTTTTTTTCCTGATTTTTTTTCCGGATTTTTCTTTCCGTTTTTTTTTTCCGGATTTTTCCGAATTTTTTTTTCCGGATTTTTTTTTCCGGATTTTTTCGGATTTTTTTTTCCGGATTTTTTCGGATTTTTTTTTCCGGATTTTTTTTCTGGATTTTTTTTTCCGGATTTTTTTTTTCCAGATTTTTTTTTCCGGATTTTTTTTTCCAGATTTTTCCGGATTTTTTTTTCCGGATTTTTTTTCTGGATTTTTTTTTCCGGATTTTTTTTTTCCGGATTTTTTTTTCCGGATTTTTTTTTCCGGATTTTTCTGGATTTTTTTTTCCGGATTTTTTTTCCGGATTTTTTTTCTGGATTTTTTTTCCGGATTTTTTCCGGATTTTTTTTTCCAGATTTTTTTTCCGGATTTTTTTTTCAGGATTTTTTTTTCCAGATTTTTTTTTCCGGATTTTTTTTTCCGGATTTTTTTTCCGGATTTTTTTTTCCAGATTTTTTTTTTCCGGGTTTTTTTTTCCGCATTTTTTTTCCGGATTTTTTTTCTGGATTTTTTCTCTGGATTTTTTTTCCGGATTTTTTTTCCGGATTGTTTTTTACCGGATTTTTCCGGATTTTTTTTTACCGGATTTTTTTTCCTGATTTTTTCGGATTTTTTTTTCCGGATTTTTTCGGATTTTTTTTTCCGGATTTTTTTTCTGGATTTTTTTTTCCGGATTTTTTTTTTCCAGATTTTTTTTTCCGGATTTTTTTTTCCAGATTTTTCCGGATTTTTTTTTCCGGATTTTTTTTCTGGATTTTTTTTTCCGGATTTTTTTTTTCCGGATTTTTTTTTCCGGATTTTTTTTTCCGGATTTTTCTGGATTTTTTTTTCCGGATTTTTTTTCCGGATTTTTTTTCTGGATTTTTTTTCCGGATTTTTTCCGGATTTTTTTTTCCAGATTTTTTTTTCCGGATTTTTTTTTCAGGATTTTTTTTTCCAGATTTTTTTTTTCCGGATTTTTTTTTCCGGATTTTTTTTCCGGATTTTTTTTTCCAGATTTTTTTTTTCCGGATTTTTTTTTCCAGATTTTTTTTTCAGGATTTTTTTTCAGGATTTTTTTTTCAGGATTTTTTTTTTCAGGATTTTTCCGGATTTTTTTTTTCGGATTTTTTTTCTGATTTTTTTTTCTTGTTTTTTTTTCCGGATTTTTTTTCTGAATTTTTTTTCCGGATTTTTTCCGGATTTTTTTTTCCAGATTTTTTTTTCCGGATTTTTTTTTCAGCATTTTTTTTTCCGGATTTTTTTTTCAGGATTTTTTTTTCCAGATTTTTTTTAAAAGATTTTTTTTTCAGGATTTTTCCGGATTTTTTTTCCGGATTTTTTTTAAAAGATTTTTTTTTCAGGATTTTTCCGGATTTTTTTTTCTGGATTTTTCTTCATTTTTTTTCATGATTTTTCCGGATTTTTTTTTCAGGATTTTTTTTTCAGGATTTTTTTTTTCAGGATTTTTCCGGATTTTTTTTTTCGGTTTTTTTTTCCGGATTTTTTTTCTGAATTTTTTTTCCGGATTTTTTCCGGATTTTTTTTTCCAGATTTTTTTTTCCGGATTTTTTTTCACGGATTTTTCTTCATTTTTTCTTCAGGATTTTTCCGGATTTTTTTTTCAGGATTTTTTTTTCAGGATTTTTCCGGATTTTTTTTTCCGGATTTTTTTTTCCGGATTTTTTTTTCAGGATTTTTTTTTTCAGGATTTTTCCGGATTTTTTTTTTCGGTTTTTTTTTCCGGATTTTTTTTCTGAATTTTTTTTCCGGATTTTTTCCGGATTTTTTTTTCCAGATTTTTTTTTCCGGATTTTTTTTCACGGATTTTTCTTCATTTTTTCTTCAGGATTTTTCCGGATTTTTTTTTCAGGATTTTTTTTTTCAGGATTTTTCCGGATTTTTTTTTCAGGATTTTTTTTTCCAGATATTTTTTCACGGATTTTTTTTGTCCGGATATTTTTTCCGGATTTTTTTTTCCAGATTTTTTTTTCCGGATTTTTTTTTTCAGGATTTTTTTTTTCAGGATTTTTCCGGATTTTTTTTTTCGGATTTTTTTTCTGATTTTTTTTTCTTGTTTTTTTTTCCGGATTTTTTTTCTGAATTTTTTTTCCGGATTTTTTCCGGATTTTTTTTTCCAGATTTTTTTTTCAGGATTTTTTTTTCCGGATTTTTTTTTCCAGATTTTTTTTTTCCGGATTTTTTTTTCCGGATTTTTTTTCCGGATTTTTTTTTCCAGATTTTTTTTTTCCGGATTTTTTTTTCCAGATATTTTTTCACGGATTTTTTTTGTCCGGATATTTTTTCCTGATTTTTTTTTCCAGATTTTTTTTTCCGGATTTTTTTTCCCAGATTTTTTTTCTGAATTTTTTTTCCGGATTTTTTCCGGATTTTTTTTTCCATATTTTTTTTCACGGATTTTTTTGTCCGGACATTTTTTCCGGATTTTTTTTTCCGGATTTTTTTTCCCGGATTTTTTTTTTTCCGGATTTTTTTTTTCCGGATTTTTCCGGATTTTTTTTTCCGGATTTTTTTTTCTGGATTTTTTTTCCGGATTTTTCTTCATATTTTTTTTCAGGATTTTTCCGGATTTTTTTTTACGGATTTTTTTTTCCGGATTTTTTTTTCCAGATTTTTTTTTCAGGATTTTTCCAGATTTTTTTTTCAGGATTTTTTTTTCAGGATTTTTCCGGATTTTTTTTTCCGGATTTTTTTTCCGGATTTTTTTTCCAGATTTTTTTTCACGGATTTTTCTGGATTTTTTTTTCCGGATTTTTTTTCCGGATTTTTTTTCCGGATTTTTTTTCACTGATTTTTTTTTCAGGATTTTTTTTCCGGATTTTTTTTTCCGGATTTTTTTGCCAGATTTTTTTTTCCGGATTTTTTTTCCCGGATTTTTTTTTTCCGGATTTTTTTTTCCGGATTTTTTTTTCCGGATTTTTTTTTCCGGATTTTTCTTCATTTTTTTTTCAGGATTTTTTTTTTCTGGTTTTTTTTTCAGGATTTTTTTTCCGGATTTTTTTTACGGATTTTTTTTCTGGATTTTTTGTTCCGGATTTTTTTTCCCGGATTTTTTTTTTCGGATTTTTCCGGATTTTTTTTTCCGGATTTTTTTTTCTGGATTTTTTTTCCGGATTTTTCTTCATTTTTTTTTTCAGGATTTTTCCGGATTTTTTTTTCCGGATTTTTTTTCGGATTTTTTTTCTGATTTTTTTTTCTTGTATTTTTTTCCGGATTTTTTTTCTGAATTTTTTTTTCCGGATTTTTTCCGGATTTTTTTTTCCAGATTTTTTTTTCCGGATTTTTTTTCCAGATTTTTTTTTTCCAGATTTTTTTCCAGATTTTTTTTCCAGATTTTTTTTCACGGATTTTTCTGGATTTTTTGTTCCGGATTTTTTCCGGATTTTTTTTCAGGATTTTTTTTTCAGGATTTTCCCGGATTTTTTTTTTCCGGATTTTTTTTTTTCCGGATTTTTCCGGATTTTTTTTTCTGGATTTTATTTTCTGGATTTTTTTTCCGGATTTTTCTTCATTTTTTTTTCAGGATTTTTCCGGATTTTTTTTTTCGGATTTTTTTTCGGATTTTTTTTTCTTGTTTTTTTTTCCGGATTTTTTTTCTGAATTTTTTTTCCGGATTTTTTCCGGATTTTTTTTTCCAGATTTTTTTTTCCGGATTTTTTTTTCAGGATTTTTCTTTCCGGATTTTTATTTCCGGATTTTTTTTTCCAGATTTTTTTTTTCCGGATTTTTTTTTCCGGATTTTTTTTAAAAGATTTTTTTTTCAGGATTTTTCCGGATTTTTTTTCCGGATTTTTTTTTCCGGATTTTTTTTCCCGGAATTTTTTTTCCGGATATTTTTTTTCCGGATTTTTTTTTCCGGATTTTTTTTTCCGGATTTTTTTTTCTGGATTTTTCTTCATTTTTTTTCATGATTTTTCCGGATTTTTTTTTCAGGATTTTTTTTTTCAGGATTTTTCCGGATTTTTTTTTTCGGTTTTTTTTTCCGGATTTTTTTTCTGAATTTTTTTTCCGGATTTTTTCCGGATTTTTTTTTCCAGATTTTTTTTTCCGGATTTTTTTTCACGGATTTTTCTTCATTTTTTCTTCAGGATTTTTCCGGATTTTTTTTCAGGATTTTTTTTTTCAGGATTTTTCCGGATTTTTTTTTCAGGATTTTTTTTTTCGGATTTTTCCAGATTTCTTTTCCGGATTTTTTTTCCAGAATTTTTTTTTCCGGATTTTTTTTTCCGGATTATCCGGATTTTTTTTTCCGGATTATTTTTTTCCGGATTTTCTGGATTTTTTTTCCGGATTTTTTTTTACGGATTTTTTTTCACGGATTTTTTTTTACGGATTTTTCCGGATTTTTTTTATTTTTATTTTTTTTTACGGATTTTTTCCGGATTTTTTTTTCCGGATTTTTTTTTCCGGATTTTTTTTTCTGATTTTTTTTTCTTGTTTTTTTTTCCGGATTTTTTTTTCTGATTTTTTTTTCTTGTTTTTTTTTCCGGATTTTTTTTTCCGGATTTTTCCGGATTTTTTTTCCTGGATTTTTTTTTCCGGATTTTTCCCGATTTTTTTTCCCGATTTTTTTTTCCGGATTTTTTTCTGGATTTTTTTTTCAGGATTTTTTTTTTCTGGATTTTTTTTTCCGGATTTTTTTTTACGGATTTTTTTTCTGGATTTTTTGTTCCGGATTTTTTCCGGATTTTTTTTCAGGATTTTTTTTTCAGGATTTTCCCGGATTTTTTTTTTCCGGATTTTTTTTTTTCCGGATTTTTCCGGATTTTTTTTTCTGGATTTTATTTTCTGGATTTTTTTTCCGGATTTTTCTTCATTTTTTTTTCAGGATTTTTCCGGATTTTTTTTTCAGGATTTTTTTTTCAGGATTTTTTTTTCCAGATTTTTTTTTCAGGATTTTTCCGGATTTTTTTTTCAGGATTTTTTTTTTAGGATTTTTCCGGATTTTTTTCTCCGGATTTTTTTTACGGATTTTTTTTCTGGATTTTTTGTTCCGGATTTTTTTTCCCGGATTTTTTTTTTCGGATTTTTCCGGATTTTTTTTTCCGGATTTTTTTTTCTGGATTTTTTTTCCGGATTTTTCTTCATTTTTTTTTTCAGGATTTTTCCGGATTTTTTTTTCCGGATTTTTTTTCGGATTTTTTTTCTGATTTTTTTTTCTTGTATTTTTTTCCGGATTTTTTTTCTGAATTTTTTTTTCCGGATTTTTTTTTCCAGATTTTTTTTTCCGGATTTTTTTTCCAGATTTTTTTTTTCCAGATTTTTTTCCAGATTTTTTTTCCAGATTTTTTTTCACGGATTTTTCAGGATTTTTTGTTCCGGATTTTTTCCGGATTTTTTTTCAGGATTTTTTTTTCAGGATTTTCCCGGATTTTTTTTTTCCGGATTTTTTTTTTTCCGGATTTTTCCGGATTTTTTTTTCTGGATTTTATTTTCTGGATTTTTTTTCCGGATTTTTCTTCATTTTTTTTTCAGGATTTTTCCGGATTTTTTTTTTCGGATTTTTTTTCGGATTTTTTTTTCTTGTTTTTTTTTCCGGATTTTTTTTCTGAATTTTTTTTCCGGATTTTTTCCGGATTTTTTTTTCCAGATTTTTTTTTCCGGATTTTTTTTTCAGGATTTTTTTTTCCGGATTTTTTTTTCCGGATTTTTTTTTCCAGATTTTTTTTTTCCGGATTTTTTTTTCCGGATTTTTTTTAAAAGATTTTTTTTTCAGGATTTTTCCGGATTTTTTTTCCGGATTTTTTTTTCCGGATTTTTTTTCCCGGAATTTTTTTTCCGGATATTTTTTTTCCGGATTTTTTTTTCCGGATTTTTTTTTCCGGATTTTTTTTTCTGGATTTTTCTTCATTTTTTTTCATGATTTTTCCGGATTTTTTTTTCAGGATTTTTTTTTTCAGGATTTTTCCGGATTTTTTTTTTCGGTTTTTTTTTCCGGATTTTTTTTCTGAATTTTTTTTCCGGATTTTTTCCGGATTTTTTTTTCCAGATTTTTTTTTCCGGATTTTTTTTCACGGATTTTTCTTCATTTTTTCTTCAGGATTTTTCCGGATTTTTTTTCAGGATTTTTTTTTTCAGGATTTTTCCGGATTTTTTTTTCAGGATTTTTTTTTTCGGATTTTTCCAGATTTCTTTTCCGGATTTTTTTTCCAGAATTTTTTTTTCCGGATTTTTTTTTCCGGATTATCCGGATTTTTTTTTCCGGATTATTTTTTTCCGGATTTTCTGGATTTTTTTTCCGGATTTTTTTTTACGGATTTTTTTTCACGGATTTTTTTTTACGGATTTTTCCGGATTTTTTTTATTTTTATTTTTTTTTACGGATTTTTTCCGGATTTTTTTTTCCGGATTTTTTTTTCCGGATTTTTTTTTCTGATTTTTTTTTCTTGTTTTTTTTTCCGGATTTTTTTTTCTGATTTTTTTTTCTTGTTTTTTTTTCCGGATTTTTTTTTCCGGATTTTTCCGGATTTTTTTTCCTGGATTTTTTTTTCCGGATTTTTCCCGATTTTTTTTCCCGATTTTTTTTTCCGGATTTTTTTCTGGATTTTTTTTTCAGGATTTTTTTTTCCAGATTTTTTTTCACGGATTTTTCTTCATTTTTTTTTCAGGATTTTTTTTTTCTGGTTTTTTTTTCAGGATTTTTTTTCAGGATTTTTTTTTCAGGATTTTTTTTTTCAGGATTTTTTTTTCAGGATTTTTCCGGATTTTTTTTTCCGGATTTTTTTTTCCGGATTTTTTTTTCAGTATTTTTCCGGATTTTTTTTTCCGGATTTTTTTTCTGGATTTTTTTTTCAGGATTTTTTTTTCAGGATTTTTCCGGATTTTTTTTTCAGGATTTTTTTTCCGGATTTTTTTTCCAGTTTTTTTTTCACGGATTTTTCTGGATTTTTTTTTCCGGATTTTTTTTCCGGATTTTTTTTTCCAGATTTTTTTTTCAGGATTTTTTTTTCAGGATTTTTTTTTCAGGATTTTTTTTTTCAGGATTTTTCAGGATTTTTTTTTCCGGATTTTTTTTTCCGGATTTTTTTTTCAGTATTTTTCCGGATTTTTTTTTACGGATTTTTTTTCTGGATTTTTTTTTCCGGATTTTTTTCTCAGGATTTTTCCGGATTTTTTTTTCAGGATTTTTTTTTCAGGATTTTTCCGGATTTTTTTTTCAGGATTTTTTTTTCAGGATTTTTTTTCCGGATTTTTTTTCCAGTTTTTTTTTCACGGATTTTTCTGGATTTTTTTTTCCGGATTTTTTTTCCGGATTTTTTTTCTGGATTTTTTGTTCCGGATTTTTTCCGGATTTTTTTTCCGGATTTTTTTTTCAGGATTTTTCCGGATTTTTGTTTCCGGATTTTTTTTCCGGATTTTTTTTTCCGGATTTTTTTTCCCGGATTTTTTTTTTCCGGATTTTTTTTTCCGGATTTTTCCGGATTTTTTTTTCCGGATTTTTTTTTCTGGATTTTTTTTCCGGAATTTTCTTCATTTTTTTTTCAGGATTTTTCCGGATTTTTTTTTCAGGATTTTTTTTTCAGGATTTTTTTTTCCAGATTTTTTTTTCAGGATTTTTCCGGATTTTTTTTCAGGATTTTTTTTTCAGGATTTTTCCGGATTTTTTTTCCAGATTTTTTTTTCCGGATTTTTTTTTCCAGATTTTTTTTCCGGATTTTTTTTCTGAATTTTTTTTCCGGATTTTTTCCGGATTTTTTTTTCCAGATTTTTTTTTCCGGATTTTTTTTTCCGGATTTTTTTTTCCAGATTTTTTTTTTCCGGATTTTTTTTTCCGGATTTTTTTTCCGGATTTTTTTTTCCGGATTTTTTTTCCGGATTTTTTTTCTGGATTTTTTTTTCCGGATTTTTTTTCCGGATTTTTTTTCCGGATTTTTATTTTCTGGATTTTTCCGGATTTTTTTTTTCCGGATTTTTTCCGGACTTATCCGGATTTTTTTCTGGATTTTTTTCCGGATTTCTTTTTCCGGATTTTTTTTCCGGATTTTTTTTCTGGATTTTTTTTCTGGATTTTTTTTCCGGATTTTTTTTCCGGATTTTTTTTCAGGATTTTTTTTTCAGGATTTTCCCGGATTTTTTTTTTCCGGATTTTTTTTTTTCCGGATTTTTCCGGATTTTTTTTTCTGGATTTTATTTTCTGGATTTTTTTTCCGGATTTTTCTTCATTTTTTTTTCAGGATTTTTCCGGATTTTTTTTTTCGGATTTTTTTTCGGATTTTTTTTTCTTGTTTTTTTTTCCGGATTTTTTTTCTGAATTTTTTTTCCGGATTTTTTCCGGATTTTTTTTTCCAGATTTTTTTTTCCGGATTTTTTTTTCAGGATTTTTCTTTCCGGATTTTTATTTCCGGATTTTTTTTTCCAGATTTTTTTTTTCCGGATTTTTTTTTCCGGATTTTTTTTAAAAGATTTTTTTTTCAGGATTTTTCCGGATTTTTTTTCCGGATTTTTTTTTCCGGATTTTTTTTCCCGGAATTTTTTTTCCGGATATTTTTTTTCCGGATTTTTTTTTCCGGATTTTTTTTTCCGGATTTTTTTTTCTGGATTTTTCTTCATTTTTTTTCATGATTTTTCCGGATTTTTTTTTCAGGATTTTTTTTTTCAGGATTTTTCCGGATTTTTTTTTTCGGTTTTTTTTTCCGGATTTTTTTTCTGAATTTTTTTTCCGGATTTTTTCCGGATTTTTTTTTCCAGATTTTTTTTTCCGGATTTTTTTTCACGGATTTTTCTTCATTTTTTCTTCAGGATTTTTCCGGATTTTTTTTCAGGATTTTTTTTTTCAGGATTTTTCCGGATTTTTTTTTCAGGATTTTTTTTTTCGGATTTTTCCAGATTTCTTTTCCGGATTTTTTTTCCAGAATTTTTTTTTCCGGATTTTTTTTTCCGGATTATCCGGATTTTTTTTTCCGGATTATTTTTTTCCGGATTTTCTGGATTTTTTTTCCGGATTTTTTTTTACGGATTTTTTTTCACGGATTTTTTTTTACGGATTTTTCCGGATTTTTTTTATTTTTATTTTTTTTTACGGATTTTTTCCGGATTTTTTTTTCCGGATTTTTTTTTCCGGATTTTTTTTTCTGATTTTTTTTTCTTGTTTTTTTTTCCGGATTTTTTTTTCTGATTTTTTTTTCTTGTTTTTTTTTCCGGATTTTTTTTTCCAGATTTTTCCGGATTTTTTTTCCTGGATTTTTTTTTCCGGATTTTTCCCGATTTTTTTTCCCGATTTTTTTTTCCGGATTTTTTTCTGGATTTTTTTTTCAGGATTTTTTTTTTCTGGATTTTTTTTTCCGGATTTTTTTTTACGGATTTTTTTTCTGGATTTTTTGTTCCGGATTTTTTCCGGATTTTTTTTCAGGATTTTTTTTTCAGGATTTTCCCGGATTTTTTTTTTCCGGATTTTTTTTTTTCCGGATTTTTCCGGATTTTTTTTTCTGGATTTTATTTTCTGGATTTTTTTTCCGGATTTTTCTTCATTTTTTTTTCAGGATTTTTCCGGATTTTTTTTTCAGGATTTTTTTTTCAGGATTTTTTTTTCCAGATTTTTTTTTCAGGATTTTTCCGGATTTTTTTTTCAGGATTTTTTTTTTAGGATTTTTCCGGATTTTTTTTTCCGGATTTTTTTTACGGATTTTTTTTCTGGATTTTTTGTTCCGGATTTTTTTTCCCGGATTTTTTTTTTCGGATTTTTCCGGATTTTTTTTTCCGGATTTTTTTTTCTGGATTTTTTTTCCGGATTTTTCTTCATTTTTTTTTTCAGGATTTTTCCGGATTTTTTTTTCCGGATTTTTTTTCGGATTTTTTTTCTGATTTTTTTTTCTTGTATTTTTTTCCGGATTTTTTTTCTGAATTTTTTTTTCCGGATTTTTTTTTCCAGATTTTTTTTTCCGGATTTTTTTTCCAGATTTTTTTTTTCCAGATTTTTTTCCAGATTTTTTTTCCAGATTTTTTTTCACGGATTTTTCTGGATTTTTTGTTCCGGATTTTTTCCGGATTTTTTTTCAGGATTTTTTTTTCAGGATTTTCCCGGATTTTTTTTTTCCGGATTTTTTTTTTTCCGGATTTTTCCGGATTTTTTTTTCTGGATTTTATTTTCTGGATTTTTTTTCCGGATTTTTCTTCATTTTTTTTTCAGGATTTTTCCGGATTTTTTTTTTCGGATTTTTTTTCGGATTTTTTTTTCTTGTTTTTTTTTCCGGATTTTTTTTCTGAATTTTTTTTCCGGATTTTTTCCGGATTTTTTTTTCCAGATTTTTTTTTCCGGATTTTTTTTTCAGGATTTTTTTTTCCGGATTTTTTTTTCCGGATTTTTTTTTCCAGATTTTTTTTTTCCGGATTTTTTTTTCCGGATTTTTTTTAAAAGATTTTTTTTTCAGGATTTTTCCGGATTTTTTTTCCGGATTTTTTTTTCCGGATTTTTTTTCCCGGAATTTTTTTTCCGGATATTTTTTTTCCGGATTTTTTTTTCCGGATTTTTTTTTCCGGATTTTTTTTTCTGGATTTTTCTTCATTTTTTTTCATGATTTTTCCGGATTTTTTTTTCAGGATTTTTTTTTTCAGGATTTTTCCGGATTTTTTTTTTCGGTTTTTTTTTCCGGATTTTTTTTCTGAATTTTTTTTCCGGATTTTTTCCGGATTTTTTTTTCCAGATTTTTTTTTCCGGATTTTTTTTCACGGATTTTTCTTCATTTTTTCTTCAGGATTTTTCCGGATTTTTTTTCAGGATTTTTTTTTTCAGGATTTTTCCGGATTTTTTTTTCAGGATTTTTTTTTTCGGATTTTTCCAGATTTCTTTTCCGGATTTTTTTTCCAGAATTTTTTTTTCCGGATTTTTTTTTCCGGATTATCCGGATTTTTTTTTCCGGATTATTTTTTTCCGGATTTTCTGGATTTTTTTTCCGGATTTTTTTTTACGGATTTTTTTTCACGGATTTTTTTTTACGGATTTTTCCGGATTTTTTTTATTTTTATTTTTTTTTACGGATTTTTTCCGGATTTTTTTTTCCGGATTTTTTTTTCCGGATTTTTTTTTCTGATTTTTTTTTCTTGTTTTTTTTTCCGGATTTTTTTTTCTGATTTTTTTTTCTTGTTTTTTTTTCCGGATTTTTTTTTCCGGATTTTTCCGGATTTTTTTTCCTGGATTTTTTTTTCCGGATTTTTCCCGATTTTTTTTCCCGATTTTTTTTTCCGGATTTTTTTCTGGATTTTTTTTTCAGGATTTTTTTTTCCAGATTTTTTTTCACGGATTTTTCTTCATTTTTTTTTCAGGATTTTTTTTTTCTGGTTTTTTTTTCAGGATTTTTTTTCAGGATTTTTTTTTCAGGATTTTTTTTTTCAGGATTTTTTTTTCAGGATTTTTCCGGATTTTTTTTTCCGGATTTTTTTTTCCGGATTTTTTTTTCAGTATTTTTCCGGATTTTTTTTTCCGGATTTTTTTTCTGGATTTTTTTTTCAGGATTTTTTTTTCAGGATTTTTCCGGATTTTTTTTTCAGGATTTTTTTTCCGGATTTTTTTTCCAGTTTTTTTTTCACGGATTTTTCTGGATTTTTTTTTCCGGATTTTTTTTCCGGATTTTTTTTTCCAGATTTTTTTTTCAGGATTTTTTTTTCAGGATTTTTTTTTCAGGATTTTTTTTTTCAGGATTTTTCAGGATTTTTTTTTCCGGATTTTTTTTTCCGGATTTTTTTTTCAGTATTTTTCCGGATTTTTTTTTACGGATTTTTTTTCTGGATTTTTTTTTCCGGATTTTTTTCTCAGGATTTTTCCGGATTTTTTTTTCAGGATTTTTTTTTCAGGATTTTTCCGGATTTTTTTTTCAGGATTTTTTTTTCAGGATTTTTTTTCCGGATTTTTTTTCCAGTTTTTTTTTCACGGATTTTTCTGGATTTTTTTTTCCGGATTTTTTTTCCGGATTTTTTTTCTGGATTTTTTGTTCCGGATTTTTTCCGGATTTTTTTTCCGGATTTTTTTTTCAGGATTTTTCCGGATTTTTGTTTCCGGATTTTTTTTCCGGATTTTTTTTTCCGGATTTTTTTTCCCGGATTTTTTTTTTCCGGATTTTTTTTTCCGGATTTTTCCGGATTTTTTTTTCCGGATTTTTTTTTCTGGATTTTTTTTCCGGAATTTTCTTCATTTTTTTTTCAGGATTTTTCCGGATTTTTTTTTCAGGATTTTTTTTTCAGGATTTTTTTTTCCAGATTTTTTTTTCAGGATTTTTCCGGATTTTTTTTCAGGATTTTTTTTTCAGGATTTTTCCGGATTTTTTTTCCAGATTTTTTTTTCCGGATTTTTTTTTCCAGATTTTTTTTCCGGATTTTTTTTCTGAATTTTTTTTCCGGATTTTTTCCGGATTTTTTTTTCCAGATTTTTTTTTCCGGATTTTTTTTTCCGGATTTTTTTTTCCAGATTTTTTTTTTCCGGATTTTTTTTTCCGGATTTTTTTTCCGGATTTTTTTTTCCGGATTTTTTTTCCGGATTTTTTTTCTGGATTTTTTTTTCCGGATTTTTTTTCCGGATTTTTTTTCCGGATTTTTATTTTCTGGATTTTTCCGGATTTTTTTTTTCCGGATTTTTTCCGGACTTATCCGGATTTTTTTCTGGATTTTTTTCCGGATTTCTTTTTCCGGATTTTTTTTCCGGATTTTTTTTCTGGATTTTTTTTCTGGATTTTTTTTCCGGATTTTTTTTCCGGATTTTTTTTACCGGATATTTCCTGATTTTTTTTCACCGGATTTTTTTTCCTGATTTTTTTCCGGATTTTTTTTTCCGGATTTTTTTTCCGGATTTTTTTTCTGGATTTTTTCTCTGGATTTTTTTTCCGGATTTTTTTTTCCGGATTGTTTTTTACCGGATTTTTCCGGATTTTTTTTTACCGGATTTTTTTTCCTGATTTTTTTTCCGTATTTTTCTTTCCGTTTTTTTTTTCCGGATTTTTCCGAATTTTTTTTTCCGGATTTTTTTTTCCGGATTTTTTTTTCAGGATTTTTTTTTCCAGATTTTTTTTTCAGGATTTTTCCGGATTTTTTTTTCAGGATTTTTTTTTCAGGATTTTTCCGGATTTTTTTTTCTGAATTTTTTTGTCCGGATTTTTTCCGGATTTTTTTTTCCAGATTTTTTTTTCCGGATTTTTTTTTCCGGATTTTTTTTTCCAGATTTTTTTTTTCCGGATTTTTTTTTCCGGATTTTTTTTCCGGATTTTTTTTTCCAGATTTTTTTTTATCGGATTTTTTTTTCCAGATTTTTTTTCACGGATTTTTTTTGTCCGGACATTTTTTCCGGATTTTTTTTTCCAGATTTTTTTTTCCGGATTTTTTTTCAGGATTTTTTTTTCCAGATTTTTTTTTTCCTGATTTTTTTTTCCGGATTTTTTTTAAAAGATTTTTTTTTCAGGATTTTTCCGGATTTTTTTTCCAGATTTTTTTTTCCGGATTTTTTTTCCCGGATTTTTTTTTTCCGGATTTTTTTTTCCGGATTTTTTTTCCGGATTTTTTTTCACGGATTTTTCTTCATTTTTTCTTCAGGATTTTTCCGGATTTTTTTTTCAGGATTTTTTTTTCCGGATTTTTTTTTCCGGATTTTTCTGGATTTTTTTTTCCGGATTTTTTTTCCGGATTTTTTTTCTGGATTTTTTTTCCGGATTTTTTCCGGATTTTTTTTCCGGATTTTTTTTTCAGGATTTTTCCGGATTTTTTTTTCCGGATTTTTTTTCCGGATTTTTTTTTCCGGATTTTTTTTTTCAGGATTTTTCCGGATTTTTTTTTCCGGATTTTTTTTCTGGATTTTTTTTTCCGGATTTTTTTTTCCGGATTTTTTTTCACAGATTTTTTTTGTCCAGATATTTTTTCCGGATTTTTTTTTCCAGATTTTTTTTTCGGGATTTTTCCGGATTTTTTTCCGGATTTTTTTTTCTTGATTTTTTTCCGGATTTTTTTTCCGGATTTTTTTTTTCCGGATTTTTCCGGATTTTTTTTTTCTGGATTTTTTTCCGGATTTTTCTGGATTTTTTTTTCTGGATTTTTTTTCCGGATTTTTTTTCAGGATTTTTCCGGATTTTTTTTCAGGATTTTTTTTTCAGGATTTTTTTTTTCAGGATTTTTCCGGATTTTTTTTTCGGATTTTTTTTCTGATTTTTTTTTCTTGTTTTTTTTTCCAGATTTTTTTTCCGGATTTTTTTTTCCAGATTTTTTTTTCCGGATTTTTTTTTCCAGATTTTTTTTTTCCGGATTTTTTTTTCCGGATTTTTTTTCCGGATTTTTTTTTCCAGATTTTTTTTTTCCGGACTTTTTTTTCCAGATTTTTTTTCACGGATTTTTTTTGTCTGGATATTTTTTCCGGATTTTTTTTTCCAGATTTTTTTTTCCGGATTTTTTTTTAAGGATTTTTTTTTTCCGGATTTTTTTTTTCAGGATTTTTTTTTTCAGGATTTTTCCGGATTTTTTTTTTCGGATTTTTTTTCTGATTTTTTTTTCTTGTTTTTTTTTCAGGATTTTTTTTCAGAATTTTTTTTCCGGATTTTTTCCGGATTTTTTTTTCCAGATTTTTTTTTCCGGATTTTTTTTTCCGGATTTTTTTTTCCAGATTTTTTTTTTCCGGATTTTTTTTTCCGGATTTTTTTTCCGGATTTTTTTTTCCAGATTTTTTTTTTCCGGATTTTTTTTTCCAGATATTTTTTCACGGATTTTTTTTGTCCGGATATTTTTTCCTGATTTTTTTTTCCAGATTTTTTTTTCCGGATTTTTTTTCCCAGATTTTTTTTCTGAATTTTTTTTCCGGATTTTTTCCGGATTTTTTTTTCCATATTTTTTTTCACGGATTTTTTTGTCCGGACATTTTTTCCGGATTTTTTTTTCCAGATTTTTTTTTCCGGATTTTTTTTTTCAGGATTTTTTTTTTCAGGATTTTTCCGGATTTTTTTTTCGGATTTTTTTTCTGATTTTTTTTTCTTGTATTTTTTTCCGGATTTTTTTTCTGAATTTTTTTTTCCTGATTTTTTCCGGATTTTTTTTTCCAGATTTTTTTTTCCGGATTTTTTTTCCAGATTTTTTTTTTCCGGATTTTTTTCCAGATTTTTTTTCCAGATTTTTTTTCACGGATTTCTCTGGATTTTTTTTTCCGGATTTTTTTTCCGGATTTTTTTTCTGGATTTTTTGTTCCGGATTTTTTCCGGATTTTTTTTCCGGATTTTTTTTTCAGGATTTTTCCGGATTTTTTTTTCCGGATTTTTTTTCCGGATTTTTTTTTCCGGATTTTTTTTCCCGGATTTTTTTTTTTCCGGATTTTTTTTTTCCGGATTTTTCCGGATTTTTTTTTCCGGATTTTTTTTTCTGGATTTTTTTTCCGGATTTTTCTTCATTTTTTTTCAGGATTTTTGCGGATTTTTTTTTACGGATTTTTTTTTCCGGATTTTTTTTTCCAGATTTTTTTTTCAGGATTTTTCCGGATTTTTTTTTCAGGATTTTTTTTTCAGGATTTTTCCGGATTTTTTTTTCCGGATTTTTTTTCCGGATTTTTTTTCCAGATTTTTTTTCACGGATTTTTCTGGATTTTTTTTTCCGGATTTTTTTTCCGGATTTTTTTTTCCAGATTTTTTTTTCAGGATTTTTTTTTCAGGATTTTTTTTTCAGGATTTTTTTTTTCAGGATTTTTCCGGATTTTTTTTTCCGGATTTTTTTTTCCGGATTTTTTTTTCCGGATTTTTCCGGATTTTTTTTTCCGGATTTTTTTCTGGATTTTTTTTTCCGGATTTTTTTTTCAGGATTTTTCCGGATTTTTTTTTCCGGATTTTTTTTTCAGGATTTTTTTTCCGGATTTTTTTTCCAGTTTTTTTTTCACGGATTTTTCTGGATTTTTTTTTCCGGATTTTTTTTCCGGATTTTTTTTTCCAGATTTTTTTTTCAGGATTTTTTTTTCAGGATTTTTTTTTCAGGATTTTTTTTTTCAGGATTTTTCCGGATTTTTTTTTCCGGATTTTTTTTTCCGGATTTTTTTTTCAGTATTTTTCCGGATTTTTTTTTCCGGATTTTTTTTCTGGATTTTTTTTTCCGGATTTTTTTTTCAGGATTTTTCCGGATTTTTTTTTCCGGATTTTTTTTTCAGGATTTTTCCGGATTTTTTTTTCAGGATTTTTTTTTCAGGATTTTTTTCCCGGATTTTTTTTCCAGTTTTTTTTTCACGGATTTTTCTGGATTTTTTTTTCCGGATTTTTTTTCCGGATTTTTTTTCTGGATTTTTTGTTCCGGATTTTTTCCGGATTTTTTTTCCGGATTTTTTTTTCAGGATTTTTCCGGATTTTTTTTTCCGGATTTTTTTTCCGGATTTTTTTTTCCGGATTTTTTTTCCCGGATTTTTTTTTTCCGGATTTTTTTTTCCGGATTTTTCCGGATTTTTTTTTCCGGATTTTTTTTTCTGGATTTTTTTACCGGAATTTTCTTCATTTTTTTTTCAGGATTTTTCCGGATTTTTTTTTCAGGATTTTTTTTTCAGGATTTTTTTTTCCAGATTTTTTTTTCAGGATTTTTCCGGATTTTTTTTCAGGATTTTTTTTTCAGGATTTTTTTTCCGGATTTTTTTTTCCGGATTTTTTTTCCGGATTTTTTTTTTCCGGATTTTTTTCTGGATTTTTTTCCGGATTTTTTTTTTCCGGATTTATCCGGATTTTTTTCTGGATTTTTTTCCGGATTTCTTTTTCCGGATTTTTTTTCCGGATTTTTTTTCTGGATTTTTTTTCTGGATTTTTTTTCCGGATTTTTTTTCCGGATTTTTTTTACCGGATTTTTCCTGATTTTTTTTTACCGGATTTTTTTTTCCTGATTTTTTTCCGGATTTTTTTTTCCGGATTTTTTTTCCGGATTTTTTTTCTGGATTTTTTCTCTGGATTTTTTTTCCGGATTTTTTTTTCCGGATTGTTTTTTACCGGATTTTTCCGGATTTTTTTTTACCGGATTTTTTTTCCTGATTTTTTTTCCGTATTTTTCTTTCCGTTTTTTTTTTCCGGATTTTTCCGAATTTTTTTTTCCGGATTTTTTTTTCCGGATTTTTTCGGATTTTTTTTTCCGGATTTTTTCGGATTTTTTTTTCCGGATTTTTTTTCTGGATTTTTTTTTCCGGATTTTTTTTTTCCAGATTTTTTTTTCCGGATTTTTTTTTCCAGATTTTTCCGGATTTTTTTTTCCGGATTTTTTTTCTGGATTTTTTTTTCCGGATTTTTTTTTTCCGGATTTTTTTTTCCGGATTTTTTTTTCCGGATTTTTCTGGATTTTTTTTTCCGGATTTTTTTTCCGGATTTTTTTTCTGGATTTTTTTTCCGGATTTTTCTTCATTTTTTTTTCAGGATTTTTCCGGATTTTTTTTTCCGGATTTTTTTTTCCGGATTTTTTTTTCCGGATTTTTTTTTTCAGGATTTTTCCGGATTTTTTTTTCCGGATTTTTTTTCCGGATTTTTTTTTCCGGATTTTTTTTTTCAGGATTTTTCCGGATTTTTTTTTCCGGATTTTTTTTCTGGATTTTTTTTTCCGGATTTTTTTTTCCGGATTTTTTTTCACAGATTTTTTTTGTCCGGATATTTTTTCCGGATTTTTTTTTCCAGATTTTTTTTTCGGGATTTTTCTTGATTTTTTTCCGGATTTTTTTTTTCTTGATTTTTTTCCGGATTTTTTTTCCGGATTTTTTTTTTCCGGATTTTTCCGGATTTTTTTTTTCTGGATTTTTTTCCGGATTTTTCTGGATTTTTTTTTCCGGATTTTTTTTCCGGATTTTTTTTCAGGATTTTTCCGGATTTTTTTTCAGGATTTTTTTTTCAGGATTTTTTTTTTCAGGATTTTTCCGGATTTTTTTTTCGGATTTTTTTTCTGATTTTTTTTTCTTGTTTTTTTTTCCAGATTTTTTTTCCGGATTTTTTTTTCCAGATTTTTTTTTCCGGATTTTTTTTTCCGGATTTTTTTTTCCAGATTTTTTTTTTCCGGATTTTTTTTTCCGGATTTTTTTTCCGGATTTTTTTTTCCAGATTTTTTTTTTCCGGATTTTTTTTTCCAGATTTTTTTTCACGGATTTTTTTTGTCCGGATATTTTTTCCGGATTTTTTTTTCCAGATTTTTTTTTCCGGATTTTTTTTTAAGGATTTTTTTTTCAGGATTTTTTTTTCCAGATATTTTTTCACGGATTTTTTTTGTCCGGATATTTTTTCCGGATTTTTTTTTCCAGATTTTTTTTTCCGGATTTTTTTTTTCAGGATTTTTTTTTTCAGGATTTTTCCGGATTTTTTTTTTCGGATTTTTTTTCTGATTTTTTTTTCTTGTTTTTTTTTCCGGATTTTTTTTCTGATTTTTTTTTCCGGATTTTTTTTCCCAGATTTTTTTTCTGAATTTTTTTTCCGGATTTTTTCCGGATTTTTTTTTCCATATTTTTTTTCACGGATTTTTTTGTCTGGACATTTTTTCCGGATTTTTTTTTCCAGATTTTTTTTTCCGGATTTTTTTTTTCAGGATTTTTTTTTTCAGGATTTTTCCGGATTTTTTTTTCGGATTTTTTTTCTGATTTTTTTTTCTTGTATTTTTTTCCGGATTTTTTTTCTGAATTTTTTTTTCCTGATTTTTTCCGGATTTTTTTTTCCAGATTTTTTTTTCCGGATTTTTTTTCCAGATTTTTTTTTTCCGGATTTTTTTCCAGATTTTTTTTCCAGATTTTTTTTCACGGATTTTTCTGGATTTTTTTTTCCGGATTTTTTTTCCGGATTTTTTTTCTGGATTTTTTGTTCCGGATTTTTTCCGGATTTTTTTTCCGGATTTTTTTTTCAGGATTTTTCCGGATTTTTTTTTCCGGATTTTTTTTCCGGATTTTTTTTTCCGGATTTTTTTTCCCGGATTTTTTTTTTTCCGGATTTTTTTTTTCCGGATTTTTCCGGATTTTTTTTTCCGGATTTTTTTTCTGGATTTTTTTTCCGGATTTTTCTTCATTTTTTTTTCAGGATTTTTCCGGATTTTTTTTTACGGATTTTTTTTTTTTGATTTTTTTTTCCAGATTTTTTTTTCAGGATTTTTCCGGATTTTTTTTTCAGGATTTTTTTTTCAGGATTTTTCCGGATTTTTTTTTCCGGATTTTTTTTCCGGATTTTTTTTCCAGATTTTTTTTCACGGATTTTTCTGGATTTTTTTTTCCGGATTTTTTTTCCGGATTTTTTTTCCGGATTTTTTTTCACTGATTTTTTTTTCCGGATTTTTTTTCCGGATTTTTTTTTCCGGATTTTTTTGCCAGATTTTTTTTTCCGGATTTTTTTTCCCGGATTTTTTTTTTCCGGATTTTTTTTTCCGGATTTTTTTTTCCGGATTTTTTTTTCCGGATTTTTCTTCATTTTTTTTTCAGGATTTTTTTTTTCTGGTTTTTTTTTCAGGATTTTTTTTCAGGATTTTTTTTTCAGGATTTTTTTTTTCAGGATTTTTTTTTTCAGGATTTTTCCGGATTTTTTTTTCCGGATTTTTTTTTCCGGATTTTTTTTTCCGGATTTTTCCGGATTTTTTTTTCCGGATTTTTTTTCTGGATTTTTTTTTCCGGATTTTTTTTTCAGGATTTTTCCGGATTTTTTTTTCAGGATTTTTTTTTCAGGATTTTTTTTCCGGATTTTTTTTCCAGTTTTTTTTTCACGGATTTTTCTGGATTTTTTTTTCCGGATTTTTTTTCCGGATTTTTTTTTCCAGATTTTTTTTTCAGGATTTTTTTTTCAGGATTTTTTTTTCAGGATTTTTTTTTCCGGATATTTTTTCCGGATTTTTTTTTCCAGATTTTTTTTTCCGGATTTTTTTTTAAGGATTTTTTTTTCAGGATTTTTTTTCCCAGATATTTTTTCACGGATTTTTTTTGTCCGGATATTTTTTCCGGATTTTTTTTTCCAGATTTTTTTTTCCGGATTTTTTTTTTCAGGATTTTTTTTTTCAGGATTTTTCCGGATTTTTTTTTCCGGATTTTTTTTTTCTGGATTTTTTTCCGGATTTTTCTGGATTTTTTTTTCCGGATTTTTTTTCCGGATTTTTTTTCAGGATTTTTCCGGATTTTTTTTCAGGATTTTTTTTTCAGGATTTTTTTTTTCAGGATTTTTCCGGATTTTTTTTTCGGATTTTTTTTCTGATTTTTTTTTCTTGTTTTTTTTTCCAGATTTTTTTTCCGGATTTTTTTTTCCAGATTTTTTTTTCCGGATTTTTTTTTCCGGATTTTTTTTTCCAGATTTTTTTTTTCCGGATTTTTTTTTCCGGATTTTTTTTCCGGATTTTTTTTTCCAGATTTTTTTTTTCCGGATTTTTTTTTCCAGATTTTTTTTCACGGATTTTTTTTGTCCGGATATTTTTTCCGGATTTTTTTTTCCAGATTTTTTTTTCCGGATTTTTTTTTAAGGATTTTTTTTTCAGGATTTTTTTTTCCAGATATTTTTTCACGGATTTTTTTTGTCCGGATATTTTTTCCGGATTTTTTTTTCCAGATTTTTTTTTCCGGATTTTTTTTTTCAGGATTTTTTTTTTCAGGATTTTTCCGGATTTTTTTTTTCGGATTTTTTTTCTGATTTTTTTTTCTTGTTTTTTTTTCCGGATTTTTTTTCTGATTTTTTTTTCCGGATTTTTTTTCCCAGATTTTTTTTCTGAATTTTTTTTCCGGATTTTTTCCGGATTTTTTTTTCCATATTTTTTTTCACGGATTTTTTTGTCTGGACATTTTTTCCGGATTTTTTTTTCCAGATTTTTTTTTCCGGATTTTTTTTTTCAGGATTTTTTTTTTCAGGATTTTTCCGGATTTTTTTTTCGGATTTTTTTTCTGATTTTTTTTTCTTGTATTTTTTTCCGGATTTTTTTTCTGAATTTTTTTTTCCTGATTTTTTCCGGATTTTTTTTTCCAGATTTTTTTTTCCGGATTTTTTTTCCAGATTTTTTTTTTCCGGATTTTTTTCCAGATTTTTTTTCCAGATTTTTTTTCACGGATTTTTCTGGATTTTTTTTTCCGGATTTTTTTTCCGGATTTTTTTTCTGGATTTTTTGTTCCGGATTTTTTCCGGATTTTTTTTCCGGATTTTTTTTTCAGGATTTTTCCGGATTTTTTTTTCCGGATTTTTTTTCCGGATTTTTTTTTCCGGATTTTTTTTCCCGGATTTTTTTTTTTCCGGATTTTTTTTTTCCGGATTTTTCCGGATTTTTTTTTCCGGATTTTTTTTCTGGATTTTTTTTCCGGATTTTTCTTCATTTTTTTTTCAGGATTTTTCCGGATTTTTTTTTACGGATTTTTTTTTTTTGATTTTTTTTTCCAGATTTTTTTTTCAGGATTTTTCCGGATTTTTTTTTCAGGATTTTTTTTTCAGGATTTTTCCGGATTTTTTTTTCCGGATTTTTTTTCCGGATTTTTTTTCCAGATTTTTTTTCACGGATTTTTCTGGATTTTTTTTTCCGGATTTTTTTTCCGGATTTTTTTTCCGGATTTTTTTTCACTGATTTTTTTTTCCGGATTTTTTTTCCGGATTTTTTTTTCCGGATTTTTTTGCCAGATTTTTTTTTCCGGATTTTTTTTCCCGGATTTTTTTTTTCCGGATTTTTTTTTCCGGATTTTTTTTTCCGGATTTTTTTTTCCGGATTTTTCTTCATTTTTTTTTCAGGATTTTTTTTTTCTGGTTTTTTTTTCAGGATTTTTTTTCAGGATTTTTTTTTCAGGATTTTTTTTTTCAGGATTTTTTTTTTCAGGATTTTTCCGGATTTTTTTTTCCGGATTTTTTTTTCCGGATTTTTTTTTCCGGATTTTTCCGGATTTTTTTTTCCGGATTTTTTTTCTGGATTTTTTTTTCCGGATTTTTTTTTCAGGATTTTTCCGGATTTTTTTTTCAGGATTTTTTTTTCAGGATTTTTTTTCCGGATTTTTTTTCCAGTTTTTTTTTCACGGATTTTTCTGGATTTTTTTTTCCGGATTTTTTTTCCGGATTTTTTTTTCCAGATTTTTTTTTCAGGATTTTTTTTTCAGGATTTTTTTTTCAGGATTTTTTTTTCCGGATATTTTTTCCGGATTTTTTTTTCCAGATTTTTTTTTCCGGATTTTTTTTTAAGGATTTTTTTTTCAGGATTTTTTTTTCCAGATATTTTTTCACGGATTTTTTTTGTCCGGATATTTTTTCCGGATTTTTTTTTCCAGATTTTTTTTTCCGGATTTTTTTTTTCAGGATTTTTTTTTTCAGGATTTTTCCGGATTTTTTTTTCGGATTTTTTTTCTGATTTTTTTTTCTTGTATTTTTTTCCGGATTTTTTTTCTGAATTTTTTTTTCCTGATTTTTTCCGGATTTTTTTTTCCAGATTTTTTTTTCCGGATTTTTTTTCCAGATTTTTTTTTTCCGGATTTTTTTCCAGATTTTTTTTCCAGATTTTTTTTCACGGATTTTTCTGGATTTTTTTTTCCGGATTTTTTTTCCGGATTTTTTTTCTGGATTTTTTGTTCCGGATTTTTTCCGGATTTTTTTTCCGGATTTTTTTTTCAGGATTTTTCCGGATTTTTTTTTCCGGATTTTTTTTCCGGATTTTTTTTTCCGGATTTTTTTTCCCGGATTTTTTTTTTTCCGGATTTTTTTTTTCCGGATTTTTCCGGATTTTTTTTTCCGGATTTTTTTTCTGGATTTTTTTTCCGGATTTTTCTTCATTTTTTTTTCAGGATTTTTCCGGATTTTTTTTTACGGATTTTTTTTTTTTGATTTTTTTTTCCAGATTTTTTTTTCAGGATTTTTCCGGATTTTTTTTTCAGGATTTTTTTTTCAGGATTTTTCCGGATTTTTTTTTCCGGATTTTTTTTCCGGATTTTTTTTCCAGATTTTTTTTCACGGATTTTTCTGGATTTTTTTTTCCGGATTTTTTTTCCGGATTTTTTTTCCGGATTTTTTTTCACTGATTTTTTTTTCCGGATTTTTTTTCCGGATTTTTTTTTCCGGATTTTTTTGCCAGATTTTTTTTTCCGGATTTTTTTTCCCGGATTTTTTTTTTCCGGATTTTTTTTTCCGGATTTTTTTTTCCGGATTTTTTTTTCCGGATTTTTCTTCATTTTTTTTTCAGGATTTTTTTTTTCTGGTTTTTTTTTCAGGATTTTTTTTCAGGATTTTTTTTTCAGGATTTTTTTTTTCAGGATTTTTTTTTTCAGGATTTTTCCGGATTTTTTTTTCCGGATTTTTTTTTCCGGATTTTTTTTTCCGGATTTTTCCGGATTTTTTTTTCCGGATTTTTTTTCTGGATTTTTTTTTCCGGATTTTTTTTTCAGGATTTTTCCGGATTTTTTTTTCAGGATTTTTTTTTCAGGATTTTTTTTCCGGATTTTTTTTCCAGTTTTTTTTTCACGGATTTTTCTGGATTTTTTTTTCCGGATTTTTTTTCCGGATTTTTTTTTCCAGATTTTTTTTTCAGGATTTTTTTTTCAGGATTTTTTTTTCAGGATTTTTTTTTCCGGATATTTTTTCCGGATTTTTTTTTCCAGATTTTTTTTTCCGGATTTTTTTTTAAGGATTTTTTTTTCAGGATTTTTTTTTCCAGATATTTTTTCACGGATTTTTTTTGTCCGGATATTTTTTCCGGATTTTTTTTTCCAGATTTTTTTTTCCGGATTTTTTTTTTCAGGATTTTTTTTTTCAGGATTTTTCCGGATTTTTTTTTTCGGATTTTTTTTCTGATTTTTTTTTCTTGTTTTTTTTTCCGGATTTTTTTTCTGATTTTTTTTTCCGGATTTTTTTTCCCAGATTTTTTTTCTGAATTTTTTTTCCGGATTTTTTCCGGATTTTTTTTTCCATATTTTTTTTCACGGATTTTTTTGTCTGGACATTTTTTCCGGATTTTTTTTTCCAGATTTTTTTTTCCGGATTTTTTTTTTCAGGATTTTTTTTTTCAGGATTTTTCCGGATTTTTTTTTCGGATTTTTTTTCTGATTTTTTTTTCTTGTATTTTTTTCCGGATTTTTTTTCTGAATTTTTTTTTCCTGATTTTTTCCGGATTTTTTTTTCCAGATTTTTTTTTCCGGATTTTTTTTCCAGATTTTTTTTTTCCGGATTTTTTTCCAGATTTTTTTTCCAGATTTTTTTTCACGGATTTTTCTGGATTTTTTTTTCCGGATTTTTTTTCCGGATTTTTTTTCTGGATTTTTTGTTCCGGATTTTTTCCGGATTTTTTTTCCGGATTTTTTTTTCAGGATTTTTCCGGATTTTTTTTTCCGGATTTTTTTTCCGGATTTTTTTTTCCGGATTTTTTTTCCCGGATTTTTTTTTTTCCGGATTTTTTTTTTCCGGATTTTTCCGGATTTTTTTTTCCGGATTTTTTTTCTGGATTTTTTTTCCGGATTTTTCTTCATTTTTTTTTCAGGATTTTTCCGGATTTTTTTTTACGGATTTTTTTTTTTTGATTTTTTTTTCCAGATTTTTTTTTCAGGATTTTTCCGGATTTTTTTTTCAGGATTTTTTTTTCAGGATTTTTCCGGATTTTTTTTTCCGGATTTTTTTTCCGGATTTTTTTTCCAGATTTTTTTTCACGGATTTTTCTGGATTTTTTTTTCCGGATTTTTTTTCCGGATTTTTTTTCCGGATTTTTTTTCACTGATTTTTTTTTCCGGATTTTTTTTCCGGATTTTTTTTTCCGGATTTTTTTGCCAGATTTTTTTTTCCGGATTTTTTTTCCCGGATTTTTTTTTTCCGGATTTTTTTTTCCGGATTTTTTTTTCCGGATTTTTTTTTCCGGATTTTTCTTCATTTTTTTTTCAGGATTTTTTTTTTCTGGTTTTTTTTTCAGGATTTTTTTTCAGGATTTTTTTTTCAGGATTTTTTTTTTCAGGATTTTTTTTTTCAGGATTTTTCCGGATTTTTTTTTCAGGATTTTTTTTTCCGGATTTTTTTTTCCGGATTTTTCCGGATTTTTTTTTCCGGATTTTTTTTCTGGATTTTTTTTTCCGGATTTTTTTTTCAGGATTTTTCCGGATTTTTTTTTCAGGATTTTTTTTTCAGGATTTTTTTTCCGGATTTTTTTTCCAGTTTTTTTTTCACGGATTTTTCTGGATTTTTTTTTCCGGATTTTTTTTCCGGATTTTTTTTTCCAGATTTTTTTTTCAGGATTTTTTTTTCAGGATTTTTTTTTTCAGGATTTTTCCGGATTTTTTTTTCCGGATTTTTTTTTCCGGATTTTTTTTTCAGTATTTTTCCGGATTTTTTTTTCCGGATTTTTTTTCTGGATTTTTTTTTCCGGATTTTTTTTTCAGGATTTTTCCGGATTTTTTTTTCCGGATTTTTTTTTCAGGATTTTTCCGGATTTTTTTTTCAGGATTTTTTTTTCAGGATTTTTTTCCCGGATTTTTTTTCCAGTTTTTTTTTCACGGATTTTTCTGGATTTTTTTTTCCGGATTTTTTTTCCGGATTTTTTTTCTGGATTTTTTGTTCCGGATTTTTTCCGGATTTTTTTTCCGGATTTTTTTTTCAGGATTTTTCCGGATTTTTTTTTCCGGATTTTTTTTCCGGATTTTTTTTTCCGGATTTTTTTTCCCGGATTTTTTTTTTCCGGATTTTTTTTTCCGGATTTTTCCGGATTTTTTTTTCCGGATTTTTCCGGATTTTTTTTTCCGGATTTTTTTTTCTGGATTTTTTTTCCGGAATTTTCTTCATTTTTTTTTCAGGATTTTTCCGGATTTTTTTTTCCGGATTTTTTTTTCCGGATTTTTCTGGATTTTTTTTTCCGGATTTTTTTTCCGGATTTTTTTTCTGGATTTTTTTTCCGGATTTTTCTTCATTTTTTTTTCAGGATTTTTCCGGATTTTTTTTTCCGGATTTTTTTTTCCGGATTTTTCTGGATTTTTTTTTCCGGATTTTTTTTCCGGATTTTTTTTCTGGATTTTTTTTCCGGATTTTTCTTCATTTTTTTTTCAGGATTTTTCCGGATTTTTTTTTCCGGATTTTTTTTTCAGGATTTTTTTTTCAGGATTTTTTTTTTCAGGATTTTTCCGGATTTTTTTTTTCGGATTTTTTTTCTGATTTTTTTTTCTTGTTTTTTTTTCCAGATTTTTTTTCTGAATTTTTTTTCCGGATTTTTTCCGGATTTTTTTTTCCAGATTTTTTTTTCCGGATTTTCTTTTCAGGATTTTTTTTTCCAGATTTTTTTTTTCCGGATTTTTTTTTCCGGATTTTTTTTCCGGATTTTTTTTTCCAGATTTTTTTTTTCCGGATTTTTTTTTCCAGATTTTTTTTTCAGGATTTTTTTTTCAGGATTTTTTTTTCAGGATTTTTTTTTTCAGGATTTTTCCGGATTTTTTTTTTCGGATTTTTTTTCGGATTTTTTTTTCTTGTTTTTTTTTCCGGATTTTTTTTCTGAATTTTTTTTCCGGATTTTTTCCGGATTTTTTTTTCCAGATTTTTTTTTCCGGATTTTTTTTTCAGGATTTTTTTTTCCGGATTTTTTTTTCAGGATTTTTTTTTCCAGATTTTTTTTTTCCGGATTTTTTTTTCCGGATTTTTTTTAAAAGATTTTTTTTTCAGGATTTTTCCGGATTTTTTTTCCGGATTTTTTTTTCCGGATTTTTTTTCCCGGAATTTTTTTTCCGGATATTTTTTTTCCGGATTTTTTTTTCCGGATTTTTTTTTCCGGATTTTTTTTTCTGGATTTTTCTTCATTTTTTTTCATGATTTTTCCGGATTTTTTTTTCAGGATTTTTTTTTCAGGATTTTTTTTTTCAGGATTTTTCCGGATTTTTTTTTTCGGTTTTTTTTTCCGGATTTTTTTTCTGAATTTTTTTTCCGGATTTTTTCCGGATTTTTTTTTCCAGATTTTTTTTTCCGGATTTTTTTTCACGGATTTTTCTTCATTTTTTCTTCAGGATTTTTCCGGATTTTTTTTCAGGATTTTTTTTTTCAGGATTTTTCCGGATTTTTTTTTCAGGATTTTTTTTTCCGGATTTTTTTTTTCGGATTTTTCCAGATTTCTTTTCCGGATTTTTTTTCCAGAATTTTTTTTTCCGGATTTTTTTTTCCGGATTATCCGGATTTTTTTTTCCGGATTATTTTTTTCCGGATTTTCTGGATTTTTTTTCCGGATTTTTTTTTACGGATTTTTTTTCACGGATTTTTTTTTACGGATTTTTCCGGATTTTTTTTATTTTTATTTTTTTTTACGGATTTTTTCCGGATTTTTTTTTCCGGATTTTTTTTTCCGGATTTTTTTTTCTGATTTTTTTTTCTTGTTTTTTTTTCCGGATTTTTTTTTCTGATTTTTTTTTCTTGTTTTTTTTTCCGGATTTTTTTTTCCGGATTTTTCCGGATTTTTTTTCCTGGATTTTTTTTTCCGGATTTTTCCCGATTTTTTTTCCCGATTTTTTTTTCCGGATTTTTTTCTGGATTTTTTTTTCAGGATTTTTTTTTTCTGGATTTTTTTTTCCGGATTTTTTTTTACGGATTTTTTTTCTGGATTTTTTGTTCCGGATTTTTTCCGGATTTTTTTTCAGGATTTTTTTTTCAGGATTTTCCCGGATTTTTTTTTTCCGGATTTTTTTTTTTCCGGATTTTTCCGGATTTTTTTTTCTGGATTTTATTTTCTGGATTTTTTTTCCGGATTTTTCTTCATTTTTTTTTCAGGATTTTTCCGGATTTTTTTTTCAGGATTTTTTTTTCAGGATTTTTTTTTCCAGATTTTTTTTTCAGGATTTTTCCGGATTTTTTTTTCAGGATTTTTTTTTTAGGATTTTTCCGGATTTTTTTTTCCGGATTTTTTTTACGGATTTTTTTTCTGGATTTTTTGTTCCGGATTTTTTTTCCCGGATTTTTTTTTTCGGATTTTTCCGGATTTTTTTTTCCGGATTTTTTTTTCTGGATTTTTTTTCCGGATTTTTCTTCATTTTTTTTTTCAGGATTTTTCCGGATTTTTTTTTCCGGATTTTTTTTTCGGATTTTTTTTCTGATTTTTTTTTCTTGTATTTTTTTCCGGATTTTTTTTCTGAATTTTTTTTTCCGGATTTTTTCCGGATTTTTTTTTCCAGATTTTTTTTTCCGGATTTTTTTTCCAGATTTTTTTTTTCCAGATTTTTTTCCAGATTTTTTTTCCAGATTTTTTTTCACGGATTTTTCTGGATTTTTTGTTCCGGATTTTTTCCGGATTTTTTTTCAGGATTTTTTTTTCAGGATTTTCCCGGATTTTTTTTTTCCGGATTTTTTTTTTTCCGGATTTTTCCGGATTTTTTTTTCTGGATTTTATTTTCTGGATTTTTTTTCCGGATTTTTCTTCATTTTTTTTCAGGATTTTTCCGGATTTTTTTTTTCGGATTTTTTTTCGGATTTTTTTTTCTTGTTTTTTTTTCCGGATTTTTTTTCTGAATTTTTTTTCCGGATTTTTTCCGGATTTTTTTTTCCAGATTTTTTTTTCCGGATTTTTTTTTCAGGATTTTTTTTTCCGGATTTTTTTTTCCGGATTTTTTTTTCCAGATTTTTTTTTTCCGGATTTTTTTTTCCGGATTTTTTTTAAAAGATTTTTTTTTCAGGATTTTTCCGGATTTTTTTTCCGGATTTTTTTTTCCGGATTTTTTTTCCCGGAATTTTTTTTCCGGATATTTTTTTTCCGGATTTTTTTTTCCGGATTTTTTTTTCCGGATTTTTTTTTCTGGATTTTTCTTCATTTTTTTTCATGATTTTTCCGGATTTTTTTCAGGATTTTTTTTTCAGGATTTTTTTTTTCAGGATTTTTCCGGATTTTTTTTTTCGGTTTTTTTTTCCGGATTTTTTTTCTGAATTTTTTTTCCGGATTTTTTCCGGATTTTTTTTTCCAGATTTTTTTTTCCGGATTTTTTTTCACGGATTTTTCTTCATTTTTTCTTCAGGATTTTTCCGGATTTTTTTTCAGGATTTTTTTTTTCAGGATTTTTCCGGATTTTTTTTTCAGGATTTTTTTTTTCGGATTTTTCCAGATTTCTTTTCCGGATTTTTTTTCCAGAATTTTTTTTTCCGGATTTTTTTTTCCGGATTATCCGGATTTTTTTTTCCGGATTATTTTTTTCCGGATTTTCTGGATTTTTTTTCCGGATTTTTTTTTACGGATTTTTTTTCACGGATTTTTTTTTACGGATTTTTCCGGATTTTTTTTATTTTTATTTTTTTTTACGGATTTTTTCCGGATTTTTTTTTCCGGATTTTTTTTTCCGGATTTTTTTTTCTGATTTTTTTTTCTTGTTTTTTTTTCCGGATTTTTTTTTCTGATTTTTTTTTCTTGTTTTTTTTTCCGGATTTTTTTTTCCGGATTTTTCCGGATTTTTTTTCCTGGATTTTTTTTTCCGGATTTTTCCCGATTTTTTTTCCCGATTTTTTTTTCCGGATTTTTTTCTGGATTTTTTTTTCAGGATTTTTTTTTTCTGGATTTTTTTTTCCGGATTTTTTTTTACGGATTTTTTTTCTGGATTTTTTGTTCCGGATTTTTTCCGGATTTTTTTTCAGGATTTTTTTTTCAGGATTTTCCCGGATTTTTTTTTTCCGGATTTTTTTTTTTCCGGATTTTTCCGGATTTTTTTTTCTGGATTTTATTTTCTGGATTTTTTTTCCGGATTTTTCTTCATTTTTTTTTCAGGATTTTTCCGGATTTTTTTTTCAGGATTTTTTTTTCAGGATTTTTTTTTCCAGATTTTTTTTTCAGGATTTTTCCGGATTTTTTTTTCAGGATTTTTTTTTTAGGATTTTTCCGGATTTTTTTTTCCGGATTTTTTTTACGGATTTTTTTTCTGGATTTTTTGTTCCGGATTTTTTTTCCCGGATTTTTTTTTTCGGATTTTTCCGGATTTTTTTTTCCGGATTTTTTTTTCTGGATTTTTTTTCCGGATTTTTCTTCATTTTTTTTTTCAGGATTTTTCCGGATTTTTTTTTCCGGATTTTTTTTTCGGATTTTTTTTCTGATTTTTTTTTCTTGTATTTTTTTCCGGATTTTTTTTCTGAATTTTTTTTTCCGGATTTTTTCCGGATTTTTTTTTCCAGATTTTTTTTTCCGGATTTTTTTTCCAGATTTTTTTTTTCCAGATTTTTTTCCAGATTTTTTTTCCAGATTTTTTTTCACGGATTTTTCTGGATTTTTTGTTCCGGATTTTTTCCGGATTTTTTTTCAGGATTTTTTTTTCAGGATTTTCCCGGATTTTTTTTTTCAGGATTTTTTTTTTTCCGGATTTTTCCGGATTTTTTTTTCTGGATTTTATTTTCTGGATTTTTTTTCCGGATTTTTCTTCATTTTTTTTCAGGATTTTTCCGGATTTTTTTTTTCGGATTTTTTTTCGGATTTTTTTTTCTTGTTTTTTTTTCCGGATTTTTTTTCTGAATTTTTTTTCCGGATCTTTTCCGGATTTTTTTTTCCAGATTTTTTTTTCCGGATTTTTTTTTCAGGATTTTTTTTTCCGGATTTTTTTTTCCGGATTTTTTTTTCCAGATTTTTTTTTTCCGGATTTTTTTTTCCGGATTTTTTTTAAAAGATTTTTTTTTCAGGATTTTTCCGGATTTTTTTTCCGGATTTTTTTTTCCGGATTTTTTTTCCCGGAATTTTTTTTCCGGATATTTTTTTTCCGGATTTTTTTTTCCGGATTTTTTTTTCCGGATTTTTTTTTCTGGATTTTTCTTCATTTTTTTTCATGATTTTTCCGGATTTTTTTTTCAGGATTTTTTTTTCAGGATTTTTTTTTTCAGGATTTTTCCGGATTTTTTTTTTCGGTTTTTTTTTCCGGATTTTTTTTCTGAATTTTTTTTCCGGATTTTTTCCGGATTTTTTTTTCCAGATTTTTTTTTCCGGATTTTTTTTCACGGATTTTTCTTCATTTTTTCTTCAGGATTTTTCCGGATTTTTTTTCAGGATTTTTTTTTTCAGGATTTTTCCGGATTTTTTTTTCAGGATTTTTTTTTTCGGATTTTTCCAGATTTCTTTTCCGGATTTTTTTTCCAGAATTTTTTTTTCCGGATTTTTTTTTCCGGATTATCCGGATTTTTTTTTCCGGATTATTTTTTTCCGGATTTTCTGGATTTTTTTTCCGGATTTTTTTTTACGGATTTTTTTTCACGGATTTTTTTTTACGGATTTTTCCGGATTTTTTTTATTTTTATTTTTTTTTACGGATTTTTTCCGGATTTTTTTTTCCGGATTTTTTTTTCCGGATTTTTTTTTCTGATTTTTTTTTCTTGTTTTTTTTTCCGGATTTTTTTTTCTGATTTTTTTTTCTTGTTTTTTTTTCCGGATTTTTTTTTCCGGATTTTTCCGGATTTTTTTTCCTGGATTTTTTTTTCCGGATTTTTCCCGATTTTTTTTCCCGATTTTTTTTTCCGGATTTTTTTCTGGATTTTTTTTTCAGGATTTTTTTTTTCTGGATTTTTTTTTCCGGATTTTTTTTTACGGATTTTTTTTCTGGATTTTTTGTTCCGGATTTTTTCCGGATTTTTTTTCAGGATTTTTTTTTCAGGATTTTCCCGGATTTTTTTTTTCCGGATTTTTTTTTTTCCGGATTTTTCCGGATTTTTTTTTCTGGATTTTATTTTCTGGATTTTTTTTCCGGATTTTTCTTCATTTTTTTTTCAGGATTTTTCCGGATTTTTTTTTCAGGATTTTTTTTTCAGGATTTTTTTTTCCAGATTTTTTTTCACGGATTTTTCTTCATTTTTTTTTCAGGATTTTTTTTTTCTGGTTTTTTTTTCAGGATTTTTTTTCAGGATTTTTTTTTCAGGATTTTTTTTTTCAGGATTTTTTTTTCAGGATTTTTCCGGATTTTTTTTTCCGGATTTTTTTTTCCGGATTTTTTTTTCAGTATTTTTCCGGATTTTTTTTTCCGGATTTTTTTTCTGGATTTTTTTTTCAGGATTTTTTTTTCAGGATTTTTCCGGATTTTTTTTTCAGGATTTTTTTTTCAGGATTTTTTTTCCGGATTTTTTTTCCAGTTTTTTTTTCACGGATTTTTCTGGATTTTTTTTTCCGGATTTTTTTTCCGGATTTTTTTTTCCAGATTTTTTTTTCAGGATTTTTTTTTCAGGATTTTTTTTTCAGGATTTTTTTTTTCAGGATTTTTCAGGATTTTTTTTTCCGGATTTTTTTTTCCGGATTTTTTTTTCAGTATTTTTCCGGATTTTTTTTTACGGATTTTTTTTCTGGATTTTTTTTTCCGGATTTTTTTCTACGGATTTTTTTTCACGGATTTTTTTTTACGGATTTTTCCGGATTTTTTTTATTTTTATTTTTTTTTACGGATTTTTTCCGGATTTTTTTTTCCGGATTTTTTTTTCCGGATTTTTTTTTCTGATTTTTTTTTCTTGTTTTTTTTTCCGGATTTTTTTTTCTGATTTTTTTTTCTTGTTTTTTTTTCCGGATTTTTTTTTCCGGATTTTTCCGGATTTTTTTTCCTGGATTTTTTTTTCCGGATTTTTCCCGATTTTTTTTCCCGATTTTTTTTTCCGGATTTTTTTCTGGATTTTTTTTTCAGGATTTTTTTTTTCTGGATTTTTTTTTCCGGATTTTTTTTTACGGATTTTTTTTCTGGATTTTTTGTTCCGGATTTTTTCCGGATTTTTTTTCAGGATTTTTTTTTCAGGATTTTCCCGGATTTTTTTTTTCCGGATTTTTTTTTTTCCGGATTTTTCCGGATTTTTTTTTCTGGATTTTATTTTCTGGATTTTTTTTCCGGATTTTTCTTCATTTTTTTTTCAGGATTTTTCCGGATTTTTTTTTCAGGATTTTTTTTTCAGGATTTTTTTTTCCAGATTTTTTTTCACGGATTTTTCTTCATTTTTTTTTCAGGATTTTTTTTTTCTGGTTTTTTTTTCAGGATTTTTTTTCAGGATTTTTTTTTCAGGATTTTTTTTTTCAGGATTTTTTTTTCAGGATTTTTCCGGATTTTTTTTTCCGGATTTTTTTTTCCGGATTTTTTTTTCAGTATTTTTCCGGATTTTTTTTTCCGGATTTTTTTTCTGGATTTTTTTTTCAGGATTTTTTTTTCAGGATTTTTCCGGATTTTTTTTTCAGGATTTTTTTTTCAGGATTTTTTTTCCGGATTTTTTTTCCAGTTTTTTTTTCACGGATTTTTCTGGATTTTTTTTTCCGGATTTTTTTTCCGGATTTTTTTTTCCAGATTTTTTTTTCAGGATTTTTTTTTCAGGATTTTTTTTTCAGGATTTTTTTTTTCAGGATTTTTCAGGATTTTTTTTTCCGGATTTTTTTTTCCGGATTTTTTTTTCAGTATTTTTCCGGATTTTTTTTTACGGATTTTTTTTCTGGATTTTTTTTTCCGGATTTTTTTCTCAGGATTTTTCCGGATTTTTTTTTCAGGATTTTTTTTTCAGGATTTTTCCGGATTTTTTTTTCAGGATTTTTTTTTCAGGATTTTTTTTCCGGATTTTTTTTCCAGTTTTTTTTTCACGGATTTTTCTGGATTTTTTTTTCCGGATTTTTTTTCCGGATTTTTTTTCTGGATTTTTTGTTCCGGATTTTTTCCGGATTTTTTTTCCGGATTTTTTTTTCAGGATTTTTCCGGATTTTTGTTTCCGGATTTTTTTTCCGGATTTTTTTTTCCGGATTTTTTTTTAAGGATTTTTTTTTCAGGATTTTTTTTTCCAGATATTTTTTCACGGATTTTTTTTGTCCGGATATTTTTTCCGGATTTTTTTTTCCAGATTTTTTTTTCCGGATTTTTTTTTTCAGGATTTTTTTTTTCAGGATTTTTCCGGATTTTTTTTTTCGGATTTTTTTTCTGATTTTTTTTTCTTGTTTTTTTTTCCGGATTTTTTTTCTGATTTTTTTTTCCGGATTTTTTTTCCCAGATTTTTTTTCTGAATTTTTTTTCCGGATTTTTTCCGGATTTTTTTTTCCATATTTTTTTTCACGGATTTTTTTGTCCGGACATTTTTTCCGGATTTTTTTTTCCAGATTTTTTTTTCCGGATTTTTTTTTTCAGGATTTTTTTTTTCAGGATTTTTCCGGATTTTTTTTTCGGATTTTTTTTCTGATTTTTTTTTCTTGTATTTTTTTCCGGATTTTTTTTCTGAATTTTTTTTCCTGATTTTTTCCGGATTTTTTTTTCCAGATTTTTTTTTCCGGATTTTTTTTCCAGATTTTTTTTTTCCGGATTTTTTTCCAGATTTTTTTTCCAGATTTTTTTTCACGGATTTTTCTGGATTTTTTTTTCCGGATTTTTTTTCCGGATTTTTTTTCTGGATTTTTTGTTCCGGATTTTTTCCGGATTTTTTTTCCGGATTTTTTTTTCAGGATTTTTCCGGATTTTTTTTTCCGGATTTTTTTTCCGGATTTTTTTTTCCGGATTTTTTTTCCCGGATTTTTTTTTTTCCGGATTTTTTTTTTCCGGATTTTTCCGGATTTTTTTTTCCGGATTTTTTTTCTGGATTTTTTTTCCGGATTTTTCTTCATTTTTTTTTCAGGATTTTTCCGGATTTTTTTTTACGGATTTTTTTTTCCGGATTTTTTTTTCCAGATTTTTTTTTCAGGATTTTTCCGGATTTTTTTTTCAGGATTTTTTTTTCAGGATTTTTCCGGATTTTTTTTTCCGGATTTTTTTTCCGGATTTTTTTTCCAGATTTTTTTTCACGGATTTTTCTGGATTTTTTTTTCCGGATTTTTTTTCCGGATTTTTTTTCCGGATTTTTTTTCACTGATTTTTTTTTCCGGATTTTTTTTCCGGATTTTTTTTTCCGGATTTTTTTGCCAGATTTTTTTTTCCGGATTTTTTTTCCCGGATTTTTTTTTTCCGGATTTTTTTTTCCGGATTTTTTTTTCCGGATTTTTTTTTCCGGATTTTTCTTCATTTTTTTTTCAGGATTTTTTTTTTCTGGTTTTTTTTTCAGGATTTTTTTTCAGGATTTTTTTTTCAGGATTTTTTTTTTCAGGATTTTTTTTTTCAGGATTTTTCCGGATTTTTTTTTCCGGATTTTTTTTTCCGGATTTTTTTTTCCGGATTTTTCCGGATTTTTTTTTCCGGATTTTTTTTCTGGATTTTTTTTTCCGGATTTTTTTTTCAGGATTTTTCCGGATTTTTTTTTCAGGATTTTTTTTTCAGGATTTTTTTTCCGGATTTTTTTTCCAGTTTTTTTTTCACGGATTTTTCTGGATTTTTTTTTCCGGATTTTTTTTCCGGATTTTTTTTTCCAGATTTTTTTTTCAGGATTTTTTTTTCAGGATTTTTTTTTCAGGATTTTTTTTTTCAGGATTTTTCCGGATTTTTTTTTCCGGATTTTTTTTTCCGGATTTTTTTTTCAGTATTTTTCCGGATTTTTTTTTCCGGATTTTTTTTCTGGATTTTTTTTTCCGGATTTTTTTTTCAGGATTTTTCCGGATTTTTTTTTCCGGATTTTTTTTTCAGGATTTTTCCGGATTTTTTTTTCAGGATTTTTTTTTCAGGATTTTTTTCCCGGATTTTTTTTCCAGTTTTTTTTTCACGGATTTTTCTGGATTTTTTTTTCCGGATTTTTTTTCCGGATTTTTTTTCTGGATTTTTTGTTCCGGATTTTTTCCGGATTTTTTTTCCGGATTTTTTTTTCAGGATTTTTCCGGATTTTTTTTTCCGGATTTTTTTTCCGGATTTTTTTTTCCGGATTTTTTTTCCCGGATTTTTTTTTTCCGGATTTTTTTTTCGGATTTTTCCGGATTTTTTTTTCCGGATTTTTCCGGATTTTTTTTTCCGGATTTTTTTTTCTGGATTTTTTTTCCGGAATTTTCTTCATTTTTTTTTCAGGATTTTTCCGGATTTTTTTTTCCGGATTTTTTTTTCCGGATTTTTCTGGATTTTTTTTTCCGGATTTTTTTTCCGGATTTTTTTTCTGGATTTTTTTTCCGGATTTTTCTTCATTTTTTTTTCAGGATTTTTCCGGATTTTTTTTTCCGGATTTTTTTTTCCGGATTTTTCTGGATTTTTTTTTCCGGATTTTTTTTCCGGATTTTTTTTCTGGATTTTTTTTCCGGATTTTTCTTCATTTTTTTTTCAGGATTTTTCCGGATTTTTTTTTCCGGATTTTTTTTTCAGGATTTTTTTTTCAGGATTTTTTTTTTCAGGATTTTTCCGGATTTTTTTTTTCGGATTTTTTTTCTGATTTTTTTTTCTTGTTTTTTTTTCCAGATTTTTTTTCTGAATTTTTTTTCCGGATTTTTTCCGGATTTTTTTTTCCAGATTTTTTTTCCGGATTTTCTTTTCAGGATTTTTTTTTCCAGATTTTTTTTTTCCGGATTTTTTTTTCCGGATTTTTTTTCCGGATTTTTTTTTCCAGATTTTTTTTTTCCGGATTTTTTTTTCCAGATTTTTTTTTCAGGATTTTTTTTTCAGGATTTTTTTTTCAGGATTTTTTTTTTCAGGATTTTTCCGGATTTTTTTTTTCGGATTTTTTTTCGGATTTTTTTTTCTTGTTTTTTTTTCCGGATTTTTTTTCTGAATTTTTTTTCCGGATTTTTTCCGGATTTTTTTTTCCAGATTTTTTTTTCCGGATTTTTTTTTCAGGATTTTTTTTTCCGGATTTTTTTTTCAGGATTTTTTTTTCCAGATTTTTTTTTTCCGGATTTTTTTTTCCGGATTTTTTTTAAAAGATTTTTTTTTCAGGATTTTTCCGGATTTTTTTTCCGGATTTTTTTTTCCGGATTTTTTTTCCCGGAATTTTTTTTCCGGATATTTTTTTTCCGGATTTTTTTTTCCGGATTTTTTTTTCCGGATTTTTTTTTCTGGATTTTTCTTCATTTTTTTTCATGATTTTTCCGGATTTTTTTTTCAGGATTTTTTTTTCAGGATTTTTTTTTTCAGGATTTTTCCGGATTTTTTTTTTCGGTTTTTTTTTCCGGATTTTTTTTCTGAATTTTTTTTCCGGATTTTTTCCGGATTTTTTTTTCCAGATTTTTTTTTCCGGATTTTTTTTCACGGATTTTTCTTCATTTTTTCTTCAGGATTTTTCCGGATTTTTTTTCAGGATTTTTTTTTTCAGGATTTTTCCGGATTTTTTTTTCAGGATTTTTTTTTCCGGATTTTTTTTTTCGGATTTTTCCAGATTTCTTTTCCGGATTTTTTTTCCAGAATTTTTTTTTCCGGATTTTTTTTTCCGGATTATCCGGATTTTTTTTTCCGGATTATTTTTTTCCGGATTTTCTGGATTTTTTTTCCGGATTTTTTTTTACGGATTTTTTTTCACGGATTTTTTTTTACGGATTTTTCCGGATTTTTTTTATTTTTATTTTTTTTTACGGATTTTTTCCGGATTTTTTTTTCCGGATTTTTTTTTCCGGATTTTTTTTTCTGATTTTTTTTTCTTGTTTTTTTTTCCGGATTTTTTTTTCTGATTTTTTTTTCTTGTTTTTTTTTCCGGATTTTTTTTTCCGGATTTTTCCGGATTTTTTTTCCTGGATTTTTTTTTCCGGATTTTTCCCGATTTTTTTTCCCGATTTTTTTTTCCGGATTTTTTTCTGGATTTTTTTTTCAGGATTTTTTTTTTCTGGATTTTTTTTTCCGGATTTTTTTTTACGGATTTTTTTTTCTGGATTTTTTGTTCCGGATTTTTTCCGGATTTTTTTTCAGGATTTTTTTTTCAGGATTTTCCCGGATTTTTTTTTTCCGGATTTTTTTTTTTCCGGATTTTTCCGGATTTTTTTTTCTGGATTTTATTTTCTGGATTTTTTTTCCGGATTTTTCTTCATTTTTTTTTCAGGATTTTTCCGGATTTTTTTTTCAGGATTTTTTTTTCAGGATTTTTTTTTCCAGATTTTTTTTTCAGGATTTTTCCGGATTTTTTTTTCAGGATTTTTTTTTTAGGATTTTTCCGGATTTTTTTTTCCGGATTTTTTTTACGGATTTTTTTTCTGGATTTTTTGTTCCGGATTTTTTTTCCCGGATTTTTTTTTTCGGATTTTTCCGGATTTTTTTTTCCGGATTTTTTTTTCTGGATTTTTTTTCCGGATTTTTCTTCATTTTTTTTTTCAGGATTTTTCCGGATTTTTTTTTCCGGATTTTTTTTTCGGATTTTTTTTCTGATTTTTTTTTCTTGTATTTTTTTCCGGATTTTTTTTCTGAATTTTTTTTTCCGGATTTTTTCCGGATTTTTTTTTCCAGATTTTTTTTTCCGGATTTTTTTTCCAGATTTTTTTTTTCCAGATTTTTTTCCAGATTTTTTTTCCAGATTTTTTTTCACGGATTTTTCTGGATTTTTTGTTCCGGATTTTTTCCGGATTTTTTTTCAGGATTTTTTTTTCAGGATTTTCCCGGATTTTTTTTTTCCGGATTTTTTTTTTTCCGGATTTTTCCGGATTTTTTTTTCTGGATTTTATTTTCTGGATTTTTTTTCCGGATTTTTCTTCATTTTTTTTTCAGGATTTTTCCGGATTTTTTTTTTCGGATTTTTTTTCGGATTTTTTTTTCTTGTTTTTTTTTCCGGATTTTTTTTCTGAATTTTTTTTCCGGATTTTTTCCGGATTTTTTTTTCCAGATTTTTTTTTCCGGATTTTTTTTTCAGGATTTTTTTTTCCGGATTTTTTTTTCCGGATTTTTTTTTCCAGATTTTTTTTTTCCGGATTTTTTTTTCCGGATTTTTTTTAAAAGATTTTTTTTTCAGGATTTTTCCGGATTTTTTTTCCGGATTTTTTTTTCCGGATTTTTTTTCCCGGAATTTTTTTTCCGGATATTTTTTTTCCGGATTTTTTTTTCCGGATTTTTTTTTCCGGATTTTTTTTTCTGGATTTTTCTTCATTTTTTTTCATGATTTTTCCGGATTTTTTTTTCAGGATTTTTTTTTCAGGATTTTTTTTTTCAGGATTTTTCCGGATTTTTTTTTTCGGTTTTTTTTTCCGGATTTTTTTTCTGAATTTTTTTTCCGGATTTTTTCCGGATTTTTTTTTCCAGATTTTTTTTTCCAGATTTTTTTTCACGGATTTTTCTTCATTTTTTCTTCAGGATTTTTCCGGATTTTTTTTCAGGATTTTTTTTTTCAGGATTTTTCCGGATTTTTTTTTCAGGATTTTTTTTTTCGGATTTTTCCAGATTTCTTTTCCGGATTTTTTTTCCAGAATTTTTTTTTCCGGATTTTTTTTTCCGGATTATCCGGATTTTTTTTTCCGGATTATTTTTTTCCGGATTTTCTGGATTTTTTTTCCGGATTTTTTTTTACTGATTTTTTTTCACGGATTTTTTTTTACGGATTTTTCCGGATTTTTTTTATTTTTATTTTTTTTTACGGATTTTTTCCGGATTTTTTTTTCCGGATTTTTTTTTCCGGATTTTTTTTTCTGATTTTTTTTTCTTGTTTTTTTTTCCGGATTTTTTTTTCTGATTTTTTTTTCTTGTTTTTTTTTCCGGATTTTTTTTTCCGGATTTTTCCGGATTTTTTTTCCTGGATTTTTTTTTCCGGATTTTTCCCGATTTTTTTTCCCGATTTTGTTTTCCGGATTTTTTTCTGGATTTTTTTTTCAGGATTTTTTTTTTCTGGATTTTTTTTTCCGGATTTTTTTTTACGGATTTTTTTTCTGGATTTTTTGTTCCGGATTTTTTCCGGATTTTTTTTCAGGATTTTTTTTTCAGGATTTTCCCGGATTTTTTTTTTCCGGATTTTTTTTTTTCCGGATTTTTCCGGATTTTTTTTTCTGGATTTTATTTTCTGGATTTTTTTTCCGGATTTTTCTTCATTTTTTTTTCAGGATTTTTCCGGATTTTTTTTTCAGGATTTTTTTTTCAGGATTTTTTTTTCCAGATTTTTTTTCACGGATTTTTCTTCATTTTTTTTTCAGGATTTTTTTTTTCTGGTTTTTTTTTCAGGATTTTTTTTCAGGATTTTTTTTTCAGGATTTTTTTTTTCAGGATTTTTTTTTCAGGATTTTTCCGGATTTTTTTTTCCGGATTTTTTTTTCCGGATTTTTTTTTCAGTATTTTTCCGGATTTTTTTTTCCGGATTTTTTTTCTGGATTTTTTTTTCAGGATTTTTTTTTCAGGATTTTTCCGGATTTTTTTTTCAGGATTTTTTTTTCAGGATTTTTTTTCCGGATTTTTTTTCCAGTTTTTTTTTCACGGATTTTTCTGGATTTTTTTTTCCGGATTTTTTTTCCGGATTTTTTTTTCCAGATTTTTTTTTCAGGATTTTTTTTTCAGGATTTTTTTTTCAGGATTTTTTTTTTCAGGATTTTTCAGGATTTTTTTTTCCGGATTTTTTTTTCCGGATTTTTTTTTCAGTATTTTTCCGGATTTTTTTTTACGGATTTTTTTTCTGGATTTTTTTTTCCGGATTTTTTTCTCTGGATTTTTCCAGATTTTTTTTTCAGGATTTTTTTTTCAGGATTTTTCCGGATTTTTTTTTCAGGATTTTTTTTTCAGGATTTTTTTTCCGGATTTTTTTTCCAGTTTTTTTTTCACGGATTTTTCTGGATTTTTTTTTCCGGATTTTTTTTCCGGATTTTTTTTCTGGATTTTTTGTTCCGGATTTTTTCCGGATTTTTTTTCCGGATTTTTTTTTCAGGATTTTTCCGGATTTTTGTTTCCGGATTTTTTTTCCGGATTTTTTTTTCCGGATTTTTTTTCCCGGATTTTTTTTTTCCGGATTTTTTTTTCCGGATTTTTCCGGATTTTTTTTTCCGGATTTTTTTTTCTGGATTTTTTTTCCGGAATTTTCTTCATTTTTTTTTCAGGATTTTTCCGGATTTTTTTTTCAGGATTTTTTTTTCAGGATTTTTTTTTCCAGATTTTTTTTTCAGGATTTTTCCGGATTTTTTTTCAGGATTTTTTTTTCAGGATTTTTCCGGATTTTTTTTCCAGATTTTTTTTTCCGGATTTTTTTTTCCAGATTTTTTTTCCGGATTTTTTTTCTGAATTTTTTTTCCGGATTTTTTCCGGATTTTTTTTTCCAGATTTTTTTTTCCGGATTTTTTTTTCCGGATTTTTTTTTCCAGATTTTTTTTTTCCGGATTTTTTTTTCCGGATTTTTTTTCCGGATTTTTATTTTCCGGATTTTTCCGGATTTTTTTTTTCCGGATTTTTTCCGGATTTATCCGGATTTTTTTCTGGATTTTTTTCCGGATTTCTTTTTCCGGATTTTTTTTCCGGATTTTTTTTCTGGATTTTTTTTCTGGATTTTTTTTCCGGATTTTTTTTCCGGATTTTTTTTACCGGATATTTCCTGATTTTTTTTTACCGGATTTTTTTTCCTGATTTTTTTCCGGATTTTTTTTTCCGGATTTTTTTTCCGGATTTTTTTTCTGGATTTTTTCTCTGGATTTTTTTTCCGGATTTTTTTTTCCGGATTGTTTTTTACCGGATTTTTCCGGATTTTTTTTTACCGGATTTTTTTTCCTGATTTTTTTTCCGTATTTTTCTTTCCGTTTTTTTTTTCCGGATTTTTCCGAATTTTTTTTTCCGGATTTTTTTTTCCGGATTTTTTTTTCAGGATTTTTTTTTCCAGATTTTTTTTTCAGGATTTTTCCGGATTTTTTTTTCAGGATTTTTTTTTCAGGATTTTTCCGGATTTTTTTTTCTGAATTTTTTTGTCCGGATTTTTTCCGGATTTTTTTTTCCAGATTTTTTTTTCCGGATTTTTTTTTCCGGATTTTTTTTTCCGGATTTTTTTTTCCAGATTTTTTTTTTCCGGATTTTTTTTTCCGGATTTTTTTTCCGGATTTTTTTTTCCAGATTTTTTTTTATCGGATTTTTTTTTCCAGATTTTTTTTCACGGATTTTTTTTGTCCGGACATTTTTTCCGGATTTTTTTTTCCAGATTTTTTTTTCCGGATTTTTTTTTCAGGATTTTTTTTTCCAGATTTTTTTTTTCCTGATTTTTTTTTCCGGATTTTTTTTAAAAGATTTTTTTTTCAGGATTTTTCCGGATTTTTTTTCCAGATTTTTTTTTCCGGATTTTTTTTCCCGGATTTTTTTTTTCCGGATTTTTTTTTCCGGATTTTTTTTCCGGATTTTTTTTCACGGATTTTTCTTCATTTTTTCTTCAGGATTTTTCCGGATTTTTTTTTCAGGATTTTTTTTTCCGGATTTTTTTTTCCGGATTTTTCTGGATTTTTTTTTCCGGATTTTTTTTCCGGATTTTTTTTCTGGATTTTTTTTCCGGATTTTTTCCGGATTTTTTTTCCGGATTTTTTTTTCAGGATTTTTCCGGATTTTTTTTTCCGGATTTTTTTTCCGGATTTTTTTTTCCGGATTTTTTTTTTCAGGATTTTTCCGGATTTTTTTTTCCGGATTTTTTTTCTGGATTTTTTTTTCCGGATTTTTTTTTCCGGATTTTTTTTCACAGATTTTTTTTGTCCGGATATTTTTTCCGGATTTTTTTTTCCAGATTTTTTTTTCGGGATTTTTCCGGATTTTTTTCCGGATTTTTTTTTCTTGATTTTTTTCCGGATTTTTTTTCCGGATTTTTTTTTTCCGGATTTTTCCGGATTTTTTTTTTCTGGATTTTTTTCCGGATTTTTCTGGATTTTTTTTCCGGATTTTTTTTCCGGATTTTTTTTCAGGATTTTTCCGGATTTTTTTTCAGGATTTTTTTTTCAGGATTTTTTTTTTCAGGATTTTTCCGGATTTTTTTTTCGGATTTTTTTTCTGATTTTTTTTTCTTGTTTTTTTTTCCAGATTTTTTTTCCGGATTTTTTTTTCCAGATTTTTTTTTCCGGATTTTTTTTTCCAGATTTTTTTTTTCCGGATTTTTTTTTCCGGATTTTTTTTCCGGATTTTTTTTTCCAGATTTTTTTTTTCCGGACTTTTTTTTCCAGATTTTTTTTTCCGGATTTTTTTTTAAGGATTTTTTTTTTCAGGATTTTTTTTTCCAGATATTTTTTCACGGATTTTTTTTGTCCGGATATTTTTTCCGGATTTTTTTTTCCAGATTTTTTTTTCCGGATTTTTTTTTTCAGGATTTTTTTTTTCAGGATTTTTCCGGATTTTTTCTTTCGGATTTTTTTTCTGATTTTTTTTTCTTGTTTTTTTTTCAGGATTTTTTTTCAGAATTTTTTTTCCGGATTTTTTCCGGATTTTTTTTTCCAGATTTTTTTTTCCGGATTTTTTTTTTCCGGATTTTTTTTTCCAGATTTTTTTTTTCCGGATTTTTTTTTCCGGATTTTTTTTCCGGATTTTTTTTTCCAGATTTTTTTTTTCCGGATTTTTTTTTCCAGATATTTTTTCACGGATTTTTTTTGTCCGGATATTTTTTCCTGATTTTTTTTTCCAGATTTTTTTTTCCGGATTTTTTTTCCCAGATTTTTTTTCTGAATTTTTTTTCCGGATTTTTTCCGGATTTTTTTTCCCATATTTTTTTTCACGGATTTTTTTGTCCGGACATTTTTTCCGGATTTTTTTTTCCAGATTTTTTTTTCCGGATTTTTTTTTTCAGGATTTTTTTTTTCAGGATTTTTCCGGATTTTTTTTTCGGATTTTTTTTCTGATTTTTTTTTCTTGTATTTTTTTCCGGATTTTTTTTCTGAATTTTTTTTTCCTGATTTTTTCCGGATTTTTTTTTCCAGATTTTTTTTTCCGGATTTTTTTTCCAGATTTTTTTTTTCCGGATTTTTTTCCAGATTTTTTTTCCAGATTTTTTTTCACGGATTTCTCTGGATTTTTTTTTCCGGATTTTTTTTCCGGATTTTTTTTCTGGATTTTTTGTTCCGGATTTTTTCCGGATTTTTTTTCCGGATTTTTTTTTCAGGATTTTTCCGGATTTTTTTTTCCGGATTTTTTTTCCGGATTTTTTTTTCCGGATTTTTTTTCCCGGATTTTTTTTTTTCCGGATTTTTTTTTTCCGGATTTTTCCGGATTTTTTTTTCCGGATTTTTTTTTCTGGATTTTTTTTCCGGATTTTTCTTCATTTTTTTTCAGGATTTTTCCGGATTTTTTTTTACGGATTTTTTTTTCCGGATTTTTTTTTCCAGATTTTTTTTTCAGGATTTTTCCGGATTTTTTTTTCAGGATTTTTTTTTCAGGATTTTTCCGGATTTTTTTTTCCGGATTTTTTTTCCGGATTTTTTTTCCAGATTTTTTTTCACGGATTTTTCTGGATTTTTTTTTCCGGATTTTTTTTCCGGATTTTTTTTCCGGATTTTTTTTCACTGATTTTTTTTTCCGGATTTTTTTTCCGGATTTTTTTTTCCGGATTTTTTTGCCAGATTTTTTTTTCCGGATTTTTTTTCCCGGATTTTTTTTTTCTGGATTTTTTTTTCCGGATTTTTTTTTCCGGATTTTTTTTTCCGGATTTTTCTTCATTTTTTTTTCAGGATTTTTTTTTTCTGGTTTTTTTTTCAGGATTTTTTTTCAGGATTTTTTTTTCAGGATTTTTTTTTTCAGGATTTTTTTTTTCAGGATTTTTCCGGATTTTTTTTTCCGGATTTTTTTTTCTGGATTTTTTTTTCCGGATTTTTCCGGATTTTTTTTTCCGGATTTTTTTCTGGATTTTTTTTTCCGGATTTTTTTTTCAGGATTTTTCCGGATTTTTTTTTCAGGATTTTTTTTTCAGGATTTTTTTTCCGGATTTTTTTTCCAGTTTTTTTTTCACGGATTTTTCTGGATTTTTTTTTCCGGATTTTTTTTCCGGATTTTTTTTTCCAGATTTTTTTTTCAGGATTTTTTTTTCAGGATTTTTTTTTCAGGATTTTTTTTTTCAGGATTTTTCCGGATTTTTTTTTCCGGATTTTTTTTTCCGGATTTTTTTTTCAGTATTTTTCCGGATTTTTTTTTCCGGATTTTTTTTCTGGATTTTTTTTTCCGGATTTTTTTTTCAGGATTTTTCCGGATTTTTTTTTCCGGATTTTTTTTTCAGGATTTTTCCGGATTTTTTTTTCAGGATTTTTTTTTCAGGATTTTTTTCCCGGATTTTTTTTCCAGTTTTTTTTTCACGGATTTTTCTGGATTTTTTTTTCCGGATTTTTTTTCCGGATTTTTTTTCTGGATTTTTTGTTCCGGATTTTTTCCGGATTTTTTTTCCGGATTTTTTTTTCAGGATTTTTCCGGATTTTTTTTTCCGGATTTTTTTTCCGGATTTTTTTTTCCGGATTTTTTTTCCCGGATTTTTTTTTTCCGGATTTTTTTTTCCGGATTTTTCCGGATTTTTTTTTCCGGATTTTTTTTTCTGGATTTTTTTACCGGAATTTTCTTCATTTTTTTTTCAGGATTTTTCCGGATTTTTTTTTCAGGATTTTTTTTTCAGGATTTTTTTTTCCAGATTTTTTTTTCAGGATTATTCCGGATTTTTTTTCAGGATTTTTTTTTCAGGATTTTTTTTCCGGATTTTTTTTTCCGGATTTTTTTTCCGGATTTTTTTTTTTCGGATTTTTTTCTGGATTTTTTTCCGGATTTTTTTTTTCCGGATTTATCCGGATTTTTTTCTGGATTTTTTTCCGGATTTCTTTTTCCGGATTTTTTTTCCGGATTTTTTTTCTGGATTTTTTTTCTGGATTTTTTTTCCGGATTTTTTTTCCGGATTTTTTTTACCGGATTTTTCCTGATTTTTTTTACCGGATTTTTTTTTCCTGATTTTTTTCCGGATTTTTTTTTCCGGATTTTTTTTCCGGATTTTTTTTCTGGATTTTTTCTCTGGATTTTTTTTCCGGATTTTTTTTTCCGGATTGTTTTTTACCGGATTTTTCCGGATTTTTTTTTACCGGATTTTTTTTCCTGATTTTTTTTCCGTATTTTTCTTTCCGTTTTTTTTTTCCGGATTTTTCCGAATTTTTTTTTCCGGATTTTTTTTTCCGGATTTTTTCGGATTTTTTTTTCCGGATTTTTTCGGATTTTTTTTTCCGGATTTTTTTTCTGGATTTTTTTTTCCGGATTTTTTTTTTCCAGATTTTTTTTTCCGGATTTTTTTTTCCAGATTTTTCCGGATTTTTTTTTCCGGATTTTTTTTCTGGATTTTTTTTTCCGGATTTTTTTTTTCCGGATTTTTTTTTCCGGATTTTTTTTTCCGGATTTTTCTGGATTTTTTTTTCCGGATTTTTTTTCCGGATTTTTTTTCTGGATTTTTTTTCCGGATTTTTCTTCATTTTTTTTTCAGGATTTTTCCGGATTTTTTTTTCCGGATTTTTTTTTCAGGATTTTTTTTTCCGGATTTTTTTTTTCAGGATTTTTCCGGATTTTTTTTTCCGGATTTTTTTTCTGGATTTTTTTTTCCGGATTTTTTTTTCCGGATTTTTTTTCACAGATTTTTTTTGTCCGGATATTTTTTCCGGATTTTTTTTTCCAGATTTTTTTTTCGGGATTTTTCTTGATTTTTTTCCGGATTTTTTTTTCTTGATTTTTTTCCGGATTTTTTTTCCGGATTTTTTTTTCCGGATTTTTCCGGATTTTTTTTTTCTGGATTTTTTTCCGGATTTTTCTGGATTTTTTTTTCCGGATTTTTTTTCCGGATTTTTTTTCAGGATTTTTCCGGATTTTTTTTCAGGATTTTTTTTTCAGGATTTTTTTTTTCAGGATTTTTCCGGATTTTTTTTTCGGATTTTTTTTCTGATTTTTTTTTCTTGTTTTTTTTTCCAGATTTTTTTTCCGGATTTTTTTTTCCAGATTTTTTTTTCCGGATTTTTTTTTCCGGATTTTTTTTTCCAGATTTTTTTTTTCCGGATTTTTTTTTCCGGATTTTTTTTCCGGATTTTTTTTTCCAGATTTTTTTTTTCCGGATTTTTTTTTCCAGATTTTTTTTCACTGATTTTTTTTGTCCGGATATTTTTTCCGGATTTTTTTTTCCAGATTTTTTTTTCCGGATTTTTTTTTAAGGATTTTTTTTTCAGGATTTTTTTTTCCAGATATTTTTTCACGGATTTTTTTTGTCCGGATATTTTTTCCGGATTTTTTTTTCCAGATTTTTTTTTCCGGATTTTTTTTTTCAGGATTTTTTTTTTCAGGATTTTTCCGGATTTTTTTTTTCGGATTTTTTTTCTGATTTTTTTTTCTTGTTTTTTTTTCCGGATTTTTTTTCTGATTTTTTTTTCCGGATTTTTTTTCCCAGATTTTTTTTCTGAATTTTTTTTCCGGATTTTTTCCGGATTTTTTTTTCCATATTTTTTTTCACGGATTTTTTTGTCCGGACATTTTTTCCGGATTTTTTTTTCCAGATTTTTTTTTCCGGATTTTTTTTTTCAGGATTTTTTTTTTCAGGATTTTTCCGGATTTTTTTTTCGGATTTTTTTTCTGATTTTTTTTTCTTGTATTTTTTTCCGGATTTTTTTTCTGAATTTTTTTTTCCTGATTTTTTCCGGATTTTTTTTTCCAGATTTTTTTTTCCGGATTTTTTTTCACGGATTTTTCTGGATTTTTTTTTCCGGATTTTTTTTCCGGATTTTTTTTCTGGATTTTTTGTTCCGGATTTTTTCCGGATTTTTTTTCCGGATTTTTTTTTCAGGATTTTTCCGGATTTTTTTTTCCGGATTTTTTTTCCGGATTTTTTTTTCCGGATTTTTTTTCCCGGATTTTTTTTTTTCCGGATTTTTTTTTTCCGGATTTTTCCGGATTTTTTTTTCCGGATTTTTTTTCTGGATTTTTTTTCCGGATTTTTCTTCATTTTTTTTTCAGGATTTTTCCGGATTTTTTTTTACGGATTTTTTTTTCCGGATTTTTTTTTCCAGATTTTTTTTTCAGGATTTTTCCGGATTTTTTTTTCAGGATTTTTTTTTCAGGATTTTTCCGGATTTTTTTTTCCGGATTTTTTTTCCGGATTTTTTTTCCAGATTTTTTTTCACGGATTTTTCTGGATTTTTTTTTCCGGATTTTTTTTCCGGATTTTTTTTCCGGATTTTTTTTCACTGATTTTTTTTTCCGGATTTTTTTTCCGGATTTTTTTTTCCGGATTTTTTTGCCAGATTTTTTTTTCCGGATTTTTTTTCCCGGATTTTTTTTTTCCGGATTTTTTTTTCCGGATTTTTTTTTCCGGATTTTTTTTTCCGGATTTTTCTTCATTTTTTTTTCAGGATTTTTTTTTTCTGGTTTTTTTTTCAGGATTTTTTTTCAGGATTTTTTTTTCAGGATTTTTTTTTTCAGGATTTTTTTTTTCAGGATTTTTCCGGATTTTTTTTTCCGGATTTTTTTTTCCGGATTTTTTTTTCCGGATTTTTCCGGATTTTTTTTTCCGGATTTTTTTTCTGGATTTTTTTTTCCGGATTTTTTTTTCAGGATTTTTCCGGATTTTTTTTTCAGGATTTTTTTTTCAGGATTTTTTTTCCGGATTTTTTTTCCAGTTTTTTTTTCACGGATTTTTCTGGATTTTTTTTTCCGGATTTTTTTTCCGGATTTTTTTTTCCAGATTTTTTTTTCAGGATTTTTTTTTCAGGATTTTTTTTTCAGGATTTTTTTTTCAGGATTTTTTTTTTCAGGATTTTTCCGGATTTTTTTTTCCGGATTTTTTTTTCCGGATTTTTTTTTCAGTATTTTTCCGGATTTTTTTTTCCGGATTTTTTTTCTGGATTTTTTTTTCCGGATTTTTTTTTCAGGATTTTTCCGGATTTTTTTTTCCGGATTTTTTTTCCGGATTTTTTTTCTGGATTTTTTGTTCCGGATTTTTTCCGGATTTTTCTTCATTTTTTTTTTCAGGATTTTTCCGGATTTTTTTTTCCGGATTTTTTTTTCGGATTTTTTTTCTGATTTTTTTTTCTTGTATTTTTTTCCGGATTTTTTTTCTGAATTTTTTTTTCCGGATTTTTTCCGGATTTTTTTTTCCAGATTTTTTTTTCCGGATTTTTTTTCCAGATTTTTTTTTTCCAGATTTTTTTCCAGATTTTTTTTCCAGATTTTTTTTCACGGATTTTTCTGGATTTTTTTTTCCGGATTTTTTTCTGGATTTTTTTTTCAGGATTTTTTTTTTCTGGATTTTTTTTTCCGGATTTTTTTTTACGGATTTTTTTTCTGGATTTTTTGTTCCGGATTTTTTCCGGATTTTTTTTTCTGGATTTTATTTTCTGGATTTTTTTTCCGGATTTTTCTTCATTTTTTTTTCAGGATTTTTCCGGATTTTTTTTTCAGGATTTTTTTTTCAGGATTTTTTTTTCCAGATTTTTTTTTCAGGATTTTTCCGGATTTTTTTTTCAGGATTTTTTTTTCAGGATTTTTCCGGATTTTTTTTCCTGGATTTTTTTTTCAGGATTTTTCCCGATTTTTTTTCCCGATTTTTTTTTCCGGATTTTTTTCTGGATTTTTTTTTCAGGATTTTTTTTTTCTGGATTTTTTTTTCCGGATTTTTTTTTCTGATTTTTTTTTCTTGTTTTTTTTTCCGGATTTTTTTTCTGAATTTTTTTTCCGGATTTTTTCCGGATTTTTTTTTCCAGATTTTTTTTTCCGGATTTTTTTTTCAGGATTTTTTTTTCCGGATTTTTTTTTCAGGATTTTTTTTTCCAGATTTTTTTTTTCCGGATTTTTTTTTCCGGATTTTTTTTAAAAGATTTTTTTTTCAGGATTTTTCCGGATTTTTTTTCCGGATTTTTTTTTCCGGATTTTTTTTCCCGGAATTTTTTTTCCGGATATTTTTTTTCCGGATTTTTTTTTCCGGATTTTTTTTTCCGGATTTTTTTTTCTGGATTTTTCTTCATTTTTTTTCATGATTTTTCCGGATTTTTTTTTCAGGATTTTTTTTTCAGGATTTTTTTTTTCAGGATTTTTCCGGATTTTTTTTTTCGGTTTTTTTTTCCGGATTTTTTTTCTGAATTTTTTTTCCGGATTTTTTCCGGATTTTTTTTTCCAGATTTTTTTTTACGGATTTTTTTTCACGGATTTTTCTTCATTTTTTCTTCAGGATTTTTCCGGATTTTTTTTCAGGATTTTTTTTTTCAGGATTTTTCCGGATTTTTTTTTCAGGATTTTTTTTTTCGGATTTTTCCAGATTTCTTTTCCGGATTTTTTTTCCAGAATTTTTTTTTCCGGATTTTTTTTTCCGGATTATCCGGATTTTTTTTTCCGGATTATTTTTTTCCGGATTTTCTGGATTTTTTTTCCGGATTTTTTTTTACGGATTTTTTTTATTTTTATTTTTTTTTACGGATTTTTTCCGGATTTTTTTTTCCGGATTTTTTTTTCCGGATTTTTTTTTCTGATTTTTTTTTCTTGTTTTTTTTTCCGGATTTTTTTTTCTGATTTTTTTTTCTTGTTTTTTTTTCCGGATTTTTTTTTCCGGATTTTTCCGGATTTTTTTTCCTGGATTTTTTTTTCAGGATTTTTCCCGATTTTTTTTCCCGATTTTTTTTTCCGGATTTTTTTCTGGATTTTTTTTTCAGGATTTTTTTTTTCTGGATTTTTTTTTCCGGATTTTTTTTTACGGATTTTTTTTCTGGATTTTTTGTTCCGGATTTTTTCCGGATTTTTCTTCATTTTTTTTTTCAGGATTTTTCCGGATTTTTTTTTCCGGATTTTTTTTTCGGATTTTTTTTCTGATTTTTTTTTCTTGTATTTTTTTCCGGATTTTTTTTCTGAATTTTTTTTTCCGGATTTTTTCCGGATTTTTTTTTCCAGATTTTTTTTTCCGGATTTTTTTTCCAGATTTTTTTTTTCCAGATTTTTTTCCAGATTTTTTTTCCAGATTTTTTTTCACGGATTTTTCTGGATTTTTTTTTCCGGATTTTTTTCTGGATTTTTTTTTCAGGATTTTTTTTTTCTGGATTTTTTTTTCCGGATTTTTTTTTACGGATTTTTTTTCTGGATTTTTTGTTCCGGATTTTTTCCGGATTTTTTTTTCTGGATTTTATTTTCTGGATTTTTTTTCCGGATTTTTCTTCATTTTTTTTTCAGGATTTTTCCGGATTTTTTTTTCAGGATTTTTTTTTCAGGATTTTTTTTTCCAGATTTTTTTTTCAGGATTTTTCCGGATTTTTTTTTCAGGATTTTTTTTTCAGGATTTTTCCGGATTTTTTTTTCCGGATTTTTTTTACGGATTTTTTTTCTGGATTTTTTGTTCCGGATTTTTTTTCCCGGATTTTTTTTTTCGGATTTTTCCGGATTTTTTTTTCCGGATTTTTTTTTCTGGATTTTTTTTCCGGATTTTTCTTCATTTTTTTTTTCAGGATTTTTCCGGATTTTTTTTTCAGGATTTTTTTTTCAGGATTTTTTTTTTCAGGATTTTTCCGGATTTTTTTTTCGGATTTTTTTTCTGATTTTTTTTTCTTGTATTTTTTTCCGGATTTTTTTTCTGAATTTTTTTTTCCGGATTTTTTCCGGATTTTTTTTTCCAGATTTTTTTTTCCGGATTTTTTTTCCAGATTTTTTTTTCAGGATTTTTCCAGATTTTTTTTTCAGGATTTTTTTTTCAGGATTTTTCCGGATTTTTTTTTCCGTATTTTTTTTCCGGATTTTTTTTCCAGATTTTTTTTCACGGATTTTTCTGGATTTTTTTTTCCGGATTTTTTTTCCGGATTTTTTTTCCGGATTTTTTTTCACTGATTTTTTTTTCAGGATTTTTTTTCCGGATTTTTTTTTCCGGATTTTTTTGCCAGATTTTTTTTTCCGGATTTTTTTTCCCGGATTTTTTTTTTCCGGATTTTTTTTTCCGGATTTTTTTTTCCGGATTTTTTTTTCCGGATTTTTCTTCATTTTTTTTTCAGGATTTTTTTTTTCTGGTTTTTTTTTCAGGATTTTTCCGGATTTTTTTTTCCGGATTTTTTTTTCCGGATTTTTTTTTCAGTATTTTTCCGGATTTTTTTTTCCGGATTTTTTTTCTGGATTTTTTTTTCCGGATTTTTTTTTCAGGATTTTTCCGGATTTTTTTTTCAGGATTTTTTTTTCAGGATTTTTTTTCCGGATTTTTTTTCCAGTTTTTTTTTCACGGATTTTTCTGGATTTTTTTTTCCGGATTTTTTTTCCGGATTTTTTTTCTGGATTTTTTTTCCGGATTTTTTCCGGATTTTTTTTCCGGATTTTTTTTTCAGGATTTTTCCGGATTTTTTTTTCCGGATTTTTTTTCCGGATTTTTTTTTCCGGATTTTTTTTCCCGGATTTTTTTTTTCCGGATTTTTTTTTCCGGATTTTTCCGGATTTTTTTTTCCGGATTTTTTTTTCTGGATTTTTTTCATTTTTTTCTGGATTTTCTTCATTTTTTTTTCAGGATTTTTCCGGATTTTTTTTTCAGGATTTTTTTTTCCAGATTTTTTTTCAGGATTTTTCCGGATTTTTTTTCAGGATTTTTTTTTCAGGATTTTTTTTCCGGATTTTTTTTTCCGGATTTTTTTTCCGGATTTTTTTTTTCCGGATTTTTTTCTGGATTTTTTTCCGGATTTTTTTTTTCCGGATTTATCCGGATTTTTTTCTGGATTTTTTTCCGGATTTCTTTTTCCGGATTTTTTTTCCGGATTTTTTTTCTGGATTTTTTTTCTGGATTTTTTTTCCGGATTTTTTTTCCGGATTTTTTTTACCGGATTTTTCCTGATTTTTTTTTACCGGATTTTTTTTTCCTGATTTTTTTCCGGATTTTTTTTTCCGGATTTTTTTTCCGGATTTTTTTTCTGGATTTTTTCTCTGGATTTTTTTTCCGGATTTTTTTTTCCGGATTGTTTTTTACCGGATTTTTCCGGATTTTTTTTTACCGGATTTTTTTTCCTGATTTTTTTTCCGTATTTTTCTTTCCGATTTTTTTTTCCGGATTTTTTTTCTGGATTTTTTTTTCCGGATTTTTTTTTTCCAGATTTTTTTTTCCGGATTTTTTTTTCCAGATTTTTCCGGATTTTTTTTTCCGGATTTTTTTTCTGGATTTTTTTTTCCGGATTTTTTTTTTCCGGATTTTTTTTTCCGGATTTTTTTTTCCGGATTTTTCTGGATTTTTTTTTCCGGATTTTTTTTCCGGATTTTTTTTCTGGATTTTTTTTCCGGATTTTTCTTCATTTTTTTTTCAGGATTTTTCCGGATTTTTTTTTCCGGATTTTTTTTTCCGGATTTTTCTGGATTTTTTTTTCCGGATTTTTTTTCCGGATTTTTTTTCTGGATTTTTTTTCCGGATTTTTCTTCATTTTTTTTTCAGGATTTTTCCGGATTTTTTTTTCCGGATTTTTTTTTCAGGATTTTTTTTTCAGGATTTTTTTTTTCAGGATTTTTCCGGATTTTTTTTTTCGGATTTTTTTTCTGATTTTTTTTTCTTGTTTTTTTTTCCAGATTTTTTTTCTGAATTTTTTTTCCGGATTTTTTCCGGATTTTTTTTTCCAGATTTTTTTTTCCGGATTTTCTTTTCAGGATTTTTTTTTCCAGATTTTTTTTTTCCGGATTTTTTTTTCCGGATTTTTTTTCCGGATTTTTTTTTCCAGATTTTTTTTTTCCGGATTTTTTTTTCCAGATTTTTTTTTCAGGATTTTTTTTTCAGGATTTTTTTTTCAGGATTTTTTTTTTCAGGATTTTTCCGGATTTTTTTTTTCTGATTTTTTTTCGTATTTTTTTTTCTTGTTTTTTTTTCCGGATTTTTTTTCTGAATTTTTTTTCTGGATTTTTTCCGGATTTTTTTTTCCAGATTTTTTTTTCCGGATTTTTTTTCAGGATTTTTTTTTCCGGATTTTTTTTTCAGGATTTTTTTTTCCAGATTTTTTTTTTCCGGATTTTTTTTTCCGGATTTTTTTTAAAAGATTTTTTTTTCAGGATTTTTCCGGATTTTTTTTCCGGATTTTTTTTTCCGGATTTTTTTTCCCGGAATTTTTTTTCCGGATTTTTTTTTTCCGGATTTTTTTTAAAAGATTTTTTTTTCAGGATTTTTCCGGATTTTTTTTCCGGATTTTTTTTTCCGGATTTTTTTTCCCGGAATTTTTTTTCCGGATTTTTTTTTTCCGGATTTTTTTTTCCGGATTTTTTTTTTCCGGATTTTTTTTTCTGGATTTTTCTTCATTTTTTTTCATGATTTTTCCGGATTTTTTTTTCCGGATTTTTTTTTCAGGATTTTTTTTTTCAGGATTTTTCCGGATTTTTTTTTTCGGTTTTTTTTTCCGGATTTTTTTTCTGAATTTTTTTTCCGGATTTTTTCCGGATTTTTTTTTCCAGATTTTTTTTTCCGGATTTTTTTTCACGGATTTTTCTTCATTTTTTCTTCAGGATTTTTCCGGATTTTTTTTTCAGGATTTTTTTTTTCAGGATTTTTCCGGATTTTTTTTTCAGGATTTTTTTTTCCGGATTTTTTTTTTCGGATTTTTCCAGATTTCTTTTCCGGATTTTTTTTCCAGAATTTTTTTTTCCGGATTTTTTTTTCCGGATTATCCGGATTTTTTTTTCCGGATTATTTTTTTCCGGATTTTCTGGATTTTTTTTCCGGATTTTTTTTACGGATTTTTTTTCACGGATTTTTTTTTACGGATTTTTCCGGATTTTTTTTATTTTTATTTTTTTTTACGGATTTTTTCCGGATTTTTTTTTCCGGATTTTTTTTTCCGGATTTTTTTTTCTGATTTTTTTTTCTTGTTTTTTTTCCGGATTTTTTTTTCTGATTTTTTTTTCTTGTTTTTTTTTCCGGATTTTTTTTTCCGGATTTTTCCGGATTTTTTTTCCTGGATTTTTTTTTCCGGATTCTTCCCGATTTTTTTTCCCGATTTTTTTTTCCGGATTTTTTTCTGGATTTTTTTTTCAGGATTTTTTTTTTCTGGATTTTTTTTTCCGGATTTTTTTTTACGGATTTTTTTTCTGGATTTTTTGTTCCGGATTTTTTCCGGATTTTTTTTCAGGATTTTTTTTTCAGGATTTTCCCGGATTTTTTTTTTCCGGATTTTTTTTTTTCCGGATTTTTCCGGATTTTTTTTTCTGGATTTTATTTTCTGGATTTTTTTTCCGGATTTTTCTTCATTTTTTTTTCAGGATTTTTCCGGATTTTTTTTTCAGGATTTTTTTTTCAGGATTTTTTTTTCCAGATTTTTTTTTCAGGATTTTTCCGGATTTTTTTTTCAGGATTTTTTTTTCAGGATTTTTCCGGATTTTTTTTTCCGGATTTTTTTTACGGATTTTTTTTCTGGATTTTTTGTTCCGGATTTTTTTTCCCGGATTTTTTTTTTCGGATTTTTCCGGATTTTTTTTTCCGGATTTTTTTTTCTGGATTTTTTTTCCGGATTTTTCTTCATTTTTTTTTTCAGGATTTTTCCGGATTTTTTTTTCCGGATTTTTTTTTCGGATTTTTTTTCTGATTTTTTTTTCTTGTATTTTTTTCCGGATTTTTTTTCTGAATTTTTTTTTCCGGATTTTTTCCGGATTTTTTTTTCCAGATTTTTTTTTCCGGATTTTTTTTCCAGATTTTTTTTTTCCGGATTTTTTTCCAGATTTTTTTTCCAGATTTTTTTTCACGGATTTTTCTGGATTTTTTTTTCCGGATTTTTTTTCCGGATTTTTTTTCTGGATTTTTTGTTCCGGATTTTTTCCGGATTTTTTTTCCGGATTTTTTTTTCAGGATTTTTTCCGGATTTTTTTTCAGGATTTTTTTTTCAGGATTTTCCCGGATTTTTTTTTTCCGGATTTTTTTTTTTCCGGATTTTTTTTTCTGGATTTTATTTTCTGGATTTTTTTTCCGGATTTTTCTTCATTTTTTTTTCAGGATTTTTCCGGATTTTTTTTTCAGGATTTTTTTTTCAGGATTTTTTTTTCCAGATTTTTTTTTCAGGATTTTTCCGGATTTTTTTTTCAGGATTTTTTTTTCGGATTTTATTTTCTGGATTTTTTTTCCGGATTTTTCTTCATTTTTTTTTTCAGGATTTTTCCGGATTTTTTTTTCCGGATTTTTTTTTCGGATTTTTTTTCTGATTTTTTTTTCTTGTATTTTTTTCCGGATTTTTTTTCTGAATTTTTTTTTCCGGATTTTTTCCGGATTTTTTTTTCCAGATTTTTTTTTCCGGATTTTTTTTCCAGATTTTTTTTTTCCGGATTTTTTTCCAGATTTTTTTTCCAGATTTTTTTTCACGGATTTTTCTGGATTTTTTTTTCCGGATTTTTTTTCCGGATTTTTTTTCTGGATTTTTTGTTCTGGATTTTTTCCGGATTTTTTTTCCGGATTTTTTTTTCAGGATTTTTCCGGATTTTTTTTTCCGGATTTTTTTTCCGGATTTTTTTTTCCGGATTTTTTTTCCCGGATTTTTTTTTTTCCGGATTTTTTTTTTCAGGATTTTTTTTTTCAGGATTTTTCCGGATTTTTTTTTCCGGATTTTTTTTCCGGATTTTTTTTTCCGGATTTTTTTTTTCAGGATTTTTCCGGATTTTTTTTTCCGGATTTTTTTTCTGGATTTTTTTTTCCGGATTTTTTTTTCCGGATTTTTTTTCACAGATTTTTTTTGTCCGGATATTTTTTCCGGATTTTTTTTTCCAGATTTTTTTTTCGGGATTTTTCTTGATTTTTTTCCGGATTTTTTTTTCTTGATTTTTTTCCGGATTTTTTTTCCGGATTTTTTTTTTCCGGATTTTTCTGGATTTTTTTTTTCTGGATTTTTTTCCGGATTTTTCTGGATTTTTTTTTCCGGATTTTTTTTCCGGATTTTTTTTCAGGATTTTTCCGGATTTTTTTTCAGGATTTTTTTTTCAGGATTTTTTTTTTCAGGATTTTTCCGGATTTTTTTTTCGGATTTTTTTTCTGATTTTTTTTTCTTGTTTTTTTTTCCAGATTTTTTTTCCGGATTTTTTTTTCCAGATTTTTTTTTCCGGATTTTTTTTTCCGGATTTTTTTTTCCAGATTTTTTTTTTCCGGATTTTTTTTTCCGGATTTTTTTTCCGGATTTTTTTTTCCAGATTTTTTTTTTCCGGATTTTTTTTTCCAGATTTTTTTTCACGGATTTTTTTTGTCCGGATATTTTTTCCGGATTTTTTTTTCCAGATTTTTTTTTCCGGATTTTTTTTTAAGGATTTTTTTTTCAGGATTTTTTTTTCCAGATATTTTTTCACGGATTTTTTTTGTCCGGATATTTTTTCCGGATTTTTTTTTCCAGATTTTTTTTTCCGGATTTTTTTTTTCAGGATTTTTTTTTTCAGGATTTTTCCGGATTTTTTTTTTCGGATTTTTTTTCTGATTTTTTTTTCTTGTTTTTTTTTCCGGATTTTTTTTCTGATTTTTTTTTCCGGATTTTTTTTCCCAGATTTTTTTTCTGAATTTTTTTTCCGGATTTTTTCCGGATTTTTTTTTCCATATTTTTTTTCACGGATTTTTTTGTCCGGACATTTTTTCCGGATTTTTTTTTCCAGATTTTTTTTTCCGGATTTTTTTTTTCAGGATTTTTTTTTTCAGGATTTTTCCGGATTTTTTTTTCGGATTTTTTTTCTGATTTTTTTTTCTTGTATTTTTTTCCGGATTTTTTTTCTGAATTTTTTTTTCCTGATTTTTTCCAGATTTTTTTTTCCGGATTTTTTTTCCAGATTTTTTTTTTCCGGATTTTTTTCCAGATTTTTTTTCCAGATTTTTTTTCACGGATTTTTCTGGATTTTTTTTTCCGGATTTTTTTTCCGGATTTTTTTTCTGGATTTTTTGTTCCGGATTTTTTCCGGATTTTTTTTCCGGATTTTTTTTTCAGGATTTTTCCGGATTTTTTTTTCCGGATTTTTTTTCCGGATTTTTTTTTCCGGATTTTTTTTCCCGGATTTTTTTTTTTCCGGATTTTTTTTTTCCGGATTTTTCCGGATTTTTTTTTCCGGATTTTTTTTCTGGATTTTTTTTCCGGATTTTTCTTCATTTTTTTTTCAGGATTTTTCCGGATTTTTTTTTACGGATTTTTTTTTCCGGATTTTTTTTTCCAGATTTTTTTTTCAGGATTTTTCCGGATTTTTTTTTCAGGATTTTTTTTTCAGGATTTTTCCGGATTTTTTTTTCCGGATTTTTTTTCCGGATTTTTTTTCCAGATTTTTTTTCACGGATTTTTCTGGATTTTTTTTTCCGGATTTTTTTTCCGGATTTTTTTTCCGGATTTTTTTTCACTGATTTTTTTTTCCGGATTTTTTTTCCGGATTTTTTTTTCCGGATTTTTTTGCCAGATTTTTTTTTCCGGATTTTTTTTCCCGGATTTTTTTTTCCGGATTTTTTTTTCCGGATTTTTCTTCATTTTTTTTTACGGATTTTTTTTTCCGGATTTTTTTTTCCAGATTTTTTTTTCAGGATTTTTCCGGATTTTTTTTTCAGGATTTTTTTTTCAGGATTTTTCCGGATTTTTTTTTCCGGATTTTTTTTCCGGATTTTTTTTCCAGATTTTTTTTCACGGATTTTTCTGGATTTTTTTTTCCGGATTTTTTTTCCGGATTTTTTTTCCGGATTTTTTTTCACTGATTTTTTTTTCCGGATTTTTTTTCCGGATTTTTTTTTCCGGATTTTTTTGCCAGATTTTTTTTTCCGGATTTTTTTTCCCGGATTTTTTTTTTCCGGATTTTTTTTTCCGGATTTTTCTTCATTTTTTTTTCAGGATTTTTTTTCACTGATTTTTTTTTCCGGATTTTTTTTCCGGATTTTTTTTTCCGGATTTTTTTGCCAGATTTTTTTTTCCGGATTTTTTTTCCCGGATTTTTTTTTCCGGATTTTTTTTTCCGGATTTTTCTTCATTTTTTTTTCAGGATTTTTTTTTTCTGGTTTTTTTTTCAGGATTTTTTTTCAGGATTTTTTTTTCAGGATTTTTTTTTTCAGGATTTTTTTTTTCAGGATTTTTCCGGATTTTTTTTTCCGGATTTTTTTTTCCGGATTTTTTTTTCCGGATTTTTCCGGATTTTTTTTTCCGGATTTTTTTTCTGGATTTTTTTTTCCGGATTTTTTTTTCAGGATTTTTCCGGATTTTTTTTTCAGGATTTTTTTTTCAGGATTTTTTTTCCGGATTTTTTTTCCAGTTTTTTTTTCACGGATTTTTCTGGATTTTTTTTTCCGGATTTTTTTTCCGGATTTTTTTTTCCAGATTTTTTTTTCAGGATTTTTTTTTCAGGATTTTTTTTTCAGGATTTTTTTTTTCAGGATTTTTCCGGATTTTTTTTTCCGGATTTTTTTTTCAGTATTTTTCCGGATTTTTTTTTCCGGATTTTTTTTCTGGATTTTTTTTTCCGGATTTTTTTTTCAGGATTTTTCCGGATTTTTTTTTCCGGATTTTTTTTTCAGGATTTTTCCGGATTTTTTTTTCAGGATTTTTTTTTCAGGATTTTTTTCCCGGATTTTTTTTCCAGTTTTTTTTTCACGGATTTTTCTGGATTTTTTTTTCCGGATTTTTTTTCCGGATTTTTTTTCTGGATTTTTTGTTCCGGATTTTTTCCGGATTTTTTTTCCGGATTTTTTTTTCAGGATTTTTCCGGATTTTTTTTTCCGGATTTTTTTTCCGGATTTTTTTTTCCGGATTTTTTTTCCCGGATTTTTTTTTTCCGGATTTTTTTTTCCGGATTTTTCCGGATTTTTTTTTCCGGATTTTTCCGGATTTTTTTTTCCGGATTTTTTTTTCTGGATTTTTTTTCCGGAATTTTCTTCATTTTTTTTTCAGGATTTTTCCGGATTTTTTTTTCCGGATTTTTTTTTCCGGATTTTTCTGGATTTTTTTTTCCGGATTTTTTTTCCGGATTTTTTTTCTGGATTTTTTTTCCGGATTTTTCTTCATTTTTTTTTCAGGATTTTTCCGGATTTTTTTTTCCGGATTTTTTTTTCCGGATTTTTCTGGATTTTTTTTTCCGGATTTTTTTTCCGGATTTTTTTTCTGGATTTTTTTTCCGGATTTTTCTTCATTTTTTTTTCAGGATTTTTCCGGATTTTTTTTTCCGGATTTTTTTTTCAGGATTTTTTTTTCCGGATTTTTTTTTTCAGGATTTTTCCGGATTTTTTTTTTCGGATTTTTTTTCTGATTTTTTTTTCTTGTTTTTTTTTCCAGATTTTTTTTCTGAATTTTTTTTCCGGATTTTTTCCGGATTTTTTTTTCCAGATTTTTTTTTCCGGATTTTCTTTTCAGGATTTTTTTTTCCAGATTTTTTTTTTCCGGATTTTTTTTTCCGGATTTTTTTTCCGGATTTTTTTTTCCAGATTTTTTTTTTCCGGATTTTTTTTTCCAGATTTTTTTTTCAGGATTTTTTTTTCAGGATTTTTTTTTCAGGATTTTTTTTTTCAGGATTTTTCCGGATTTTTTTTTTCGGATTTTTTTTCGGATTTTTTTTTCTTGTTTTTTTTTCCGGATTTTTTTTCTGAATTTTTTTTCCGGATTTTTTCCGGATTTTTTTTTCCAGATTTTTTTTTCCGGATTTTTTTTTCAGGATTTTTTTTTCCGGATTTTTTTTTCAGGATTTTTTTTTCCAGATTTTTTTTTTCCGGATTTTTTTTTCCGGATTTTTTTTAAAAGATTTTTTTTTCAGGATTTTTCCGGATTTTTTTTCCGGATTTTTTTTTCCGGATTTTTTTTCCCGGAATTTTTTTTCCGGATATTTTTTTTCCGGATTTTTTTTTCCGGATTTTTTTTTCCGGATTTTTTTTTCTGGATTTTTCTTCATTTTTTTTCATGATTTTTCCGGATTTTTTTTTCAGGATTTTTTTTTCAGGATTTTTTTTTTCAGGATTTTTCCGGATTTTTTTTTTCGGTTTTTTTTTCCGGATTTTTTTTCTGAATTTTTTTTCCGGATTTTTTCCGGATTTTTTTTTCCAGATTTTTTTTTCCGGATTTTTTTTCACGGATTTTTCTTCATTTTTTCTTCAGGATTTTTCCGGATTTTTTTTCAGGATTTTTTTTTTCAGGATTTTTCCGGATTTTTTTTTCAGGATTTTTTTTTCCGGATTTTTTTTTTCGGATTTTTCCAGATTTCTTTTCCGGATTTTTTTTCCAGAATTTTTTTTTCCGGATTTTTTTTTCCGGATTATCCGGATTTTTTTTTCCGGATTATTTTTTTCCGGATTTTCTGGATTTTTTTTCCGGATTTTTTTTTACGGATTTTTTTTCACGGATTTTTTTTTACGGATTTTTCCGGATTTTTTTTATTTTTATTTTTTTTTACGGATTTTTTCCGGATTTTTTTTTCCGGATTTTTTTTTCCGGATTTTTTTTTCTGATTTTTTTTTCTTGTTTTTTTTTCCGGATTTTTTTTTCTTGTTTTTTTTTCTTGTTTTTTTTTCCGGATTTTTTTTTCCGGATTTTTCCGGATTTTTTTTCCTGGATTTTTTTTTCCGGATTTTTCCCGATTTTTTTTCCCGATTTTTTTTTCCGGATTTTTTTCTGGATTTTTTTTTCAGGATTTTTTTTTTCTGGATTTTTTTTTCCGGATTTTTTTTTACGGATTTTTTTTCTGGATTTTTTGTTCCGGATTTTTTCCGGATTTTTTTTCAGGATTTTTTTTTCAGGATTTTCCCGGATTTTTTTTTTCCGGATTTTTTTTTTTCCGGATTTTTCCGGATTTTTTTTTCTGGATTTTATTTTCTGGATTTTTTTTCCGGATTTTTCTTCATTTTTTTTTCAGGATTTTTCCGGATTTTTTTTTCAGGATTTTTTTTTCAGGATTTTTTTTTCCAGATTTTTTTTTCAGGATTTTTCCGGATTTTTTTTTCAGGATTTTTTTTTTAGGATTTTTCCGGATTTTTTTTTCCGGATTTTTTTTACGGATTTTTTTTCTGGATTTTTTGTTCCGGATTTTTTTTCCCGGATTTTTTTTTCCGGATTTTTCCGGATTTTTTTTTCCGGATTTTTTTTTCTGGATTTTTTTTCCGGATTTTTCTTCATTTTTTTTTTCAGGATTTTTCCGGATTTTTTTTTCCGGATTTTTTTTTCAGATTTTTTTTCTGATTTTTTTTTCTTGTATTTTTTTCCGGATTTTTTTTCTGAATTTTTTTTTCCGGATTTTTTCCGGATTTTTTTTTCCAGATTTTTTTTTCCGGATTTTTTTTCCAGATTTTTTTTTTCCAGATTTTTTTCCAGATTTTTTTTCCAGATTTTTTTTCACGGATTTTTCTGGATTTTTTGTTCCGGATTTTTTCCGGATTTTTTTTCAGGATTTTTTTTTCAGGATTTTCCCGGATTTTTTTTTTCCGGATTTTTTTTTTTCCGGATTTTTCCGGATTTTTTTTTCTGGATTTTATTTTCTGGATTTTTTTTCCGGATTTTTCTTCATTTTTTTTTCAGGATTTTTCCGGATTTTTTTTTTCGGATTTTTTTTCGGATTTTTTTTTCTTGTTTTTTTTTCCGGATTTTTTTTCTGAATTTTTTTTCCGGATTTTTTCCGGATTTTTTTTTCCAGATTTTTTTTTCCGGATTTTTTTTTCCGGATTTTTTTTTCCGGATTTTTTTTTCCGGATTTTTTTTTCCAGATTTTTTTTTTCCGGATTTTTTTTTCCGGATTTTTTTTAAAAGATTTTTTTTTCAGGATTTTTCCGGATTTTTTTTCCGGATTTTTTTTTCCGGATTTTTTTTCCCGGAATTTTTTTTCCGGATATTTTTTTTCCGGATTTTTTTTTCCGGATTTTTTTTTCCGGATTTTTTTTTCTGGATTTTTCTTCATTTTTTTTCATGATTTTTCCGGATTTTTTTTTCAGGATTTTTTTTTCAGGATTTTTTTTTTCAGGATTTTTCCGGATTTTTTTTTTCGGTTTTTTTTTCCGGATTTTTTTTCTGAATTTTTTTTCCGGATTTTTTCCGGATTTTTTTTTCCAGATTTTTTTTTCCGGATTTTTTTTCACGGATTTTTCTTCATTTTTTCTTCAGGATTTTTCCGGATTTTTTTTCAGGATTTTTTTTTTCAGGATTTTTCCGGATTTTTTTTTCAGGATTTTTTTTTTCGGATTTTTCCAGATTTCTTTTCCGGATTTTTTTTCCAGAATTTTTTTTTCCGGATTTTTTTTTCCGGATTATCCGGATTTTTTTTTCCGGATTATTTTTTTCCGGATTTTCTGGATTTTTTTTCCGGATTTTTTTTTACGGATTTTTTTTCACGGATTTTTTTTTACGGATTTTTCCGGATTTTTTTTATTTTTATTTTTTTTTACGGATTTTTTCCGGATTTTTTTTTCCGGATTTTTTTTTCTGGATTTTTTTTTCTGATTTTTTTTTCTTGTTTTTTTTTCCGGATTTTTTTTTCTGATTTTTTTTTCTTGTTTTTTTTTCCGGATTTTTTTTTCCGGATTTTTCCGGATTTTTTTTCCTGGATTTTTTTTTCCGGATTTTTCCCGATTTTTTTTCCCGATTTTTTTTTCCGGATTTTTTTCTGGATTTTTTTTTCAGGATTTTTTTTTTCTGGATTTTTTTTTCCGGATTTTTTTTTACGGATTTTTTTTCTGGATTTTTTGTTCCGGATTTTTTCCGGATTTTTTTTCAGGATTTTTTTTTCAGGATTTTCCCGGATTTTTTTTTTCCGGATTTTTTTTTTTCCGGATTTTTCCGGATTTTTTTTTCTGGATTTTATTTTCTGGATTTTTTTTCCGGATTTTTCTTCATTTTTTTTTCAGGATTTTTCCGGATTTTTTTTTCAGGATTTTTTTTTCAGGATTTTTTTTTCCAGATTTTTTTTTCAGGATTTTTCCGGATTTTTTTTTCAGGATTTTTTTTTTAGGATTTTTCCGGATTTTTTTTTCCGGATTTTTTTTACGGATTTTTTTTCTGGATTTTTTGTTCCGGATTTTTTTTCCCGGATTTTTTTTTTCGGATTTTTCCGGATTTTTTTTTCCGGATTTTTTTTTCTGGATTTTTTTTCCGGATTTTTCTTCATTTTTTTTTTCAGGATTTTTCCGGATTTTTTTTTCCGGATTTTTTTTTCGGATTTTTTTTCTGATTTTTTTTTCTTGTATTTTTTTCCGGATTTTTTTTCTGAATTTTTTTTTCCGGATTTTTTCCGGATTTTTTTTTCCAGATTTTTTTTTCCGGATTTTTTTTCCAGATTTTTTTTTTCCAGATTTTTTTCCAGATTTTTTTTCCAGATTTTTTTTCACGGATTTTTCTGGATTTTTTTTTCCGGATTTTTTTCTGGATTTTTTTTTCAGGATTTTTTTTTTCTGGATTTTTTTTTCCGGATTTTTTTTTACGGATTTTTTTTCTGGATTTTTTGTTCCGGATTTTTTCCGGATTTTTTTTTCTGGATTTTATTTTCTGGATTTTTTTTCCGGATTTTTCTTCATTTTTTTTTCAGGATTTTTCCGGATTTTTTTTTCAGGATTTTTTTTTCAGGATTTTTTTTTCCAGATTTTTTTTTCAGGATTTTTCCGGATTTTTTTTTCAGGATTTTTTTTTCAGGATTTTTCCGGATTTTTTTTTCCGGATTTTTTTTACGGATTTTTTTTCTGGATTTTTTGTTCCGGATTTTTTTTCCCGGATTTTTTTTTTCGGATTTTTCCGGATTTTTTTTTCCGGATTTTTTTTTCTGGATTTTTTTTCCGGATTTTTCTTCATTTTTTTTTTCAGGATTTTTCCGGATTTTTTTTTCAGGATTTTTTTTTCAGGATTTTTTTTTTCAGGATTTTTCCGGATTTTTTTTTCGGATTTTTTTTCTGATTTTTTTTTCTTGTATTTTTTTCCGGATTTTTTTTCTGAATTTTTTTTTCAGGATTTTTTCCGGATTTTTTTTTCCAGATTTTTTTTTCCGGATTTTTTTTCCAGATTTTTTTTTTCCGGATTTTTTTCCAGATTTTTTTTCCAGATTTTTTTTCACGGATTTTTCTGGATTTTTTTTTCCGGATTTTTTTTCCGGATTTTTTTTCTGGATTTTTTGTTCCGGATTTTTTCCGGATTTTTTTTCCGGATTTTTTTTTCAGGATTTTTCCGGATTTTTTTTTCCGGATTTTTTTTCCGGATTTTTTTTTCCGGATTTTTTTTCCCGGATTTTTTTTTTTCCGGATTTTTTTTTTCCGGATTTTTCCGGATTTTTTTTTCCGGATTTTTTTTTCTGGATTTTTTTTCCGGATTTTTCTTCATTTTTTTTTCAGGATTTTTCCGGATTTTTTTTTACGGATTTTTTTTTCCGGATTTTTTTTTCCAGATTTTTTTTTCAGGATTTTTCCAGATTTTTTTTTCAGGATTTTTTTTTCAGGATTTTTCCGGATTTTTTTTTCCGGATTTTTTTTCCGGATTTTTTTTCCAGATTTTTTTTCACGGATTTTTCTGGATTTTTTTTTCCGGATTTTTTTTCCGGATTTTTTTTCCGGATTTTTTTTCACTGATTTTTTTTTCAGGATTTTTTTTCCGGATTTTTTTTTCCGGATTTTTTTGCCAGATTTTTTTTTCCGGATTTTTTTTCCCGGATTTTTTTTTTCCGGATTTTTTTTTCCGGATTTTTTTTTCCGGATTTTTTTTTCCGGATTTTTCTTCATTTTTTTTTCAGGATTTTTTTTTTCTGGTTTTTTTTTCAGGATTTTTTTTCAGGATTTTTTTTTCAGGATTTTTTTTTCAGGATTTTTTTTTTCAGGATTTTTCCGGATTTTTTTTTCCGGATTTTTTTTTCCGGATTTTTTTTTCAGTATTTTTCCGGATTTTTTTTTCCGGATTTTTTTTCTGGATTTTTTTTTCCGGATTTTTTTTTCAGGATTTTTCCGGATTTTTTTTTCAGGATTTTTTTTTCAGGATTTTTTTTCCGGATTTTTTTTCCAGTTTTTTTTTCACGGATTTTTCTGGATTTTTTTTTCCGGATTTTTTTTCCGGATTTTTTTTCTGGATTTTTTTTCCGGATTTTTTCCGGATTTTTTTTCCGGATTTTTTTTTCAGGATTTTTCCGGATTTTTTTTTCCGGATTTTTTTTCCGGATTTTTTTTTCCGGATTTTTTTTCCCGGATTTTTTTTTTCCGGATTTTTTTTTCCGGATTTTTCCGGATTTTTTTTTCCGGATTTTTTTTTCTGGATTTTTTTCATTTTTTTCTGGATTTTCTTCATTTTTTTTTCAGGATTTTTCCGGATTTTTTTTTCAGGATTTTTTTTTCCAGATTTTTTTTCAGGATTTTTCCGGATTTTTTTTCAGGATTTTTTTTTCAGGATTTTTTTTCCGGATTTTTTTTTCCGGATTTTTTTTCCGGATTTTTTTTTCCCGGATTTTTTTCTGGATTTTTTTCCGGATTTTTTTTTTCCGGATTTATCCGGATTTTTTTCTGGATTTTTTTCCGGATTTCTTTTTCCGGATTTTTTTTCCGGATTTTTTTTCTGGATTTTTTTTCTGGATTTTTTTTCCGGATTTTTTTTCCGGATTTTTTTTACCGGATTTTTCCTGATTTTTTTTTACCGGATTTTTTTTTCCTGATTTTTTTCCGGATTTTTTTTTCCGGATTTTTTTTCCGGATTTTTTTTCTGGATTTTTTCTCTGGATTTTTTTTCCGGATTTTTTTTTCCGGATTGTTTTTTACCGGATTTTTCCGGATTTTTTTTTACCGGATTTTTTTTCCTGATTTTTTTTCCGTATTTTTCTTTCCGATTTTTTTTTCCGGATTTTTTTTCTGGATTTTTTTTTCCGGATTTTTTTTTTCCAGATTTTTTTTTCCGGATTTTTTTTTCCAGATTTTTCCGGATTTTTTTTTCCGGATTTTTTTTCTGGATTTTTTTTTCCGGATTTTTTTTTTCCGGATTTTTTTTTCCGGATTTTTTTTTCCGGATTTTTCTGGATTTTTTTTTCCGGATTTTTTTTCCGGATTTTTTTTCTGGATTTTTTTTCCGGATTTTTCTTCATTTTTTTTTCAGGATTTTTCCGGATTTTTTTTTCCGGATTTTTTTTTCCGGATTTTTCTGGATTTTTTTTTCCGGATTTTTTTTCCGGATTTTTTTTCTGGATTTTTTTTCCGGATTTTTCTTCATTTTTTTTTCAGGATTTTTCCGGATTTTTTTTTCCGGATTTTTTTTTCAGGATTTTTTTTTCAGGATTTTTTTTTTCAGGATTTTTCCGGATTTTTTTTTTCGGATTTTTTTTCTGATTTTTTTTTCTTGTTTTTTTTTCCAGATTTTTTTTCTGAATTTTTTTTCCGGATTTTTTCCGGATTTTTTTTTCCAGATTTTTTTTTCCGGATTTTCTTTTCAGGATTTTTTTTTCCAGATTTTTTTTTTCCGGATTTTTTTTTCCGGATTTTTTTTCCGGATTTTTTTTTCCAGATTTTTTTTTTCCGGATTTTTTTTTCCAGATTTTTTTTTCAGGATTTTTTTTTCAGGATTTTTTTTTCAGGATTTTTTTTTTCAGGATTTTTCCGGATTTTTTTTTTCTGATTTTTTTTCGTATTTTTTTTTCTTGTTTTTTTTTCCGGATTTTTTTTCTGAATTTTTTTTCCGGATTTTTTCCGGATTTTTTTTTCCAGATTTTTTTTTCCGGATTTTTTTTCAGGATTTTTTTTTCCGGATTTTTTTTTCAGGATTTTTTTTTCCAGATTTTTTTTTTCCGGATTTTTTTTTCCGGATTTTTTTTAAAAGATTTTTTTTTCAGGATTTTTCCGGATTTTTTTTCCGGATTTTTTTTTCCGGATTTTTTTTCCCGGAATTTTTTTTCCGGATTTTTTTTTTCCGGATTTTTTTTTCCGGATTTTTTTTAAAAGATTTTTTTTTCAGGATTTTTCCGGATTTTTTTTCCGGATTTTTTTTTCCGGATTTTTTTTCCCGGAATTTTTTTTCCGGATTTTTTTTTTCCGGATTTTTTTTTCCGGATTTTTTTTTTCCGGATTTTTTTTTCTGGATTTTTCTTCATTTTTTTTCATGATTTTTCCGGATTTTTTTTTCAGGATTTTTTTTTCAGGATTTTTTTTTTCAGGATTTTTCCGGATTTTTTTTTTCGGTTTTTTTTTCCGGATTTTTTTTCTGAATTTTTTTTCCGGATTTTTTCCGGATTTTTTTTTCCAGATTTTTTTTTCCGGATTTTTTTTCACGGATTTTTCTTCATTTTTTCTTCAGGATTTTTCCGGATTTTTTTTTCAGGATTTTTTTTTTCAGGATTTTTCCGGATTTTTTTTTCAGGATTTTTTTTTCCGGATTTTTTTTTTCGGATTTTTCCAGATTTCTTTTCCGGATTTTTTTTCCAGAATTTTTTTTTCCGGATTTTTTTTTCCGGATTATCCGGATTTTTTTTTCCGGATTATTTTTTTCCGGATTTTCTGGATTTTTTTTCCGGATTTTTTTTACGGATTTTTTTTCACGGATTTTTTTTTACGGATTTTTCCGGATTTTTTTTATTTTTATTTTTTTTTACGGATTTTTTCCGGATTTTTTTTTCCGGATTTTTTTTTCCGGATTTTTTTTTCTGATTTTTTTTTCTTGTTTTTTTTTCCGGATTTTTTTTTCTGATTTTTTTTTCTTGTTTTTTTTTCCGGATTTTTTTTTCCGGATTTTTCCGGATTTTTTTTCCTGGATTTTTTTTTCCGGATTCTTCCCGATTTTTTTTCACGATTTTTTTTTCCGGATTTTTTTCTGGATTTTTTTTTCAGGATTTTTTTTTTCTGGATTTTTTTTTCCGGATTTTTTTTTACGGATTTTTTTTCTGGATTTTTTGTTCCGGATTTTTTCCGGATTTTTTTTCAGGATTTTTTTTTCAGGATTTTCCCGGATTTTTTTTTTCCGGATTTTTTTTTTTCCGGATTTTTCCGGATTTTTTTTTCTGGATTTTATTTTCTGGATTTTTTTTCCGGATTTTTCTTCATTTTTTTTTCAGGATTTTTCCGGATTTTTTTTTCAGGATTTTTTTTTCAGGATTTTTTTTTCCAGATTTTTTTTTCAGGATTTTTCCGGATTTTTTTTTCAGGATTTTTTTTTCAGGATTTTTCCGGATTTTTTTTTCCGGATTTTTTTTACGGATTTTTTTTCTGGATTTTTTGTTCCGGATTTTTTTTCCCGGATTTTTTTTTTCGGATTTTTCCGGATTTTTTTTTCCGGATTTTTTTTTCTGGATTTTTTTTCCGGATTTTTCTTCATTTTTTTTTTCAGGATTTTTCCGGATTTTTTTTTCAGGATTTTTTTTTCAGGATTTTTTTTTTCAGGATTTTTCCGGATTTTTTTTTCGGATTTTTTTTCTGATTTTTTTTTCTTGTATTTTTTTCCGGATTTTTTTTCTGAATTTTTTTTTCAGGATTTTTTCCGGATTTTTTTTTCCAGATTTTTTTTTCCGGATTTTTTTTCCAGATTTTTTTTTTCCGGATTTTTTTCCAGATTTTTTTTCCAGATTTTTTTTCACGGATTTTTCTGGATTTTTTTTTCCGGATTTTTTTTCCGGATTTTTTTTCTGGATTTTTTGTTCCGGATTTTTTCCGGATTTTTTTTCCGGATTTTTTTTTCAGGATTTTTCCGGATTTTTTTTTCCGGATTTTTTTTCCGGATTTTTTTTTCCGGATTTTTTTTCCCGGATTTTTTTTTTTCCGGATTTTTTTTTTCCGGATTTTTCCGGATTTTTTTTTCCGGATTTTTTTTTCTGGATTTTTTTTCCGGATTTTTCTTCATTTTTTTTTCAGGATTTTTCCGGATTTTTTTTTACGGATTTTTTTTTCCGGATTTTTTTTTCCAGATTTTTTTTTCAGGATTTTTCCAGATTTTTTTTTCAGGATTTTTTTTTCAGGATTTTTCCGGATTTTTTTTTCCGGATTTTTTTTCCGGATTTTTTTTCCAGATTTTTTTTCACGGATTTTTCTGGATTTTTTTTTCCGGATTTTTTTTCCGGATTTTTTTTCCGGATTTTTTTTCACTGATTTTTTTTTCAGGATTTTTTTTCCGGATTTTTTTTTTTCCGGATTTTTCCGGATTTTTTTTTCTGGATTTTATTTTCTGGATTTTTTTTCCGGATTTTTCTTCATTTTTTTTTCAGGATTTTTCCGGATTTTTTTTTCAGGATTTTTTTTTCAGGATTTTTTTTTCCAGATTTTTTTTTCAGGATTTTTCCGGATTTTTTTTTCAGGATTTTTTTTTTAGGATTTTTCCGGATTTTTTTTTCCGGATTTTTTTTACGGATTTTTTTTCTGGATTTTTTGTTCCGGATTTTTTTTCCCGGATTTTTTTTTTCGGATTTTTCCGGATTTTTTTTTCCGGATTTTTTTTTCTGGATTTTTTTTCCGGATTTTTCTTCATTTTTTTTTTCAGGATTTTTCCGGATTTTTTTTTCCGGATTTTTTTTTCGGATTTTTTTTCTGATTTTTTTTTCTTGTATTTTTTTCCGGATTTTTTTTCTGAATTTTTTTTTCCGGATTTTTTCCGGATTTTTTTTTCCAGATTTTTTTTTCCGGATTTTTTTTCCAGATTTTTTTTTTCCAGATTTTTTTCCAGATTTTTTTTCCAGATTTTTTTTCACGGATTTTTCTGGATTTTTTTTTCCGGATTTTTTTCTGGATTTTTTTTTCAGGATTTTTTTTTTCTGGATTTTTTTTTCCGGATTTTTTTTTACGGATTTTTTTTCTGGATTTTTTGTTCCGGATTTTTTCCGGATTTTTTTTTCTGGATTTTATTTTCTGGATTTTTTTTCCGGATTTTTCTTCATTTTTTTTTCAGGATTTTTCCGGATTTTTTTTTCAGGATTTTTTTTTCAGGATTTTTTTTTCCAGATTTTTTTTTCAGGATTTTTCCGGATTTTTTTTTCAGGATTTTTTTTTCAGGATTTTTCCGGATTTTTTTTTCCGGATTTTTTTTACGGATTTTTTTTCTGGATTTTTTGTTCCGGATTTTTTTTCCCGGATTTTTTTTTTCGGATTTTTCCGGATTTTTTTTTCCGGATTTTTTTTTCTGGATTTTTTTTCCGGATTTTTCTTCATTTTTTTTTTCAGGATTTTTCCGGATTTTTTTTTCAGGATTTTTTTTTCAGGATTTTTTTTTTCAGGATTTTTCCGGATTTTTTTTTCGGATTTTTTTTCTGATTTTTTTTTCTTGTATTTTTTTCCGGATTTTTTTTCTGAATTTTTTTTTCAGGATTTTTTCCGGATTTTTTTTTCCAGATTTTTTTTTCCGGATTTTTTTTCCAGATTTTTTTTTTCCGGATTTTTTTCCAGATTTTTTTTCCAGATTTTTTTTCACGGATTTTTCTGGATTTTTTTTTCCGGATTTTTTTTCCGGATTTTTTTTCTGGATTTTTTGTTCCGGATTTTTTCCGGATTTTTTTTCCGGATTTTTTTTTCAGGATTTTTCCGGATTTTTTTTTCCGGATTTTTTTTCCGGATTTTTTTTTCCGGATTTTTTTTCCCGGATTTTTTTTTTTCCGGATTTTTTTTTTCCGGATTTTTCCGGATTTTTTTTTCCGGATTTTTTTTTCTGGATTTTTTTTCCGGATTTTTCTTCATTTTTTTTTCAGGATTTTTCCGGATTTTTTTTTACGGATTTTTTTTTCCGGATTTTTTTTTCCAGATTTTTTTTTCAGGATTTTTCCAGATTTTTTTTTCAGGATTTTTTTTTCAGGATTTTTCCGGATTTTTTTTTCCGGATTTTTTTTCCGGATTTTTTTTCCAGATTTTTTTTCACGGATTTTTCTGGATTTTTTTTTCCGGATTTTTTTTCCGGATTTTTTTTCCGGATTTTTTTTCACTGATTTTTTTTTCAGGATTTTTTTTCCGGATTTTTTTTTCCGGATTTTTTTGCCAGATTTTTTTTTCCGGATTTTTTTTCCCGGATTTTTTTTTTCCGGATTTTTTTTTCCGGATTTTTTTTTCCGGATTTTTTTTTCCGGATTTTTCTTCATTTTTTTTTCAGGATTTTTTTTTTCTGGTTTTTTTTTCAGGATTTTTTTTCAGGATTTTTTTTTCAGGATTTTTTTTTCAGGATTTTTTTTTTCAGGATTTTTCCGGATTTTTTTTTCCGGATTTTTTTTTCCGGATTTTTTTTTCAGTATTTTTCCGGATTTTTTTTTCCGGATTTTTTTTCTGGATTTTTTTTTCCGGATTTTTTTTTCAGGATTTTTCCGGATTTTTTTTTCAGGATTTTTTTTTCAGGATTTTTTTTCCGGATTTTTTTTCCAGTTTTTTTTTCACGGATTTTTCTGGATTTTTTTTTCCGGATTTTTTTTCCGGATTTTTTTTCTGGATTTTTTTTCCGGATTTTTTCCGGATTTTTTTTCCGGATTTTTTTTTCAGGATTTTTTTTCCGGATTTTTTTTTCCGGATTTTTTTTCCCGGATTTTTTTTTTCCGGATTTTTTTTTCCGGATTTTTCCGGATTTTTTTTTCCGGATTTTTTTTTCTGGATTTTTTTCATTTTTTTCTGGATTTTCTTCATTTTTTTTTCAGGATTTTTCCGGATTTTTTTTTCAGGATTTTTTTTTCCAGATTTTTTTTCAGGATTTTTCCGGATTTTTTTTCAGGATTTTTTTTTCAGGATTTTTTTTCCGGATTTTTTTTTCCGGATTTTTTTTCCGGATTTTTTTTTCCCGGATTTTTTTCTGGATTTTTTTCCGGATTTTTTTTTTCCGGATTTATCCGGATTTTTTTCTGGATTTTTTTCCGGATTTCTTTTTCCGGATTTTTTTTCCGGATTTTTTTTCTGGATTTTTTTTCTGGATTTTTTTTCCGGATTTTTTTTCCGGATTTTTTTTACCGGATTTTTCCTGATTTTTTTTTACCGGATTTTTTTTTCCTGATTTTTTTCCGGATTTTTTTTTCCGGATTTTTTTTCCGGATTTTTTTTCTGGATTTTTTCTCTGGATTTTTTTTCCGGATTTTTTTTTCCGGATTGTTTTTTACCGGATTTTTCCGGATTTTTTTTTACCGGATTTTTTTTCCTGATTTTTTTTCCGTATTTTTCTTTCCGATTTTTTTTTCCGGATTTTTTTTCTGGATTTTTTTTTCCGGATTTTTTTTTTCCAGATTTTTTTTTCCGGATTTTTTTTTCCAGATTTTTCCGGATTTTTTTTTCCGGATTTTTTTTCTGGATTTTTTTTTCCGGATTTTTTTTTTCCGGATTTTTTTTTCCGGATTTTTTTTTCCGGATTTTTCTGGATTTTTTTTTCCGGATTTTTTTTCCGGATTTTTTTTCTGGATTTTTTTTCCGGATTTTTCTTCATTTTTTTTTCAGGATTTTTCCGGATTTTTTTTTCCGGATTTTTTTTTCCGGATTTTTCTGGATTTTTTTTTCCGGATTTTTTTCCGGATTTTTTTTCTGGATTTTTTTTCCGGATTTTTCTTCATTTTTTTTTCAGGATTTTTCCGGATTTTTTTTTCCGGATTTTTTTTTCAGGATTTTTTTTTCAGGATTTTTTTTTTCAGGATTTTTCCGGATTTTTTTTTTCGGATTTTTTTTCTGATTTTTTTTTCTTGTTTTTTTTTCCAGATTTTTTTTCTGAATTTTTTTTCCGGATTTTTTCCGGATTTTTTTTTCCAGATTTTTTTTTCCGGATTTTCTTTTCAGGATTTTTTTTTCCAGATTTTTTTTTTCCGGATTTTTTTTTCCGGATTTTTTTTCCGGATTTTTTTTTCCAGATTTTTTTTTTCCGGATTTTTTTTTCCAGATTTTTTTTTCAGGATTTTTTTTTCAGGATTTTTTTTTCAGGATTTTTTTTTTCAGGATTTTTCCGGATTTTTTTTTTCTGAATTTTTTTTCCGGATTTTTTCCGGATTTTTTTTTCCAGATTTTTTTTTCCGGATTTTTTTTCAGGATTTTTTTTTCCGGATTTTTTTTTCAGGATTTTTTTTTCCAGATTTTTTTTTTCCGGATTTTTTTTTCCGGATTTTTTTTAAAAGATTTTTTTTTCAGGATTTTTCCGGATTTTTTTTCCGGATTTTTTTTTCCGGATTTTTTTTCCCGGAATTTTTTTTCCGGATTTTTTTTTTCCGGATTTTTTTTTCCGGATTTTTTTTAAAAGATTTTTTTTTCAGGATTTTTCCGGATTTTTTTTCCGGATTTTTTTTTCCGGATTTTTTTTCCCGGAATTTTTTTTCCGGATTTTTTTTTTCCGGATTTTTTTTTCCGGATTTTTTTTTTCCGGATTTTTTTTTCTGGATTTTTCTTCATTTTTTTTCATGATTTTTCCGGATTTTTTTTTCAGGATTTTTTTTTCAGGATTTTTTTTTTCAGGATTTTTCCGGATTTTTTTTTTCGGTTTTTTTTTCCGGATTTTTTTTCTGAATTTTTTTTCCGGATTTTTTCCGGATTTTTTTTTCCAGATTTTTTTTTCCGGATTTTTTTTCACGGATTTTTCTTCATTTTTTCTTCAGGATTTTTCCGGATTTTTTTTTCAGGATTTTTTTTTTCAGGATTTTTCCGGATTTTTTTTTCAGGATTTTTTTTTCCGGATTTTTTTTTTCGGATTTTTCCAGATTTCTTTTCCGGATTTTTTTTCCAGAATTTTTTTTTCCGGATTTTTTTTTCCGGATTATCCGGATTTTTTTTTCCGGATTATTTTTTTCCGGATTTTCTGGATTTTTTTTCCGGATTTTTTTTACGGATTTTTTTTCACGGATTTTTTTTTACGGATTTTTCCGGATTTTTTTTATTTTTATTTTTTTTTACGGATTTTTTCCGGATTTTTTTTTCCGGATTTTTTTTTCCGGATTTTTTTTTCTGATTTTTTTTTCTTGTTTTTTTTTCCGGATTTTTTTTTCTGATTTTTTTTTCTTGTTTTTTTTTCCGGATTTTTTTTTCCGGATTTTTCCGGATTTTTTTTCCTGGATTTTTTTTTCCGGATTCTTCCCGATTTTTTTTCACGATTTTTTTTTCCGGATTTTTTTCTGGATTTTTTTTTCAGGATTTTTTTTTTCTGGATTTTTTTTTCCGGATTTTTTTTTACGGATTTTTTTTCTGGATTTTTTGTTCCGGATTTTTTCCGGATTTTTTTTCAGGATTTTTTTTTCAGGATTTTCCCGGATTTTTTTTTTCCGGATTTTTTTTTTTCCGGATTTTTCCGGATTTTTTTTTCTGGATTTTATTTTCTGGATTTTTTTTCCGGATTTTTCTTCATTTTTTTTTCAGGATTTTTCCGGATTTTTTTTTCAGGATTTTTTTTTCAGGATTTTTTTTTCCAGATTTTTTTTTCAGGATTTTTCCGGATTTTTTTTTCAGGATTTTTTTTTCAGGATTTTTCCGGATTTTTTTTTCCGGATTTTTTTTACGGATTTTTTTTCTGGATTTTTTGTTCCGGATTTTTTTTCCCGGATTTTTTTTTTCGGATTTTTCCGGATTTTTTTTTCCGGATTTTTTTTTCTGGATTTTTTTTCCGGATTTTTCTTCATTTTTTTTTTCAGGATTTTTCCGGATTTTTTTTTCCGGATTTTTTTTTCGGATTTTTTTTCTGATTTTTTTTTCTTGTATTTTTTTCCGGATTTTTTTTCTGAATTTTTTTTTCCGGATTTTTTCCGGATTTTTTTTTCCAGATTTTTTTTTCCGGATTTTTTTTCCAGATTTTTTTTTTCCGGATTTTTTTCCAGATTTTTTTTCCAGATTTTTTTTCACGGATTTTTCTGGATTTTTTTTTCCGGATTTTTTTTCCGGATTTTTTTTCTGGATTTTTTGTTCCGGATTTTTTCCGGATTTTTTTTCCGGATTTTTTTTTCAGGATTTTTTCCGGATTTTTTTTCAGGATTTTTTTTTCAGGATTTTCCCGGATTTTTTTTTTCCGGATTTTTTTTTTTCCGGATTTTTCCGGATTTTTTTTTCTGGATTTTATTTTCTGGATTTTTTTTCCGGATTTTTCTTCATTTTTTTTTCAGGATTTTTCCGGATTTTTTTTTCAGGATTTTTTTTTCAGGATTTTTTTTTCCAGATTTTTTTTTCAGGATTTTTCCGGATTTTTTTTTCAGGATTTTTTTTTCAGGATTTTTCCGGATTTTTTTTTCCGGATTTTTTTTCCGGATTTTTTTTCTGGATTTTTTGTTCCGGATTTTTTTTCCCGGATTTTTTTTTCCGGATTTTTCTTCATTTTTTTTTTCAGGATTTTTCCGGATTTTTTTTTCCGGATTTTTTTTTCGGATTTTTTTTCTGATTTTTTTTTCTTGTATTTTTTTCCGGATTTTTTTTCTGAATTTTTTTTTCCGGATTTTTTCCGGATTTTTTTTTCCAGATTTTTTTTTCCGGATTTTTTTTCCAGATTTTTTTTTTCCGGATTTTTTTCCAGATTTTTTTTCCAGATTTTTTTTCACGGATTTTTCTGGATTTTTTTTTCCGGATTTTTTTTCCGGATTTTTTTTCTGGATTTTTTGTTCCGGATTTTTTCCGGATTTTTTTTCCGGATTTTTTTTTCAGGATTTTTTTTTCCGGATTTTTTTTCCGGATTTTTTTTTCCGGATTTTTTTTCCCGGATTTTTTTTTTTCCGGATTTTTTTTTTCCGGATTTTTTTTTTCAGGATTTTTCCGGATTTTTTTTTCCGGATTTTTTTTCCGGATTTTTTTTTCCGGATTTTTTTTTTCAGGATTTTTCCGGATTTTTTTTTCCGGATTTTTTTTCTGGATTTTTTTTTCCGGATTTTTTTTTCCGGATTTTTTTTCACAGATTTTTTTTGTCCGGATATTTTTTCCGGATTTTTTTTTCCAGATTTTTTTTTCGGGATTTTTCTTGATTTTTTTCCGGATTTTTTTTTCTTGATTTTTTTCCGGATTTTTTTTCCGGATTTTTTTTTTCCGGATTTTTCCGGATTTTTTTTTTCTGGATTTTTTTCCGGATTTTTCTGGATTTTTTTTTCCGGATTTTTTTTCCGGATTTTTTTTCAGGATTTTTCCGGATTTTTTTTCCGGATTTTTTTTTCAGGATTTTTTTTTTCAGGATTTTTCCGGATTTTTTTTTCGGATTTTTTTTCTGATTTTTTTTTCTTGTTTTTTTTTCCAGATTTTTTTTCCGGATTTTTTTTTCCAGATTTTTTTTTCCGGATTTTTTTTTCCGGATTTTTTTTTCCAGATTTTTTTTTTCCGGATTTTTTTTTCCGGATTTTTTTTCCGGATTTTTTTTTCCAGATTTTTTTTTTCCGGATTTTTTTTTCCAGATTTTTTTTCACGGATTTTTTTTGTCCGGATATTTTTTCCGGATTTTTTTTTCCAGATTTTTTTTTCCGGATTTTTTTTTAAGGATTTTTTTTTCAGGATTTTTTTTTCCAGATATTTTTTCACGGATTTTTTTTGTCCGGATATTTTTTCCGGATTTTTTTTTCCAGATTTTTTTTTCCGGATTTTTTTTTTCAGGATTTTTTTTTTCAGGATTTTTCCGGATTTTTTTTTCGGATTTTTTTTCTGATTTTTTTTTCTTGTATTTTTTTCCGGATTTTTTTTCTGAATTTTTTTTTCCGGATTTTTTCCAGATTTTTTTTTCCGGATTTTTTTTCCAGATTTTTTTTTTCCGGATTTTTTTCCAGATTTTTTTTCCAGATTTTTTTTCACGGATTTTTCTGGATTTTTTTTCCGGATTTTTTTTCCGGATTTTTTTTCTGGATTTTTTGTTCCGGATTTTTTCCGGATTTTTTTTCCGGATTTTTTTTTCAGGATTTTTCCGGATTTTTTTTTCCGGATTTTTTTTCCGGATTTTTTTTTCCGGATTTTTTTTCCCGGATTTTTTTTTTTCCGGATTTTTTTTTTCCGGATTTTTCCGGATTTTTTTTTCCGGATTTTTTTTCTGGATTTTTTTTCCGGATTTTTCTTCATTTTTTTTTCAGGATTTTTCCGGATTTTTTTTTACGGATTTTTTTTTCCGGATTTTTTTTTCCAGATTTTTTTTTCAGGATTTTTCCGGATTTTTTTTTCAGGATTTTTTTTTCAGGATTTTTCCGGATTTTTTTTTCCGGATTTTTTTTCCGGATTTTTTTTCCAGATTTTTTTTCACGGATTTTTCTGGATTTTTTTTTCCGGATTTTTTTTCCGGATTTTTTTTCCGGATTTTTTTTCACTGATTTTTTTTTCCGGATTTTTTTTCCGGATTTTTTTTTCCGGATTTTTTTGCCAGATTTTTTTTTCCGGATTTTTTTTCCCGGATTTTTTTTTTCCGGATTTTTTTTTCCGGATTTTTCTTCATTTTTTTTTCAGGATTTTTTTTCACTGATTTTTTTTTCCGGATTTTTTTTCCGGATTTTTTTTTCCGGATTTTTTTGCCAGATTTTTTTTTCCGGATTTTTTTTCCCGGATTTTTTTTTCCGGATTTTTTTTTCCGGATTTTTCTTCATTTTTTTTTCAGGATTTTTTTTTTCTGGTTTTTTTTTCAGGATTTTTTTTCAGGATTTTTTTTTCAGGATTTTTTTTTTCAGGATTTTTTTTTTCAGGATTTTTCCGGATTTTTTTTTCCGGATTTTTTTTTCCGGATTTTTTTTTCCGGATTTTTCCGGATTTTTTTTTCCGGATTTTTTTTCTGGATTTTTTTTTCCGGATTTTTTTTTCAGGATTTTTCCGGATTTTTTTTTCAGGATTTTTTTTTCAGGATTTTTTTTCCGGATTTTTTTTCCAGTTTTTTTTTCACGGATTTTTCTGGATTTTTTTTTCCGGATTTTTTTTCCGGATTTTTTTTTCCAGATTTTTTTTTCAGGATTTTTTTTTCAGGATTTTTTTTTCAGGATTTTTTTTTTCAGGATTTTTCCGGATTTTTTTTTCCGGATTTTTTTTTCAGTATTTTTCCGGATTTTTTTTTCCGGATTTTATTTCTGGATTTTTTTTTCCGGATTTTTTTTTCAGGATTTTTCCGGATTTTTTTTTCCGGATTTTTTTTTCAGGATTTTTCCGGATTTTTTTTTCCGGATTTTTTTTTCAGGATTTTTTTCCCGGATTTTTTTTCCAGTTTTTTTTTCACGGATTTTTCTGGATTTTTTTTTCCGGATTTTTTTTCCGGATTTTTTTTCTGGATTTTTTGTTCCGGATTTTTTCCGGATTTTTTTTCCGGATTTTTTTTTCAGGATTTTTCCGGATTTTTTTTTCCGGATTTTTTTTCCGGATTTTTTTTTCCGGATTTTTTTTCCCGGATTTTTTTTTTCCGGATTTTTTTTTCCGGATTTTTCCGGATTTTTTTTTCCGGATTTTTCCGGATTTTTTTTTCCGGATTTTTTTTTCTGGATTTTTTTTCCGGAATTTTCTTCATTTTTTTTTCAGGATTTTTCCGGATTTTTTTTTCCGGATTTTTTTTTCCGGATTTTTCTGGATTTTTTTTTCCGGATTTTTTTTCCGGATTTTTTTTCTGGATTTTTTTTCCGGATTTTTCTTCATTTTTTTTTCAGGATTTTTCCGGATTTTTTTTTCCGGATTTTTTTTTCCGGATTTTTCTGGATTTTTTTTTCCGGATTTTTTTTCCGGATTTTTTTTCTGGATTTTTTTTCCGGATTTTTCTTCATTTTTTTTTCAGGATTTTTCCGGATTTTTTTTTCCGGATTTTTTTTTCAGGATTTTTTTTTCAGGATTTTTTTTTTCAGGATTTTTCCGGATTTTTTTTTTCGGATTTTTTTTCTGATTTTTTTTTCTTGTTTTTTTTTCCAGATTTTTTTTCTGAATTTTTTTTCCGGATTTTTTCCGGATTTTTTTTTCCAGATTTTTTTTTCCGGATTTTCTTTTCAGGATTTTTTTTTCCAGATTTTTTTTTTCCGGATTTTTTTTTCCGGATTTTTTTTCCGGATTTTTTTTTCCAGATTTTTTTTTTCCGGATTTTTTTTTCCAGATTTTTTTTTCAGGATTTTTTTTTCAGGATTTTTTTTTCAGGATTTTTTTTTTCAGGATTTTTCCGGATTTTTTTTTTCGGATTTTTTTTCGGATTTTTTTTTCTTGTTTTTTTTTCCGGATTTTTTTTCTGAATTTTTTTTCCGGATTTTTTCCGGATTTTTTTTTCCAGATTTTTTTTTCCGGATTTTTTTTTCAGGATTTTTTTTTCCAGATTTTTTTTTCAGGATTTTTTTTTCCAGATTTTTTTTTTCCGGATTTTTTTTTCCGGATTTTTTTTAAAAGATTTTTTTTTCAGGATTTTTCCGGATTTTTTTTCCGGATTTTTTTTTCCGGATTTTTTTTCCCGGAATTTTTTTTCCGGATATTTTTTTTCCGGATTTTTTTTTCCGGATTTTTTTTTCCGGATTTTTTTTTCTGGATTTTTCTTCATTTTTTTTCATGATTTTTCCGGATTTTTTTTTCAGGATTTTTTTTTCAGGATTTTTTTTTTCAGGATTTTTCCGGATTTTTTTTTTCGGTTTTTTTTTCCGGATTTTTTTTCTGAATTTTTTTTCCGGATTTTTTCCGGATTTTTTTTTCCAGATTTTTTTTTCCGGATTTTTTTTCACGGATTTTTCTTCATTTTTTCTTCAGGATTTTTCCGGATTTTTTTTCAGGATTTTTTTTTTCAGGATTTTTCCGGATTTTTTTTTTTTTTTTTTTTTTTTTAATTCTTTATTTATAGAGTGCAAGAAATAACATAGTGTTCAGTAAGCCACAACAGCCTCTGTACACAGAGTGATAAGTCATAGAAAACAGAGTTATGGCATTCGTATATATCGCACATTTTTTAGATTTTATAGAATGCTTGAATTACAGGCTAACTAGTAGATGTCTGGAGCTACTGCCAAAGGAAAGTGGCTGAGCTTTGCGTATACATAGGCATGTTGCTAGTAATTTTAAAGTAATACAGTAAGTAAAGCATGAGGGAGTGCATATAACTAACAGCTAATAAAGACATGCTTGTTGTTATGCTAAACAATACTGCTTTTGTGCCACCGGGTCCCGGTCGCAAGCTTCTTACTTAGAAGTAGCTCAGTTTTGCCCATAGAATATAATAAAAATAAACAGAAGCAAAGACACAAGAAAAAACACAAGAAAAAGGGCACAAGAACAGAAACAAAATACCCCTCGTTGAGAATGAGTCCTTGGGGCTGACAGGTAGCAGTGTGCTGTTAGTTCAGCCTATGCCGGATAAGTAATGTCCAGACTGCCAAGAAGAGTGTGAGCTCCCTTTCGCCGTCTTATATATCTGCCGTCGGTGTTGTGTCTCGTATATGCGTGCGCTGTTTAGCTGTGGTGTACCTGGTCCGGTCTGTAGTCTGGAGCCGTCGGCTGGTGGTAGGAGAGTGTCCCGTGAGTGGTGTCTGAGGAGAGACTTTGCGGGGTAGTCGCATCTCGCCTGTGAGCCAGTGTAATGAGGTATGCCAGGGTGAGGGTCTGCCTCTGAGAGTTGTCGGTAGAAGGGTTGCGGTGTGGTCTGCCTGGTGCCCATCAGGTCCTTGTTCAGCATAGTGTGTCGCTGCAGCAGGATCGCCTTTACATGCCCCTTAGTTAGGCTTAATTTTGCCAGGCCCTTGTACGGGCGGGTCGCCGTCATAGGTAGTGGTAGTCGCTTGGGCTTACGGGCTTTTCGGCGTTGCCGTCCACGGGCTTTGTTGGCTTGAGGCGGTGTGCCCGTTTGTTGGGGGATCACTGGCGGGATTGTGACAGGATAGTATGCTTTGGTCTGTTGCTCCCTGGAGGCTATTGTCCTCCAGAACCTGGCGAACAGCTCGTCCAGCTTGGTCTCAAGGTCAGGTACTTTTGCATCCCGAGCACATGTGGCGGCGGCCATTTCGGTCACCATCTTGTTTGCTGGTTGGGGATACGATTTAGGCTGCTGCCATCGACTGTGGTCCGTATAAGCTTGTGGTACTCGATTACATGGACCGGGATAACCCCCGCCGGTCCTGAGGGGGGGGGGGAAGCCCAATGCTGCGGGTGCTGCAAGATTTGGTGAGCCGGGAGAGCGGCCGTCTCTCCCCTGCCCTGCATGTTGTAGGCCCCAAGCCTTCGGTCCGGTTTCCCAGCGGGCTTTTGAACGTGCGAGGTGTCCCCCGGTACCCCTGCCTCCATATAGCAAGGTGGGGCAAGTTGGGGTTCTGAAGTAGGTTGTATTCCCACTGTTTCTGTCGAAAATCAAATTCAGGCCTGGGAGCTCATAGAAAGCGTGTCTGATCAGCTCCCCGGTCAGGCCCCGCCCCCGGATTTTTTTTTCAGGATTTTTTTTTCCGGATTTTTTTTTTCGGATTTTTCCAGATTTCTTTTCCGGATTTTTTTTCCAGAATTTTTTTTTCCGGATTTTTTTTTCCGGATTATCCGGATTTTTTTTTCCGGATTATTTTTTTCCGGATTTTCTGGATTTTTTTTCCGGATTTTTTTTTACGGATTTTTTTTCACGGATTTTTTTTTACGGATTTTTCCGGATTTTTTTTATTTTTATTTTTTTTTACGGATTTTTTCCGGATTTTTTTTTCCGGATTTTTTTTTCCGGATTTTTTTTTCTGATTTTTTTTTCTTGTTTTTTTTTCCGGATTTTTTTTTCTGATTTTTTTTTCTTGTTTTTTTTTCCGGATTTTTTTTTCCGGATTTTTCCGGATTTTTTTTCCTGGATTTTTTTTTCCGGATTTTTCCCGATTTTTTTTCCCGATTTTTTTTTCCGGATTTTTTTCTGGATTTTTTTTTCAGGATTTTTTTTTTCTGGATTTTTTTTTCCGGATTTTTTTTTACGGATTTTTTTTCTGGATTTTTTGTTCCGGATTTTTTCCGGATTTTTTTTCAGGATTTTTTTTTCAGGATTTTCCCGGATTTTTTTTTTCCGGATTTTTTTTTTTCCGGATTTTTCCGGATTTTTTTTTCTGGATTTTATTTTCTGGATTTTTTTTCCGGATTTTTCTTCATTTTTTTTTCAGGATTTTTCCGGATTTTTTTTTCAGGATTTTTTTTTCAGGATTTTTTTTTCCAGATTTTTTTTTCAGGATTTTTCCGGATTTTTTTTTCAGGATTTTTTTTTTAGGATTTTTCCGGATTTTTTTTTCCGGATTTTTTTTACGGATTTTTTTTCTGGATTTTTTGTTCCGGATTTTTTTTCCCGGATTTTTTTTTTCGGATTTTTCCGGATTTTTTTTTCCGGATTTTTTTTCCAGATTTTTTTTTTCCGGATTTTTTTCCAGATTTTTTTTCCAGATTTTTTTTCACGGATTTTTCTGGATTTTTTTTTCCAGATTTTTTTTTCCGGATTTTTTTTCCAGATTTTTTTTTTCCAGATTTTTTCCGGATTTTTTTTCCGGATTTTTTTTTCAGGATTTTTCCGGATTTTTTTTTCCGGATTTTTTTTCCGGATTTTTTTTTCCGGATTTTTTTTCCCGGATTTTTTTTTTTCCGGATTTTTTTTTCCGGATTTTTTTTTCTGGATTTTTCCGGATTTTTTTTTCTGGATTTTATTTTCTGGATTTTTTTTCCGGATTTTTCTTCATTTTTTTTTCAGGATTTTTCCGGATTTTTTTTTTCGGATTTTTTTTCGGATTTTTTTTTCTTGTTTTTTTTTCCGGATTTTTTTTCTGAATTTTTTTTCCGGATTTTTTCCGGATTTTTTTTTCCAGATTTTTTTTTCCGGATTTTTTTTTCCGGATTTTTTTTTCCGGATTTTTTTTTCCGGATTTTTTTTTCCAGATTTTTTTTTTCCGGATTTTTTTTTCCGGATTTTTTTTAAAAGATTTTTTTTTCAGGATTTTTCCGGATTTTTTTTCCGGATTTTTTTTTCCGGATTTTTTTTCCCGGAATTTTTTTTCCGGATATTTTTTTTCCGGATTTTTTTTTCCGGATTTTTTTTTCCGGATTTTTTTTTCTGGATTTTTCTTCATTTTTTTTCATGATTTTTCCGGATTTTTTTTTCAGGATTTTTTTTTCAGGATTTTTTTTTTCAGGATTTTTCCGGATTTTTTTTTTCGGTTTTTTTTTCCGGATTTTTTTTCTGAATTTTTTTTCCGGATTTTTTCCGGATTTTTTTTTCCAGATTTTTTTTTCCGGATTTTTTTTCACGGATTTTTCTTCATTTTTTCTTCAGGATTTTTCCGGATTTTTTTTCAGGATTTTTTTTTTCAGGATTTTTCCGGATTTTTTTTTCAGGATTTTTTTTTTCGGATTTTTCCAGATTTCTTTTCCGGATTTTTTTTCCAGAATTTTTTTTTCCGGATTTTTTTTTCCGGATTATCCGGATTTTTTTTTCCGGATTATTTTTTTCCGGATTTTCTGGATTTTTTTTCCGGATTTTTTTTTCCGGATTTTTTTTCACGGATTTTTTTTTACGGATTTTTCCGGATTTTTTTTATTTTTATTTTTTTTTACGGATTTTTTCCGGATTTTTTTTTCCGGATTTTTTTTTCCGGATTTTTTTTTCTGATTTTTTTTTCTTGTTTTTTTTTCCGGATTTTTTTTTCTGATTTTTTTTTCTTGTTTTTTTTTCCGGATTTTTTTTTCCGGATTTTTCCGGATTTTTTTTCCTGGATTTTTTTTTCCGGATTTTTCCCGATTTTTTTTCCCGATTTTTTTTTCCGGATTTTTTTCTGGATTTTTTTTTCAGGATTTTTTTTTTCTGGATTTTTTTTTCCGGATTTTTTTTTACGGATTTTTTTTCTGGATTTTTTGTTCCGGATTTTTTCCGGATTTTTTTTCAGGATTTTTTTTTCAGGATTTTCCCGGATTTTTTTTTTCCGGATTTTTTTTTTTTCCGGATTTTTCCGGATTTTTTTTTCTGGATTTTATTTTCTGGATTTTTTTTCCGGATTTTTCTTCATTTTTTTTTCAGGATTTTTCCGGATTTTTTTTTCAGGATTTTTTTTTCAGGATTTTTTTTTCCAGATTTTTTTTTCAGGATTTTTCCGGATTTTTTTTTCCGGATTTTTTTTTTAGGATTTTTCCGGATTTTTTTTTCCGGATTTTTTTTACGGATTTTTTTTCTGGATTTTTTGTTCCGGATTTTTTTTCCCGGATTTTTTTTTTCGGATTTTTCCGGATTTTTTTTTCCGGATTTTTTTTTCTGGATTTTTTTTCCGGATTTTTCTTCATTTTTTTTTTCAGGATTTTTCCGGATTTTTTTTTCCGGATTTTTTTTTCGGATTTTTTTTCTGATTTTTTTTTCTTGTATTTTTTTCCGGATTTTTTTTCTGAATTTTTTTTTCCGGATTTTTTCCGGATTTTTTTTTCCAGATTTTTTTTTCCGGATTTTTTTTCCAGATTTTTTTTTTCCAGATTTTTTTCCAGATTTTTTTTCCAGATTTTTTTTCACGGATTTTTCTGGATTTTTTTTTCCGGATTTTTTTCTGGATTTTTTTTTCAGGATTTTTTTTTTCTGGATTTTTTTTTCCGGATTTTTTTTTACGGATTTTTTTTCTGGATTTTTTGTTCCGGATTTTTTCCGGATTTTTTTTTCTGGATTTTATTTTCTGGATTTTTTTTCCGGATTTTTCTTCATTTTTTTTTCAGGATTTTTCCGGATTTTTTTTTCAGGATTTTTTTTTCAGGATTTTTTTTTCCAGATTTTTTTTTCAGGATTTTTCCGGATTTTTTTTTCAGGATTTTTTTTTCAGGATTTTTCCGGATTTTTTTTTCCGGATTTTTTTTACGGATTTTTTTTCTGGATTTTTTGTTCCGGATTTTTTTTCCCGGATTTTTTTTTTCGGATTTTTCCGGATTTTTTTTTCCGGATTTTTTTTTCTGGATTTTTTTTCCGGATTTTTCTTCATTTTTTTTTTCAGGATTTTTCCGGATTTTTTTTTCAGGATTTTTTTTTCAGGATTTTTTTTTTCAGGATTTTTCCGGATTTTTTTTTCGGATTTTTTTTCTGATTTTTTTTTCTTGTATTTTTTTCCGGATTTTTTTTCTGAATTTTTTTTTCCGGATTTTTTCCGGATTTTTTTTTCCAGATTTTTTTTTCCGGATTTTTTTTCCAGATTTTTTTTTTCCGGATTTTTTTCCAGATTTTTTTTCACGGATTTTTCTGGATTTTTTTTTCCGGATTTTTTTTCCGGATTTTTTTTCTGGATTTTTTGTTCCGGATTTTTTCCGGATTTTTTTTCCGGATTTTTTTTTCAGGATTTTTCCGGATTTTTTTTTCCGGATTTTTTTTCCGGATTTTTTTTTCCGGATTTTTTTTCCCGGATTTTTTTTTTTCCGGATTTTTTTTTTCCGGATTTTTCCGGATTTTTTTTTCCGGATTTTTTTTTCTGGATTTTTTTTCCGGATTTTTCTTCATTTTTTTTTCAGGATTTTTCCGGATTTTTTTTTACGGATTTTTTTTTCCGGATTTTTTTTTCCAGATTTTTTTTTCAGGATTTTTCCAGATTTTTTTTTCAGGATTTTTTTTTCAGGATTTTTCCGGATTTTTTTTTCCGGATTTTTTTTCCGGATTTTTTTTCCAGATTTTTTTTCACGGATTTTTCTGGATTTTTTTTTCCGGATTTTTTTTCCGGATTTTTTTTCCGGATTTTTTTTCACTGATTTTTTTTTCAGGATTTTTTTTCCGGATTTTTTTTTCCGGATTTTTTTGCCAGATTTTTTTTTCCGGATTTTTTTTCCCGGATTTTTTTTTTCCGGATTTTTTTTTCCGGATTTTTTTTTCCGGATTTTTTTTTCCGGATTTTTCTTCATTTTTTTTTCAGGATTTTTTTTTTCTGGTTTTTTTTTCAGGATTTTTTTTCAGGATTTTTTTTTCAGGATTTTTTTTTCAGGATTTTTTTTTTCAGGATTTTTCCGGATTTTTTTTTCCGGATTTTTTTTTCCGGATTTTTTTTTCAGTATTTTTCCGGATTTTTTTTTCCGGATTTTTTTTCTGGATTTTTTTTTCCGGATTTTTTTTTCAGGATTTTTCCGGATTTTTTTTTCAGGATTTTTTTTTCAGGATTTTTTTTCCGGATTTTTTTTCCAGTTTTTTTTTCACGGATTTTTCTGGATTTTTTTTTCCGGATTTTTTTTCCGGATTTTTTTTCTGGATTTTTTTTCCGGATTTTTTCCGGATTTTTTTTCCGGATTTTTTTTTTACGGATTTTTCCGGATTTTTTTTTCCGGATTTTTTTTCCGGATTTTTTTTTCCGGATTTTTTTTCCCGGATTTTTTTTTTCCGGATTTTTTTTTCCGGATTTTTCCGGATTTTTTTTTCCGGATTTTTTTTTCTGGATTTTTTTCATTTTTTTCTGGATTTTCTTCATTTTTTTTTCAGGATTTTTCCGGATTTTTTTTTCAGGATTTTTTTTTCCAGATTTTTTTTCAGGATTTTTCCGGATTTTTTTTCAGGATTTTTTTTTCAGGATTTTTTTTCCGGATTTTTTTTTCCGGATTTTTTTTCCGGATTTTTTTTTTCCGGATTTTTTTCTGGATTTTTTTCCGGATTTTTTTTTTCCGGATTTATCCGGATTTTTTTCTGGATTTTTTTCCGGATTTCTTTTTCCGGATTTTTTTTCCGGATTTTTTTTCTGGATTTTTTTTCTGGATTTTTTTTCCGGATTTTTTTTCCGGATTTTTTTTACCGGATTTTTCCTGATTTTTTTTTACCGGATTTTTTTTTCCTGATTTTTTTCCGGATTTTTTTTTCCGGATTTTTTTTCCGGATTTTTTTTCTGGATTTTTTCTCTGGATTTTTTTTCCGGATTTTTTTTTCCGGATTGTTTTTTACCGGATTTTTCCGGATTTTTTTTTACCGGATTTTTTTTCCTGATTTTTTTTCCGTATTTTTCTTTCCGTTTTTTTTTTCCGGATTTTTCCGAATTTTTTTTCCGGATTTTTTTTTCCGGATTTTTTCGGATTTTTTTTTCCGGATTTTTTCGGATTTTTTTTTCCGGATTTTTTTTCTGGATTTTTTTTTCCGGATTTTTTTTTTCCAGATTTTTTTTTCCGGATTTTTTTTTCCAGATTTTTCCGGATTTTTTTTTCCGGATTTTTTTTCTGGATTTTTTTTTCCGGATTTTTTTTTTCCGGATTTTTTTTTCCGGATTTTTTTTTCCGGATTTTTCTGGATTTTTTTTTCCGGATTTTTTTTCCGGATTTTTTTTCTGGATTTTTTTTCCGGATTTTTCTTCATTTTTTTTTCAGGATTTTTCCGGATTTTTTTTTCCGGATTTTCTTTTCCGGATTTTTCTGGATTTTTTTTTCCGGATTTTTTTTCCGGATTTTTTTTCTGGATTTTTTTTCCGGATTTTTCTTCATTTTTTTTTCAGGATTTTTCCGGATTTTTTTTTCCGGATTTTTTTTTCAGGATTTTTTTTTCAGGATTTTTTTTTTCAGGATTTTTCCGGATTTTTTTTTTCGGATTTTTTTTCTGATTTTTTTTTCTTGTTTTTTTTTCCAGATTTTTTTTCTGAATTTTTTTTCCGGATTTTTTCCGGATTTTTTTTTCCAGATTTTTTTTTCCGGATTTTCTTTTCAGGATTTTTTTTTCCAGATTTTTTTTTTCCGGATTTTTTTTTCCGGATTTTTTTTCCGGATTTTTTTTTCCAGATTTTTTTTTTCCGGATTTTTTTTTCCAGATTTTTTTTTCAGGATTTTTTTTTCAGGATTTTTTTTTCAGGATTTTTTTTTTCAGGATTTTTCCGGATTTTTTTTTTCTGATTTTTTTTCGTATTTTTTTTTCTTGTTTTTTTTTCCGGATTTTTTTTCTGAATTTTTTTTCCGGATTTTTTCCGGATTTTTTTTTCCAGATTTTTTTTTCCGGATTTTTTTTCAGGATTTTTTTTTCCGGATTTTTTTTTCAGGATTTTTTTTTCCAGATTTTTTTTTTCCGGATTTTTTTTTCCGGATTTTTTTTAAAAGATTTTTTTTCAGGATTTTTCCGGATTTTTTTTCCGGATTTTTTTTTCCGGATTTTTTTTCCCGGAATTTTTTTTCCGGATTTTTTTTTTCCGGATTTTTTTTTCCGGATTTTTTTTAAAAGATTTTTTTTTCAGGATTTTTCCGGATTTTTTTTCCGGATTTTTTTTTCCGGATTTTTTTTCCCGGAATTTTTTTTCCGGATTTTTTTTTCCGGATTTTTTTTTCCGGATTTTTTTTTTCCGGATTTTTTTTTCTGGATTTTTCTTCATTTTTTTTCATGATTTTTCCGGATTTTTTTTTCAGGATTTTTTTTTCAGGATTTTTTTTTTCAGGATTTTTCCGGATTTTTTTTTTCGGTTTTTTTTTCCGGATTTTTTTTCTGAATTTTTTTTCCGGATTTTTTCCGGATTTTTTTTTCCAGATTTTTTTTTCCGGATTTTTTTTCACGGATTTTTCTTCATTTTTTCTTCAGGATTTTTCCGGATTTTTTTTTCAGGATTTTTTTTTTCAGGATTTTTCCGGATTTTTTTTTCAGGATTTTTTTTTCCGGATTTTTTTTTTCGGATTTTTCCAGATTTCTTTTCCGGATTTTTTTTCCAGAATTTTTTTTTCCGGATTTTTTTTTCCGGATTATCCGGATTTTTTTTTCCGGATTATTTTTTTCCGGATTTTCTGGATTTTTTTTCCGGATTTTTTTTTACGGATTTTTTTTCACGGATTTTTTTTTACGGATTTTTCCGGATTTTTTTTATTTTTATTTTTTTTTACGGATTTTTTCCGGATTTTTTTTTCCGGATTTTTTTTTCCGGATTTTTTTTTCTGATTTTTTTTTCTTGTTTTTTTTTCCGGATTTTTTTTTCTGATTTTTTTTTCTTGTTTTTTTTTCCGGATTTTTTTTTCCGGATTTTTCCGGATTTTTTTTCCTGGATTTTTTTTTCCGGATTCTTCCCGATTTTTTTTCCCGATTTTTTTTTCCGGATTTTTTTCTGGATTTTTTTTTCAGGATTTTTTTTTTCTGGATTTTTTTTTCCGGATTTTTTTTTACGGATTTTTTTTCTGGATTTTTTGTTCCGGATTTTTTCCGGATTTTTTTTCAGGATTTTTTTTTCAGGATTTTCCCGGATTTTTTTTTTCCGGATTTTTTTTTTTCCGGATTTTTCCGGATTTTTTTTTCTGGATTTTATTTTCTGGATTTTTTTTCCGGATTTTTCTTCATTTTTTTTTCAGGATTTTTCCGGATTTTTTTTTCAGGATTTTTTTTTCAGGATTTTTTTTTCCAGATTTTTTTTTCAGGATTTTTCCGGATTTTTTTTTCAGGATTTTTTTTTCAGGATTTTTCCGGATTTTTTTTTCCGGATTTTTTTTACGGATTTTTTTTCTGGATTTTTTGTTCCGGATTTTTTTTCCCGGATTTTTTTTTTCGGATTTTTCCGGATTTTTTTTTCCGGATTTTTTTTTCTGGATTTTTTTTCCGGATTTTTTTTCTGAATTTTTTTTTCCGGATTTTTTCCGGATTTTTTTTTCCAGATTTTTTTTTCCGGATTTTTTTTCCAGATTTTTTTTTTCCGGATTTTTTTCCAGATTTTTTTTCCAGATTTTTTTTCACGGATTTTTCTGGATTTTTTTTTCCGGATTTTTTTTCCGGATTTTTTTTCTGGATTTTTTGTTCCGGATTTTTTCCGGATTTTTTTTCCGGATTTTTTTTTCAGGATTTTTTCCGGATTTTTTTTCAGGATTTTTTTTTCAGGATTTTCCCGGATTTTTTTTTTCCGGATTTTTTTTTTTCCGGATTTTTCCGGATTTTTTTTTCTGGATTTTATTTTCTGGATTTTTTTTCCGGATTTTTCTTCATTTTTTTTTCAGGATTTTTCCGGATTTTTTTTTCAGGATTTTTTTTTCAGGATTTTTTTTTCCAGATTTTTTTTTCAGGATTTTTCCGGATTTTTTTTTCAGGATTTTTTTTTCAGGATTTTTCCGGATTTTTTTTTCCGGATTTTTTTTACGGATTTTTTTTCTGGATTTTTTGTTCCGGATTTTTTTTCCCGGATTTTTTTTTTCGGATTTTTCCGGATTTTTTTTTCCGGATTTTTTTTTCTGGATTTTTTTTCCGGATTTTTCTTCATTTTTTTTTTCAGGATTTTTCCGGATTTTTTTTTCCGGATTTTTTTTTCGGATTTTTTTTCTGATTTTTTTTTCTTGTATTTTTTTCCGGATTTTTTTTCTGAATTTTTTTTTCCGGATTTTTTCCGGATTTTTTTTTCCAGATTTTTTTTTCCGGATTTTTTTTCCAGATTTTTTTTTTCCGGATTTTTTTCCAGATTTTTTTTCCAGATTTTTTTTCACGGATTTTTCTGGATTTTTTTTTCCGGATTTTTTTTCCGGATTTTTTTTCTGGATTTTTTGTTCCGGATTTTTTCCGGATTTTTTTTCCGGATTTTTTTTTCAGGATTTTTCCGGATTTTTTTTTCCGGATTTTTTTTCCGGATTTTTTTTTCCGGATTTTTTTTCCCGGATTTTTTTTTTTCCGGATTTTTTTTTTCCGGATTTTTCCGGATTTTTTTTTCCGGATTTTTTTTTCTGGATTTTTTTTCCGGATTTTTCTTCATTTTTTTTTCAGGATTTTTCCGGATTTTTTTTTCCGGATTTTTTTTTCCGGATTTTTTTTTCCAGATTTTTTTTTCAGGATTTTTCCAGATTTTTTTTTCAGGATTTTTTTTTCAGGATTTTTCCGGATTTTTTTTCCGGATTTTTTTTCCGGATTTTTTTTCCAGATTTTTTTTCACGGATTTTTCTGGATTTTTTTTTCCGGATTTTTTTTCCGGATTTTTTTTCCGGATTTTTTTTCACTGATTTTTTTTTCCGGATTTTTTTTCCGGATTTTTTTTTCCGGATTTTTTTGCCAGATTTTTTTTTCCGGATTTTTTTTCCGGATTTTTTTTCTGGATTTTTTTTCTGGATTTTTTTTCCGGATTTTTCTTCATTTTTTTTTCAGGATTTTTCCGGATTTTTTTTTACGGATTTTTTTTTCCGGATTTTTTTTTCCAGATTTTTTTTTCAGGATTTTTCCGGATTTTTTTTTCAGGATTTTTTTTTCAGGATTTTTCCGGATTTTTTTTTCCGGATTTTTTTTCCGGATTTTTTTTCCAGATTTTTTTTCACGGATTTTTCTGGATTTTTTTTTCCGGATTTTTTTTCCGGATTTTTTTTCAATGATTTTTTTTTCCGGATTTTTTTTCCGGATTTTTTTGCCAGATTTTTTTTTCCGGATTTTTTTTCCCGGATTTTTTTTTTCCGGATTTTTTTTTCCGGATTTTTTTTTCCGGATTTTTTTTTCCGGATTTTTCTTCATTTTTTTTTCAGGATTTTTTTTTTCTGGTTTTTTTTTCAGGATTTTTTTTCAGGATTTTTTTTTCAGGATTTTTTTTTTCAGGATTTTTTTTTCAGGATTTTTCCGGATTTTTTTTTCCGGATTTTTTTTTCCGGATTTTTTTTTCAGTATTTTTCCGGATTTTTTTTTCCGGATTTTTTTTCTGGATTTTTTTTTCCGGATTTTTTTTTCAGGATTTTTCCGGATTTTTTTTTTCAGGATTTTTTTTTCAGGATTTTTTTTCCGGATTTTTTTTCCAGTTTTTTTTTCACGGATTTTTCTGGATTTTTTTTTCCGGATTTTTTTTCCGGATTTTTTTTTCCAGATTTTTTTTTCAGGATTTTTTTTTCAGGATTTTTTTTTCCGGATTTTTTTTTTCAGGATTTTTCAGGATTTTTTTTTCCGGATTTTTTTTTCCGGATTTTTTTTTCAGTATTTTTCCGGATTTTTTTTTACGGATTTTTTTTCTGGATTTTTTTTTCCGGATTTTTTTTTCAGGATTTTTCCGGATTTTTTTTTCAGGATTTTTTTTTCAGGATTTTTCCGGATTTTTTTTTCAGGATTTTTTTTTCAGGATTTTTTTTCCGGATTTTTTTTCCAGTTTTTTTTTCACGGATTTTTCTGGATTTTTTTTTCCGGATTTTTTTTCCGGATTTTTTTTCTGGATTTTTTGTTCCGGATTTTTTCCGGATTTTTTTTCCGGATTTTTTTTTCAGGATTTTTCCGGATTTTTTTTTCCGGATTTTTTTTCCGGATTTTTTTTTCCGGATTTTTTTTCCCGGATTTTTTTTTTCCGGATTTTTTTTTCCGGATTTTTCCGGATTTTTTTTTCCGGATTTTTTTTTCTGGATTTTTTTTCCGGAATTTTCTTCATTTTTTTTTCAGGATTTTTCCGGATTTTTTTTTCAGGATTTTTTTTTCAGGATTTTTTTTTCCAGATTTTTTTTTCAGGATTTTTCCGGATTTTTTTTCAGGATTTTTTTTTCAGGATTTTTCCGGATTTTTTTTCCAGATTTTTTTTTCCGGATTTTTTTTTCCAGATTTTTTTTCCGGATTTTTTTTCTGAATTTTTTTTCCGGATTTTTTCCGGATTTTTTTTTCCAGATTTTTTTTTCCGGATTTTTTTTTCCAGATTTTTTTTTTCCGGATTTTTTTTTCCGGATTTTTTTTCCGGATTTTTTTTTCCGGATTTTTTTCTGGATTTTTTTCCGGATTTCTTTTTCCGGATTTTTTTTCCGGATTTTTTTTCTGGATTTTTTTTCTGGATTTTTTTTCCGGATTTTTTTTCCGGATTTTTTTTACCGGATATTTCCTGATTTTTTTTTACCGGATTTTTTTTCCTGATTTTTTTCCGGATTTTTTTTTCCGGATTTTTTTTCCTGATTTTTTTTCTGGATTTTTTCTCTGGATTTTTTTTCCGGATTTTTTTTTCCGGATTGTTTTTTACCGGATTTTTCCGGATTTTTTTTTACCGGATTTTTTTTCCTGATTTTTTTTCCGTATTTTTCTTTCCGTTTTTTTTTTCCGGATTTTTCCGAATTTTTTTTTCCGGATTTTTTTTTCCGGATTTTTTTTTCAGGATTTTTTTTTCCAGATTTTTTTTTCAGGATTTTTCCGGATTTTTTTTTCAGGATTTTTTTTTCAGGATTTTTCCGGATTTTTTTTTCTGAATTTTTTTGTCCGGATTTTTTCCGGATTTTTTTTTCCAGATTTTTTTTTCCGGATTTTTTTTTCCGGATTTTTTTTTCCAGATTTTTTTTTTCCGGATTTTTTTTTCCGGATTTTTTTTCCGGATTTTTTTTTCCAGATTTTTTTTTATCGGATTTTTTTTTCCAGATTTTTTTTCACGGATTTTTTTTGTCCGGACATTTTTTCCGGATTTTTTTTTCCAGATTTTTTTTTCCGGATTTTTTTTTCAGGATTTTTTTTTCCAGATTTTTTTTTTCCTGATTTTTTTTTCCGGATTTTTTTTAAAAGATTTTTTTTTCAGGATTTTTTTTTCCGGATTTTTTTTCCGGATTTTTTTTCACGGATTTTTCTTCATTTTTTCTTCAGGATTTTTCCGGATTTTTTTTTCAGGATTTTTTTTTCCGGATTTTTTTTTCCTGATTTTTCTGGATTTTTTTTTCCGGATTTTTTTTCCGGATTTTTTTTCTGGATTTTTTTTCCGGATTTTTTCCGGATTTTTTTTCCGGATTTTTTTTTCAGGATTTTTCCGGATTTTTTTTTCCGGATTTTTTTTCCGGATTTTTTTTCTGGATTTTTTTTTCCGGATTTTTTTTTCCGGATTTTTTTTCACAGATTTTTTTTGTCCGGATATTTTTTCCGGATTTTTTTTTCCAGATTTTTTTTTCGGGATTTTTCCGGATTTTTTTCCGGATTTTTTTTTCTTGATTTTTTTCCGGATTTTTTTTTTTTCCGGATTTTTCTGGATTTTTTTTTCCGGATTTTTTTTCCGGATTTTTTTTCCGGATTTTTCCGGATTTTTTTTCAGGATTTTTTTTTCAGGATTTTTTTTTTCAGGATTTTTCCGTATTTTTTTTTCGGATTTTTTTTCTGATTTTTTTTTCTTGTTTTTTTTTCCAGATTTTTTTTCCGGATTTTTTTTTCCAGATTTTTTTTTCCGGATTTTTTTTTCCGGATTTTTTTTTCCAGATTTTTTTTTTCCGGATTTTTTTTTCCGGATTTTTTTTCCGGATTTTTTTTTCCAGATTTTTTTTTTCCGGATTTTTTTTTCCAGATTTTTTTTCACGGATTTTTTTTGTCCGGATATTTTTTCCGGATTTTTTTTTCCAGATTTTTTTTTCCGGATTTTTTTTTAAGGATTTTTTTTTTCAGGATTTTTTTTTCCAGATATTTTTTCACGGATTTTTTTTGTCCGGATATTTTTTCCGGATTTTTTTTTCCAGATTTTTTTTTCCGGATTTTTTTTTTCAGGATTTTTTTTTTCAGGATTTTTCCGGATTTTTTTTTTCGGATTTTTTTTCTGATTTTTTTTTCTTGTTTTTTTTTCCGGATTTTTTTTCTGAATTTTTTTTCCGGATTTTTTCCGGATTTTTTTTTCCAGATTTTTTTTTCCGGATTTTTTTTTCCGGATTTTTTTTTCCAGATTTTTTTTTTCCGGATTTTTTTTTCCGGATTTTTTTTCCGGATTTTTTTTTCCAGATTTTTTTTTTCCGGATTTTTTTTTCCAGATATTTTTTCACGGATTTTTTTTGTCCGGATATTTTTTCCTGATTTTTTTTTCCAGATTTTTTTTTCCGGATTTTTTTTCCCAGATTTTTTTTCTGAATTTTTTTTCCGGATTTTTTCCGGATTTTTTTTTCCATATTTTTTTTCACGGATTTTTTTGTCCGGACATTTTTTCCGGATTTTTTTTTCCAGATTTTTTTTTCCGGATTTTTTTTTTCAGGATTTTTTTTTTCAGGATTTTTCCGGATTTTTTTTTCGGATTTTTTTTCTGATTTTTTTTTCTTGTATTTTTTTCCGGATTTTTTTTCTGAATTTTTTTTTCCTGATTTTTTCCGGATTTTTTTTTCCAGATTTTTTTTTCCGGATTTTTTTTCCAGATTTTTTTTTTCCGGATTTTTTTCCAGATTTTTTTTCCAGATTTTTTTTCACGGATTTTTCTGGATTTTTTTTTCCGGATTTTTTTTCCGGATTTTTTTTCTGGATTTTTTCCGGATTTTTTCCGGATTTTTTTTCCGGATTTTTTTTTCAGGATTTTTCCGGATTTTTTTTTCCGGATTTTTTTTCCGGATTTTTTTTTCCGGATTTTTTTTCCCGGATTTTTTTTTTTCCGGATTTTTTTTTTCCGGATTTTTCCGGATTTTTTTTTCCGGATTTTTTTTTCCAGATTTTTTTTTCAGGATTTTTCCGGATTTTTTTTTCAGGATTTTTTTTTCAGGATTTTTCCGGATTTTTTTTTCCGGATTTTTTTTCCGGATTTTTTTTCCAGATTTTTTTTCACGGATTTTTCTGGATTTTTTTTTCCGGATTTTTTTTCCGGATTTTTTTTCCGGATTTTTTTTCACTGATTTTTTTTTCCGGATTTTTTTTCCGGATTTTTTTTTCCGGATTTTTTTGCCAGATTTTTTTTTCCGGATTTTTTTTCCCGGATTTTTTTTTTCCGGATTTTTTTTTCCGGATTTTTTTTTCCGGATTTTTTTTTTCGGATTTTTCTTAATTTTTTTTTCAGGATTTTTTTTTTCTGGTTTTTTTTTCAGGATTTTTTTTCCGGATTTTTTTTTCAGGATTTTTTTTTTCAGGATTTTTTTTTCAGGATTTTTCCGGATTTTTTTTTCCGGATTTTTTTTCCGGATTTTTTTTTCCGGATTTTTTTTCCCGGATTTTTTTTTTTCCGGTTTTTTTTTTCCGGATTTTTCCGGATTTTTTTTTCCGGATTTTTTTTTCTGGATTTTTTTTCCGGATTTTTCTTCATTTTTTTTTCAGGATTTTTCCGGATTTTTTTTTACGGATTTTTTTTTCCGGATTTTTTTTTCCAGATTTTTTTTTCAGGATTTTTACGGATTTTTTTTTCAGGATTTTTTTTTCAGGATTTTTCCGGATTTTTTTTTCCGGATTTTTTTTCCGGATTTTTTTTCCAGATTTTTTTTCACGGATTTTTCTGGATTTTTTTTTCCGGATTTTTTTTCCGGATTTTTTTTCCGGATTTTTTTTCACTGATTTTTTTTTCCGGATTTTTTTTCCGGATTTTTTTTTCCGGATTTTTTTGCCAGATTTTTTTTTCCGGATTTTTTTTCCGGATTTTTTTTCTGGATTTTTTTTCTGGATTTTTTTTCCGGATTTTTCTTCATTTTTTTTTCAGGATTTTTCCGGATTTTTTTTTACGGATTTTTTTTTCCGGATTTTTTTTTCCAGATTTTTTTTTCAGGATTTTTCCGGATTTTTTTTTCAGGATTTTTTTCTCAGGATTTTTCCGGATTTTTTTTTCCGGATTTTTTTTCCGGATTTTTTTTCCAGATTTTTTTTCACGGATTTTTCTGGATTTTTTTTTCCGGATTTTTTTTCCGGATTTTTTTTCCGGATTTTTTTTCACTGATTTTTTTTTCCGGATTTTTTTTCCGGATTTTTTTTTCCGGATTTTTTTGCCAGATTTTTTTTTCCGGATTTTTTTTCCCGGATTTTTTTTTTCCGGATTTTTTTTTCCGGATTTTTTTTTCCGGATTTTTTTTTCCGGATTTTTCTTCATTTTTTTTTCAGGATTTTTTTTTCAGGATTTTTCCGGATTTTTTTTTCCGGATTTTTTTTTCCGGATTTTTTTTTCAGTATTTTTCCGGATTTTTTTTTCCGGATTTTTTTTCTGGATTTTTTTTTCCGGATTTTTTTTTCAGGATTTTTCCGGATTTTTTTTTCAGGATTTTTTTTCAGGATTTTTTTTCCGGATTTTTTTTCCAGTTTTTTTTTCACGGATTTTTCTGGATTTTTTTTTCCGGATTTTTTTTCCGGATTTTTTTTTCCAGATTTTTTTTTCAGGATTTTTTTTTCAGGATTTTTTTTTCAGGATTTTTTTTTTCAGGATTTTTCAGGATTTTTTTTTCCGGATTTTTTTTTCCGGATTTTTTTTTCAGTATTTTTCCGGATTTTTTTTTACGGATTTTTTTTCTGGATTTTTTTTTCCGGATTTTTTTTTCAGGATTTTTCCGGATTTTTTTTTCAGGATTTTTTTTTCAGGATTTTTCCGGATTTTTTTTTCCGGATTTTTTTTTCAGGATTTTTTTTCCGGATTTTTTTTCCAGTTTTTTTTTCACGGATTTTTCTGGATTTTTTTTTCCGGATTTTTTTTCCGGATTTTTTTTCTGGATTTTTTGTTCCGGATTTTTTCAGGATTTTTTTTCCGGATTTTTTTTTCAGGATTTTTCCGGATTTTTTTTTCCGGATTTTTTTTCCGGATTTTTTTTTCCGGATTTTTTTTCCCGGATTTTTTTTTCCGGATTTTTCCGGATTTTTTTTTCCGGATTTTTTTTTCTGGATTTTTTTTCCGGAATTTTCTTCATTTTTTTTTCAGGATTTTTCCGGATTTTTTTTTCAGGATTTTTTTTTCAGGATTTTTTTTTCCAGATTTTTTTTTCAGGATTTTTCCGGATTTTTTTTCAGGATTTTTTTTTCAGGATTTTTCCGGATTTTTTTTCCAGATTTTTTTTTCCGGATTTTTTTTTCCAGATTTTTTTTCCGGATTTTTTTTCTGAATTTTTTTTCCGGATTTTTTCCGGATTTTTTTTTCCAGATTTTTTTTTCCGGATTTTTTTTTCCAGATTTTTTTTTTCCGGATTTTTTTTTCCGGATTTTTTTTCCGGATTTTTTTTTCCGGATTTTTTTTCCGGATTTTTTTTCTGGATTTTTTTTTCCGGATTTTTTTTCCGGATTTTTTTTCCGGATTTTTATTTTCCGGATTTTTCCGGATTTTTTTTTTCCGGATTTTTTCCGGATTTATCCGGATTTTTTTCTGGATTTTTTTCCGGATTTCTTTTTCCGGATTTTTTTTCCGGATTTTTTTTCTGGATTTTTTTTCTGGATTTTTTTTCCGGATTTTTTTTCCGGATTTTTTTTACCGGATATTTCCTGATTTTTTTTTACCGGATTTTTTTTCCTGATTTTTTTCCGGATTTTTTTTTCCGGATTTTTTTTCCGGATTTTTTTTCTGGATTTTTTCTCTGGATTTTTTTTCCGGATTTTTTTTTCCGGATTGTTTTTTACCGGATTTTTCCGGATTTTTTTTTACCGGATTTTTTTTCCTGATTTTTTTTCCGTATTTTTCTTTCCGTTTTTTTTTTCCGGATTTTTCCGAATTTTTTTTTCTGGATTTTTTTTTCCGGATTTTTTTTTCAGGATTTTTTTTTCCAGATTTTTTTTTCAGGATTTTTCCGGATTTTTTTTTCAGGATTTTTTTTTCAGGATTTTTCCGGATTTTTTTTTCTGAATTTTTTTGTCCGGATTTTTTCCGGATTTTTTTTTCCAGATTTTTTTTTCCGGATTTTTTTTTCCGGATTTTTTTTTCCAGATTTTTTTTTTCCGGATTTTTTTTTCCGGATTTTTTTTCCGGATTTTTTTTTCCAGATTTTTTTTTATCGGATTTTTTTTTCCAGATTTTTTTTCACGGATTTTTTTTGTCCGGACATTTTTTCCGGATTTTTTTTTCCAGATTTTTTTTTCCGGATTTTTTTTTCAGGATTTTTTTTTCCAGATTTTTTTTTTCCTGATTTTTTTTTCCGGATTTTTTTTAAAAGATTTTTTTTTCAGGATTTTTTTTTCCGGATTTTTTTTCCGGATTTTTTTTCACGGATTTTTCTTCATTTTTTCTTCAGGATTTTTCCGGATTTTTTTTTCAGGATTTTTTTTTCTGGATTTTTTTTTCCGGATTTTTTTTCCGGATTTTTTTTCTGGATTTTTTTTCCGGATTTTTTTTTCAGGATTTTTCCGGATTTTTTTTTACGGATTTTTTTTCTGGATTTTTTTTTCCGGATTTTTTTTTCAGGATTTTTCCGGATTTTTTTTTCAGGATTTTTTTTTCAGGATTTTTCCGGATTTTTTTTTCAGGATTTTTTTTTCAGGATTTTTTTTCCGGATTTTTTTTCCAGTTTTTTTTTCACGGATTTTTCTGGATTTTTTTTTCCGGATTTTTTTTCCGGATTTTTTTTCTGGATTTTTTGTTCCGGATTTTTTCCGGATTTTTTTTCCGGATTTTTTTTTCAGGATTTTTCCGGATTTTTTTTTCCGGATTTTTTTTCCGGATTTTTTTTTCCGGATTTTTTTTCCCGGATTTTTTTTTTCCGGATTTTTTTTTCCGGATTTTTCCGGATTTTTTTTTCCGGATTTTTTTTTCTGGATTTTTTTTCCGGAATTTTCTTCATTTTTTTTTCAGGATTTTTCCGGATTTTTTTTTCAGGATTTTTTTTTCAGGATTTTTTTTTCCAGATTTTTTTTTCAGGATTTTTCCGGATTTTTTTTCAGGATTTTTTTTTCAGGATTTTTCCGGATTTTTTTTCCAGATTTTTTTTTCCGGATTTTTTTTTCCAGATTTTTTTTCCGGATTTTTTTTCTGAATTTTTTTTCCGGATTTTTTCCGGATTTTTTTTTCCAGATTTTTTTTTCCGGATTTTTTTTTCCAGATTTTTTTTTTCCGGATTTTTTTTTCCGGATTTTTTTTCCGGATTTTTTTTTCCGGATTTTTTTCTGGATTTTTTTCCGGATTTCTTTTTCCGGATTTTTTTTCCGGATTTTTTTTCTGGATTTTTTTTCTGGATTTTTTTTCCGGATTTTTTTTCCGGATTTTTTTTACCGGATATTTCCTGATTTTTTTTTACCGGATTTTTTTTCCTGATTTTTTTCCGGATTTTTTTTTCCGGATTTTTTTTCCTGATTTTTTTTCTGGATTTTTTCTCTGGATTTTTTTTCCGGATTTTTTTTTCCGGATTGTTTTTTACCGGATTTTTCCGGATTTTTTTTTACCGGATTTTTTTTCCTGATTTTTTTTCCGTATTTTTCTTTCCGTTTTTTTTTTCCGGATTTTTCCGAATTTTTTTTTCCGGATTTTTTTTTCCGGATTTTTTTTTCAGGATTTTTTTTTCCAGATTTTTTTTTCAGGATTTTTCCGGATTTTTTTTTCAGGATTTTTTTTTCAGGATTTTTCCGGATTTTTTTTTCTGAATTTTTTTGTCCGGATTTTTTCCGGATTTTTTTTTCCGGATTTTTTTTCCCGGATTTTTTTTGTCCGGACATTTTTTCCGGATTTTTTTTTCCAGATTTTTTTTTCCGGATTTTTTTTTCAGGATTTTTTTTTCCAGATTTTTTTTTTCCTGATTTTTTTTTCCGGATTTTTTTTAAAAGATTTTTTTTTCAGGATTTTTTTTTCCGGATTTTTTTTCCGGATTTTTTTTCACGGATTTTTCTTCATTTTTTCTTCAGGATTTTTCCGGATTTTTTTTTCAGGATTTTTTTTTCCGGATTTTTTTTTCCGGATTTTTCTGGATTTTTTTTTCCGGATTTTTTTTCCGGATTTTTTTTCTGGATTTTTTTTCCGGATTTTTTCCGGATTTTTTTTCCGGATTTTTTTTTCAGGATTTTTCCGGATTTTTTTTTCCGGATTTTTTTTCCGGATTTTTTTTCTGGATTTTTTTTTCCGGATTTTTTTTTCCGGATTTTTTTTCACAGATTTTTTTTGTCCGGATATTTTTTCCGGATTTTTTTTTCCAGGTTTTTTTTTCGGGATTTTTCCGGATTTTTTTCCGGATTTTTTTTTCTTGATTTTTTTCCGGATTTTTTTTTTTTCCGGATTTTTCTGGATTTTTTTTTCCGGATTTTTTTTCCGGATTTTTTTTCCGGATTTTTCCGGATTTTTTTTCAGGATTTTTTTTTCAGGATTTTTTTTTTCAGGATTTTTCCGTATTTTTTTTTCGGATTTTTTTTCTGATTTTTTTTTCTTGTTTTTTTTTCCAGATTTTTTTTCCGGATTTTTTTTTCCAGATTTTTTTTTCCGGATTTTTTTTTCCGGATTTTTTTTTCCAGATTTTTTTTTTCCGGATTTTTTTTTCCGGATTTTTTTTCCGGATTTTTTTTTCCAGATTTTTTTTTTCCGGATTTTTTTTTCCAGATTTTTTTTCACGGATTTTTTTTGTCCGGATATTTTTTCCGGATTTTTTTTTCCAGATTTTTTTTTCCGGATTTTTTTTTAAGGATTTTTTTTTTCAGGATTTTTTTTTCCAGATATTTTTTCACGGATTTTTTTTGTCCGGATATTTTTTCCGGATTTTTTTTTCCAGATTTTTTTTTCCGGATTTTTTTTTTCAGGATTTTTTTTTTCAGGATTTTTCCGGATTTTTTTTTTCGGATTTTTTTTCTGATTTTTTTTTCTTGTTTTTTTTTCCGGATTTTTTTTCTGAATTTTTTTTCCGGATTTTTTCCGGATTTTTTTTTCCAGATTTTTTTTTCCGGATTTTTTTTTCCGGATTTTTTTTTCCAGATTTTTTTTTTCCGGATTTTTTTTTCCGGATTTTTTTTCCGGATTTTTTTTTCCAGATTTTTTTTTTCCGGATTTTTTTTTCCAGATATTTTTTCACGGATTTTTTTTGTCCGGATATTTTTTCCTGATTTTTTTTTCCAGATTTTTTTTTCCGGATTTTTTTTCCCAGATTTTTTTTCTGAATTTTTTTTCCGGATTTTTTCCGGATTTTTTTTTCCATATTTTTTTTCACGGATTTTTTTGTCCGGACATTTTTTCCGGATTTTTTTTTCCAGATTTTTTTTTCCGGATTTTTTTTTTCAGGATTTTTTTTTTCAGGATTTTTCCGGATTTTTTTTTCGGATTTTTTTTCTGATTTTTTTTTCTTGTATTTTTTTCCGGATTTTTTTTCTGAATTTTTTTTTCCTGATTTTTTCCGGATTTTTTTTTCCAGATTTTTTTTTCCGGATTTTTTTTCCAGATTTTTTTTTTCCGGATTTTTTTCCAGATTTTTTTTCCAGATTTTTTTTCACGGATTTTTCTGGATTTTTTTTTCCGGATTTTTTTTCCGGATTTTTTTTCTGGATTTTTTCCGGATTTTTTCCGGATTTTTTTTCCGGATTTTTTTTTCAGGATTTTTCCGGATTTTTTTTTCCGGATTTTTTTTCCGGATTTTTTTTTCCGGATTTTTTTTCCCGGATTTTTTTTTTTCCGGATTTTTTTTTTCCGGATTTTTCCGGATTTTTTTTTCCGGATTTTTTTTCCAGATTTTTTTTTCAGGATTTTTCCGGATTTTTTTTTCAGGATTTTTTTTTCAGGATTTTTCCGGATTTTTTTTTCCGGATTTTTTTTCCGGATTTTTTTTCCAGATTTTTTTTCACGGATTTTTCTGGATTTTTTTTTCCGGATTTTTTTTCCGGATTTTTTTTCCGGATTTTTTTTCACTGATTTTTTTTTCCGGATTTTTTTTCCGGATTTTTTTTTCCGGATTTTTTTGCCAGATTTTTTTTTCCGGATTTTTTTTCCCGGATTTTTTTTTTCCGGATTTTTTTTTCCGGATTTTTTTTTCCGGATTTTTTTTTTCGGATTTTTCTTAATTTTTTTTTCAGGATTTTTTTTTTCTGGTTTTTTTTTCAGGATTTTTTTTCCGGATTTTTTTTTCAGGATTTTTTTTTTCAGGATTTTTTTTTCAGGATTTTTCCGGATTTTTTTTTCCGGATTTTTTTTCCGGATTTTTTTTTCCGGATTTTTTTTCCCGGATTTTTTTTTTTCCGGTTTTTTTTTTCCGGATTTTTCCGGATTTTTTTTTCCGGATTTTTTTTTCTGGATTTTTTTTCCGGATTTTTCTTCATTTTTTTTTCAGGATTTTTCCGGATTTTTTTTTACGGATTTTTTTTTCCGGATTTTTTTTTCCAGATTTTTTTTTCAGGATTTTTACGGATTTTTTTTTCAGGATTTTTTTTTCAGGATTTTTCCGGATTTTTTTTTCCGGATTTTTTTTCCGGATTTTTTTTCCAGATTTTTTTTCACGGATTTTTCTGGATTTTTTTTTCCGGATTTTTTTTCCGGATTTTTTTTCCGGATTTTTTTTCACTGATTTTTTTTTCCGGATTTTTTTTCCGGATTTTTTTTTCCGGATTTTTTTGCCAGATTTTTTTTTCCGGATTTTTTTTCCGGATTTTTTTTCCGGATTTTTTTTCCAGATTTTTTTTCACGGATTTTTCTGGATTTTTTTTTCCGGATTTTTTTTCCGGATTTTTTTTCCGGATTTTTTTTCACTGATTTTTTTTTCCGGATTTTTTTTCCGGATTTTTTTTTCCGGATTTTTTTGCCAGATTTTTTTTTCCGGATTTTTTTTCCCGGATTTTTTTTTTCCGGATTTTTTTTTCCGGATTTTTTTTTCCGGATTTTTTTTTCCGGATTTTTCTTCATTTTTTTTTCAGGATTTTTTTTTTCTGGTTTTTTTTTCAGGATTTTTTTTCAGGATTTTTTTTTCAGGATTTTTTTTTTCAGGATTTTTTTTTCAGGATTTTTCCGGATTTTTTTTTCCGGATTTTTTTTTCCGGATTTTTTTTTCAGTATTTTTCCGGATTTTTTTTTCCGGATTTTTTTTCTGGATTTTTTTTTCCGGATTTTTTTTTCAGGATTTTTCCGGATTTTTTTTTCAGGATTTTTTTTCAGGATTTTTTTTCCGGATTTTTTTTCCAGTTTTTTTTTCACGGATTTTTCTGGATTTTTTTTTCCGGATTTTTTTTCCGGATTTTTTTTTCCAGATTTTTTTTTCAGGATTTTTTTTTCAGGATTTTTTTTTCAGGATTTTTTTTTTCAGGATTTTTCAGGATTTTTTTTTCCGGATTTTTTTTTCCGGATTTTTTTTTCAGTATTTTTCCGGATTTTTTTTTACGGATTTTTTTTCTGGATTTTTTTTTCCGGATTTTTTTTTCAGGATTTTTCCGGATTTTTTTTTCAGGATTTTTTTTTCAGGATTTTTCCGGATTTTTTTTTCAGGATTTTTTTTTCAGGATTTTTTTTCCGGATTTTTTTTCCAGTTTTTTTTTCACGGATTTTTCTGGATTTTTTTTTCCGGATTTTTTTTCCGGATTTTTTTTCTGGATTTTTTGTTCCGGATTTTTTCAGGATTTTTTTTCCGGATTTTTTTTTCAGGATTTTTCCGGATTTTTTTTTCCGGATTTTTTTTCCGGATTTTTTTTTCCGGATTTTTTTTCCCGGATTTTTTTTTCCGGATTTTTCCGGATTTTTTTTTCCGGATTTTTTTTTCTGGATTTTTTTTCCGGAATTTTCTTCATTTTTTTTTCAGGATTTTTCCGGATTTTTTTTTCAGGATTTTTTTTTCAGGATTTTTTTTTCCAGATTTTTTTTTCAGGATTTTTCCGGATTTTTTTTCAGGATTTTTTTTTCAGGATTTTTCCGGATTTTTTTTCCAGATTTTTTTTTCCGGATTTTTTTTTCCAGATTTTTTTTCCGGATTTTTTTTCTGAATTTTTTTTCCGGATTTTTTCCGGATTTTTTTTTCCAGATTTTTTTTTCCGGATTTTTTTTTCCAGATTTTTTTTTTCCGGATTTTTTTTTCCGGATTTTTTTTCCGGATTTTTTTTTCCGGATTTTTTTTCCGGATTTTTTTTCTGGATTTTTTTTTCCGGATTTTTTTTCCGGATTTTTTTTCCGGATTTTTATTTTCCGGATTTTTCCGGATTTTTTTTTTCCGGATTTTTTCCGGATTTATCCGGATTTTTTTCTGGATTTTTTTCCGGATTTCTTTTTCCGGATTTTTTTTCCGGATTTTTTTTCTGGATTTTTTTTCTGGATTTTTTTTCCGGATTTTTTTTCCGGATTTTTTTTACCGGATATTTCCTGATTTTTTTTTACCGGATTTTTTTTCCTGATTTTTTTCCGGATTTTTTTTTCCGGATTTTTTTTCCGGATTTTTTTTCTGGATTTTTTCTCTGGATTTTTTTTCCGGATTTTTTTTTCCGGATTGTTTTTTACCGGATTTTTCCGGATTTTTTTTTACCGGATTTTTTTTCCTGATTTTTTTTCCGTATTTTTCTTTCCGTTTTTTTTTTCCGGATTTTTCCGAATTTTTTTTTCTGGATTTTTTTTTCCGGATTTTTTTTTCAGGATTTTTTTTTCCAGATTTTTTTTTCAGGATTTTTCCGGATTTTTTTTTCAGGATTTTTTTTTCAGGATTTTTCCGGATTTTTTTTTCTGAATTTTTTTGTCCGGATTTTTTCCGGATTTTTTTTTCCAGATTTTTTTTTCCGGATTTTTTTTTCCGGATTTTTTTTTCCAGATTTTTTTTTTCCGGATTTTTTTTTCCGGATTTTTTTTCCGGATTTTTTTTTCCAGATTTTTTTTTATCGGATTTTTTTTTCCAGATTTTTTTTCACGGATTTTTTTTGTCCGGACATTTTTTCCGGATTTTTTTTTCCAGATTTTTTTTTCCGGATTTTTTTTTCAGGATTTTTTTTTCCAGATTTTTTTTTTCCTGATTTTTTTTTCCGGATTTTTTTTAAAAGATTTTTTTTTCAGGATTTTTTTTTCCGGATTTTTTTTCCGGATTTTTTTTCACGGATTTTTCTTCATTTTTTCTTCAGGATTTTTCCGGATTTTTTTTTCAGGATTTTTTTTTCCGGATTTTTTTTTCCGGATTTTTCTGGATTTTTTTTTCCGGATTTTTTTTCCGGATTTTTTTTCTGGATTTTTTTTCCGGATTTTTTCCGGATTTTTTTTCCGGATTTTTTTTTCAGGATTTTTCCGGATTTTTTTTTCCGGATTTTTTTTCCGGATTTTTTTTCTGGATTTTTTTTTCCGGATTTTTTTTTCCGGATTTTTTTTCACAGATTTTTTTTGTCCGGATATTTTTTCCGGATTTTTTTTTCCAGGTTTTTTTTTCGGGATTTTTCCGGATTTTTTTCCGGATTTTTTTTTCTTGATTTTTTTCCGGATTTTTTTTTTTTCCGGATTTTTCTGGATTTTTTTTTCCGGATTTTTTTTCCGGATTTTTTTTCCGGATTTTTCCGGATTTTTTTTCAGGATTTTTTTTTCAGGATTTTTTTTTTCAGGATTTTTCCGTATTTTTTTTTCGGATTTTTTTTCTGATTTTTTTTTCTTGTTTTTTTTTCCAGATTTTTTTTCCGGATTTTTTTTTCCAGATTTTTTTTTCCAGATTTTTTTTTCCGGATTTTTTTTTCCAGATTTTTTTTTTCCGGATTTTTTTTTCCGGATTTTTTTTCCGGATTTTTTTTTCCAGATTTTTTTTTTCCGGATTTTTTTTTCCAGATTTTTTTTCACGGATTTTTTTTGTCCGGATATTTTTTCCGGATTTTTTTTTCCAGATTTTTTTTTCCGGATTTTTTTTTAAGGATTTTTTTTTTCAGGATTTTTTTTTCCAGATATTTTTTCACGGATTTTTTTTGTCCGGATATTTTTTCCGGATTTTTTTTTCCAGATTTTTTTTTCCGGATTTTTTTTTTCAGGATTTTTTTTTTCAGGATTTTTCCGGATTTTTTTTTTCGGATTTTTTTTCTGATTTTTTTTTCTTGTTTTTTTTTCCGGATTTTTTTTCTGAATTTTTTTTCCGGATTTTTTCCGGATTTTTTTTTCCAGATTTTTTTTTCCGGATTTTTTTTTCCGGATTTTTTTTTCCAGATTTTTTTTTTCCGGATTTTTTTTTCCGGATTTTTTTTCCGGATTTTTTTTTCCAGATTTTTTTTTTCCGGATTTTTTTTTCCAGATATTTTTTCACGGATTTTTTTTGTCCGGATATTTTTTCCTGATTTTTTTTTCCAGATTTTTTTTTCCGGATTTTTTTTCCCAGATTTTTTTTCTGAATTTTTTTTCCGGATTTTTTCCGGATTTTTTTTTCCATATTTTTTTTCACGGATTTTTTTGTCCGGACATTTTTTCCGGATTTTTTTTTCCAGATTTTTTTTTCCGGATTTTTTTTTTCAGGATTTTTTTTTTCAGGATTTTTCCGGATTTTTTTTTCGGATTTTTTTTCTGATTTTTTTTTCTTGTATTTTTTTCCGGATTTTTTTTCTGAATTTTTTTTTCCTGATTTTTTCCGGATTTTTTTTTCCAGATTTTTTTTTCCGGATTTTTTTTCCAGATTTTTTTTTTCCGGATTTTTTTCCAGATTTTTTTTCCAGATTTTTTTTCACGGATTTTTCTGGATTTTTTTTTCCGGATTTTTTTTCCGGATTTTTTTTCTGGATTTTTTCCGGATTTTTTCCGGATTTTTTTTCCGGATTTTTTTTTCAGGATTTTTCCGGATTTTTTTTTCCGGATTTTTTTTCCGGATTTTTTTTTCCGGATTTTTTTTCCCGGATTTTTTTTTTTCCGGATTTTTTTTTTCCGGATTTTTCCGGATTTTTTTTTCCGGATTTTTTTTTCCAGATTTTTTTTTCAGGATTTTTCCGGATTTTTTTTTCAGGATTTTTTTTTCAGGATTTTTCCGGATTTTTTTTTCCGGATTTTTTTTCCGGATTTTTTTTCCAGATTTTTTTTCACGGATTTTTCTGGATTTTTTTTTCCGGATTTTTTTTCCGGATTTTTTTTCCGGATTTTTTTTCACTGATTTTTTTTTCCGGATTTTTTTTCCGGATTTTTTTTTCCGGATTTTTTTGCCAGATTTTTTTTTCCGGATTTTTTTTCCCGGATTTTTTTTTTCCGGATTTTTTTTTCCGGATTTTTTTTTCCGGATTTTTTTTTTCGGATTTTTCTTAATTTTTTTTTCAGGATTTTTTTTTTCTGGTTTTTTTTTCAGGATTTTTTTTCCGGATTTTTTTTTCAGGATTTTTTTTTTCAGGATTTTTTTTTCAGGATTTTTCCGGATTTTTTTTTCCGGATTTTTTTTCCGGATTTTTTTTTCCGGATTTTTTTTCCCGGATTTTTTTTTTTCCGGTTTTTTTTTTCCGGATTTTTCCGGATTTTTTTTTCCGGATTTTTTTTTCTGGATTTTTTTTCCGGATTTTTCTTCATTTTTTTTTCAGGATTTTTCCGGATTTTTTTTTACGGATTTTTTTTTCCGGATTTTTTTTTCCAGATTTTTTTTTCAGGATTTTTACGGATTTTTTTTTCAGGATTTTTTTTTCAGGATTTTTCCGGATTTTTTTTTCCGGATTTTTTTTCCGGATTTTTTTTCCAGATTTTTTTTCACGGATTTTTCTGGATTTTTTTTTCCGGATTTTTTTTCCGGATTTTTTTTCCGGATTTTTTTTCACTGATTTTTTTTTCCGGATTTTTTTTCCGGATTTTTTTTTCCGGATTTTTTTGCCAGATTTTTTTTTCCGGATTTTTTTTCCGGATTTTTTTTCCGGATTTTTTTTCCAGATTTTTTTTCACGGATTTTTCTGGATTTTTTTTTCCGGATTTTTTTTCCGGATTTTTTTTCCGGATTTTTTTTCACTGATTTTTTTTTCCGGATTTTTTTTCCGGATTTTTTTTTCCGGATTTTTTTGCCAGATTTTTTTTTCCGGATTTTTTTTCCCGGATTTTTTTTTTCCGGATTTTTTTTTCCGGATTTTTTTTTCCGGATTTTTTTTTCCGGATTTTTCTTCATTTTTTTTTCAGGATTTTTTTTTTCTGGTTTTTTTTTCAGGATTTTTTTTCAGGATTTTTTTTTCAGGATTTTTTTTTTCAGGATTTTTTTTTCAGGATTTTTCCGGATTTTTTTTTCCGGATTTTTTTTTCCGGATTTTTTTTTCAGTATTTTTCCGGATTTTTTTTTCCGGATTTTTTTTCTGGATTTTTTTTTCCGGATTTTTTTTTCAGGATTTTTCCGGATTTTTTTTTCAGGATTTTTTTTCAGGATTTTTTTTCCGGATTTTTTTTCCAGTTTTTTTTTCACGGATTTTTCTGGATTTTTTTTTCCGGATTTTTTTTCCGGATTTTTTTTTCCAGATTTTTTTTTCAGGATTTTTTTTTCAGGATTTTTTTTTCAGGATTTTTTTTTTCAGGATTTTTCAGGATTTTTTTTTCCGGATTTTTTTTTCCGGATTTTTTTTTCAGTATTTTTCCGGATTTTTTTTTACGGATTTTTTTTCTGGATTTTTTTTTCCGGATTTTTTTTTCAGGATTTTTCCGGATTTTTTTTTCAGGATTTTTTTTTCAGGATTTTTCCGGATTTTTTTTTCAGGATTTTTTTTTCAGGATTTTTTTTCCGGATTTTTTTTCCAGTTTTTTTTTCACGGATTTTTCTGGATTTTTTTTTCCGGATTTTTTTTCCGGATTTTTTTTCTGGATTTTTTGTTCCGGATTTTTTCAGGATTTTTTTTCCGGATTTTTTTTTCAGGATTTTTCCGGATTTTTTTTTCCGGATTTTTTTTCCGGATTTTTTTTTCCGGATTTTTTTTCCCGGATTTTTTTTTCCGGATTTTTCCGGATTTTTTTTTCCGGATTTTTTTTTCTGGATTTTTTTTCCGGAATTTTCTTCATTTTTTTTTCAGGATTTTTCCGGATTTTTTTTTCAGGATTTTTTTTTCAGGATTTTTTTTTCCAGATTTTTTTTTCAGGATTTTTCCGGATTTTTTTTCAGGATTTTTTTTTCAGGATTTTTCCGGATTTTTTTTCCAGATTTTTTTTTCCGGATTTTTTTTTCCAGATTTTTTTTCCGGATTTTTTTTCTGAATTTTTTTTCCGGATTTTTTCCGGATTTTTTTTTCCAGATTTTTTTTTCCGGATTTTTTTTTCCAGATTTTTTTTTTCCGGATTTTTTTTTCCGGATTTTTTTTCCGGATTTTTTTTTCCGGATTTTTTTTCCGGATTTTTTTTCTGGATTTTTTTTTCCGGATTTTTTTTCCGGATTTTTTTTCCGGATTTTTATTTTCCGGATTTTTCCGGATTTTTTTTTTCCGGATTTTTTCCGGATTTATCCGGATTTTTTTCTGGATTTTTTTCCGGATTTCTTTTTCCGGATTTTTTTTCCGGATTTTTTTTCTGGATTTTTTTTCTGGATTTTTTTTCCGGATTTTTTTTCCGGATTTTTTTTACCGGATATTTCCTGATTTTTTTTTACCGGATTTTTTTTCCTGATTTTTTTCCGGATTTTTTTTTCCGGATTTTTTTTCCGGATTTTTTTTCTGGATTTTTTCTCTGGATTTTTTTTCCGGATTTTTTTTTCCGGATTGTTTTTTACCGGATTTTTCCGGATTTTTTTTTACCGGATTTTTTTTCCTGATTTTTTTTCCGTATTTTTCTTTCCGTTTTTTTTTCCGGATTTTTCCGAATTTTTTTTTCTGGATTTTTTTTTCCGGATTTTTTTTTCAGGATTTTTTTTTCCAGATTTTTTTTTCAGGATTTTTCCGGATTTTTTTTTCAGGATTTTTTTTTCAGGATTTTTCCGGATTTTTTTTTCTGAATTTTTTTGTCCGGATTTTTTCCGGATTTTTTTTTCCAGATTTTTTTTTCCGGATTTTTTTTTCCGGATTTTTTTTTCCAGATTTTTTTTTTCCGGATTTTTTTTTCCGGATTTTTTTTCCGGATTTTTTTTTCCAGATTTTTTTTTATCGGATTTTTTTTTCCAGATTTTTTTTCACGGATTTTTTTTGTCCGGACATTTTTTCCGGATTTTTTTTTCCAGATTTTTTTTTCCGGATTTTTTTTTCAGGATTTTTTTTTCCAGATTTTTTTTTTCCTGATTTTTTTTTCCGGATTTTTTTTAAAAGATTTTTTTTTCAGGATTTTTTTTTCCGGATTTTTTTTCCGGATTTTTTTTCACGGATTTTTCTTCATTTTTTCTTCAGGATTTTTCCGGATTTTTTTTTCAGGATTTTTTTTTCTGGATTTTTTTTTCCGGATTTTTTTTCCGGATTTTTTTTCTGGATTTTTTTTCCGGATTTTTTTTCTGGATTTTTTTTCCGGATTTTTTCCGGATTTTTTTCCGGATTTTTTTTTCAGGATTTTTCCGGATTTTTTTTTCCGGATTTTTTTTCCGGATTTTTTTTTCCGGATTTTTTTTCCCGGATTTTTTTTTTTCCGGATTTTTTTTTTCCGGATTTTTCCGGATTTTTTTTTCCGGATTTTTTTTTCCAGATTTTTTTTTCAGGATTTTTCCGGATTTTTTTTTCAGGATTTTTTTTTCAGGATTTTTCCGGATTTTTTTTTCCGGATTTTTTTTCCGGATTTTTTTTCCAGATTTTTTTTTTCCGGATTTTTCCGGATTTTTTTTTTCTGGATTTTTTCCGGATTTTTCTGGATTTTTTTTTCCGGATTTTTTTTCCGGATTTTTTTTCAGGATTTTTCCGGATTTTTTTTCAGGATTTTTTTTTCAGGATTTTTTTTTTCAGGATTTTTCCGGATTTTTTTTTCGGATTTTTTTTCTGATTTTTTTTTCTTGTTTTTTTTTCCAGATTTTTTTTCCGGATTTTTTTTTCCAGATTTTTTTTTCCGGATTTTTTTTTCCGGATTTTTTTTTCCAGATTTTTTTTTTCCGGATTTTTTTTTCCGGATTTTTTTTCCGGATTTTTTTTTCCAGATTTTTTTTTTCCGGATTTTTTTTTCCAGATTTTTTTTCACGGATTTTTTTTGTCCGGATATTTTTTCCGGATTTTTTTTTCCAGATTTTTTTTTCCGGATTTTTTTTTAAGGATTTTTTTTTTCAGGATTTTTTTTTCCAGATATTTTTTCACGGATTTTTTTTGTCCGGATATTTTTTCCGGATTTTTTTTTCCAGATTTTTTTTTCCGGATTTTTTTTTTCAGGATTTTTTTTTTCAGGATTTTTCCGGATTTTTTTTTTCGGATTTTTTTTCTGATTTTTTTTTCTTGTTTTTTTTTCCGGATTTTTTTTCTGAATTTTTTTTCCGGATTTTTTCCGGATTTTTTTTTCCAGATTTTTTTTTCCGGATTTTTTTTTCCGGATTTTTTTTTCCAGATTTTTTTTTTCCGGATTTTTTTTTCCGGATTTTTTTTCCGGATTTTTTTTTCCAGATTTTTTTTTTCCGGATTTTTTTTTCCAGATATTTTTTCACGGATTTTTTTTGTCCGGATATTTTTTCCTGATTTTTTTTTCCAGATTTTTTTTTCCGGATTTTTTTTTCCATATTTTTTTTCACGGATTTTTTTGTCCGGACATTTTTTCCGGATTTTTTTTTCCAGATTTTTTTTTCCGGATTTTTTTTTTCAGGATTTTTTTTTTCAGGATTTTTCCGGATTTTTTTTTCGGATTTTTTTTCTGATTTTTTTTTCTTGTATTTTTTTCCGGATTTTTTTTCTGAATTTTTTTTTCCTGATTTTTTCCGGATTTTTTTTTCCAGATTTTTTTTTCCGGATTTTTTTTCCAGATTTTTTTTTTCCGGATTTTTTTCCAGATTTTTTTTCCAGATTTTTTTTCACGGATTTTTCTGGATTTTTTTTTCCGGATTTTTTTTCCGGATTTTTTTTCTGGATTTTTTGTTCCGGATTTTTTCCGGATTTTTTTTCCGGATTTTTTTTTCCGGATTTTTCCGGATTTTTTTTTCCGGATTTTTTTTCCGGATTTTTTTTTCCGGATTTTTTTTCCCGGATTTTTTTTTTTCCGGATTTTTTTTTTCCGGATTTTTCCGGATTTTTTTTTCCGGATTTTTTTTTCTGGATTTTTTTTCCGGATTTTTCTTCATTTTTTTTTCAGGATTTTTCCGGATTTTTTTTTACGGATTTTTTTTTCCGGATTTTTTTTTCCAGATTTTTTTTTCAGGATTTTTCCGGATTTTTTTTTCAGGATTTTTTTTTCAGGATTTTTTTTTCCGGATTTTTCTTAATTTTTTTTTCAGGATTTTTTTTTTCTGTTTTTTTTTTCAGGATTTTTTTTCAGGATTTTTTTTTCAGGATTTTTTTTTTCAGGATTTTTTTTTTCTGGTTTTTTTTTCAGGATTTTTTTTCAGGATTTTTTTTTCCGGATTTTTTTTCTGGATTTTTTTTTCCGGATTTTTTTTTCAGGATTTTTCCGGATTTTTTTTTCAGGATTTTTTTTTCAGGATTTTTTTTCCGGATTTTTTTTCCAGTTTTTTTTTCACGGATTTTTCTGGATTTTTTTTTCCGGATTTTTTTTCCGGATTTTTTTTTCCAGATTTTTTTTTCAGGATTTTTTTTTCAGGATTTTTTTTTCAGGATTTTTTTTCCGGATTTTTTTTCACGGATTTTTCTTCATTTTTTCTTCAGGATTTTTCCGGATTTTTTTTTCAGGATTTTTTTTTCCGGATTTTTTTTTCCGGATTTTTCTGGATTTTTTTTTCCGGATTTTTTTTCCGGATTTTTTTTCTGGATTTTTTTTCCGGATTTTTTCCGGATTTTTTTTCCGGATTTTTTTTTCAGGATTTTTCCGGATTTTTTTTTCCGGATTTTTTTTCCGGATTTTTTTTCTGGATTTTTTTTTCCGGATTTTTTTTTCCGGATTTTTTTTCACAGATTTTTTTTGTCCGGATATTTTTTCCGGATTTTTTTTTCCAGATTTTTTTTTCGGGATTTTTCCGGATTTTTTTCCGGATTTTTTTTTCTTGATTTTTTTCCGGATTTATTTTTTTTCCGGATTTTTCCGGATTTTTTTTTTCTGGATTTTTTTCCGGATTTTTCTGGATTTTTTTTTCCGGATTTTTTTTCCGGATTTTTTTTCAGGATTTTTCCGGATTTTTTTTCAGGATTTTTTTTTCAGGATTTTTTTTTTCAGGATTTTTCCGGATTTTTTTTTCGGATTTTTTTTCTGATTTTTTTTTCTTGTTTTTTTTTCCAGATTTTTTTTCCGGATTTTTTTTTCCAGATTTTTTTTTCCGGATTTTTTTTTCCGGATTTTTTTTTCCAGATTTTTTTTTTCCGGATTTTTTTTTCCGGATTTTTTTTCCGGATTTTTTTTTCCAGATTTTTTTTTTCCGGATTTTTTTTTCCAGATTTTTTTTCACGGATTTTTTTTGTCCGGATATTTTTTCCGGATTTTTTTTTCCAGATTTTTTTTTCCGGATTTTTTTTTAAGGATTTTTTTTTTCAGGATTTTTTTTTCCAGATATTTTTTCACGGATTTTTTTTGTCCGGATATTTTTTCCGGATTTTTTTTTCCAGATTTTTTTTTCCGGATTTTTTTTTTCAGGATTTTTTTTTTCAGGATTTTTCCGGATTTTTTTTTTCGGATTTTTTTCTGATTTTTTTTTCTTGTTTTTTTTTCCGGATTTTTTTTCTGAATTTTTTTTCCGGATTTTTTCCGGATTTTTTTTTCCAGATTTTTTTTTCCGGATTTTTTTTTCCGGATTTTTTTTTCCAGATTTTTTTTTTCCGGATTTTTTTTTCCGGATTTTTTTTCCGGATTTTTTTTTCCAGATTTTTTTTTTCCGGATTTTTTTTTCCAGATATTTTTTCACGGATTTTTTTTGTCCGGATATTTTTTCCTGATTTTTTTTTCCAGATTTTTTTTTCCGGATTTTTTTTCCCAGATTTTTTTTCTGAATTTTTTTTCCGGATTTTTTCCGGATTTTTTTTTCCATATTTTTTTTCACGGATTTTTTTGTCCGGACATTTTTTCCGGATTTTTTTTTCCAGATTTTTTTTTCCGGATTTTTTTTTTCAGGATTTTTTTTTTCAGGATTTTTCCGGATTTTTTTTTCGGATTTTTTTTCTGATTTTTTTTTCTTGTATTTTTTTCCGGATTTTTTTTCTGAATTTTTTTTTCCTGATTTTTTCCGGATTTTTTTTTCCAGATTTTTTTTTCCGGATTTTTTTTCCAGATTTTTTTTTTCCGGATTTTTTTCCAGATTTTTTTTCCAGATTTTTTTTCACGGATTTTTCTGGATTTTTTTTTCCGGATTTTTTTTCCGGATTTTTTTTCTGGATTTTTTGTTCCGGATTTTTTCCGGATTTTTTTTCCGGATTTTTTTTTCAGGATTTTTCCGGATTTTTTTTTCCGGATTTTTTTTCCGGATTTTTTTTTCCGGATTTTTTTTCCCGGATTTTTTTTTTTCCGGATTTTTTTTTTCCGGATTTTTTTTTTCCGGATTTTTCCGGATTTTTTTTTCCGGATTTTTTTTTCAGGATTTTTCCGGATTTTTTTTTCAGGATTTTTTTTTCAGGATTTTTCCGGATTTTTTTTTCCGGATTTTTTTTCCGGATTTTTTTTCCAGATTTTTTTTCACGGATTTTTCTGGATTTTTTTTTCCGGATTTTTTTTCCGGATTTTTTTTCCGGATTTTTTTTCACTGATTTTTTTTTCCGGATTTTTTTTCCGGATTTTTTTTTCCGGATTTTTTTGCCAGATTTTTTTTTCCGGATTTTTTTTCCCGGATTTTTTTTTTCCGGATTTTTTTTTCCGGATTTTTTTTCCGGATTTTTTTTTTCGGATTTTTCTTAATTTTTTTTTCAGGATTTTTTTTTTCTGGTTTTTTTTTCAGGATTTTTTTTCAGGATTTTTTTTTCAGGATTTTTTTTTTCAGGATTTTTTTTTCAGGATTTTTCCGGATTTTTTTTTCAGGATTTTTTTTCCGGATTTTTTTTTCCGGATTTTTTTTCCCGGATTTTTTTTTTTCCGGTTTTTTTTTTCCGGATTTTTCCGGATTTTTTTTTCCGGATTTTTTTTTCTGGATTTTTTTTCCGGATTTTTCTTCATTTTTTTTTCAGGATTTTTCCGGATTTTTTTTTACGGATTTTTTTTTCCGGATTTTTTTTTCCAGATTTTTTTTTCAGGATTTTTCCGGATTTTTTTTTCAGGATTTTTTTTTCAGGATTTTTCCGGATTTTTTTTTCCGGATTTTTTTTCCGGATTTTTTTTCCAGATTTTTTTTCACGGATTTTTCTGGATTTTTTTTTCCGGATTTTTTTTCCGGATTTTTTTTCCGGATTTTTTTTCACTGATTTTTTTTTCCGGATTTTTTTCCGGATTTTTTTTTCCGGATTTTTTTGCCAGATTTTTTTTTCCGGATTTTTTTTCCGGATTTTTTTTCTGGATTTTTTTTCTGGATTTTTTTTCCGGATTTTTCTTCATTTTTTTTTCAGGATTTTTCCGGATTTTTTTTTACGGATTTTTTTTTCCGGATTTTTTTTTCCAGATTTTTTTTTCAGGATTTTTCCGGATTTTTTTTTCAGGATTTTTTTCTCAGGATTTTTCCGGATTTTTTTTTCCGGATTTTTTTTCCGGATTTTTTTTCCAGATTTTTTTTCACGGATTTTTCTGGATTTTTTTTTCCGGATTTTTTTTCCGGATTTTTTTTCCGGATTTTTTTTCACTGATTTTTTTTCCGGATTTTTTTTCCGGATTTTTTTTTCCGGATTTTTTTGCCAGATTTTTTTTTCCGGATTTTTTTTCCCGGATTTTTTTTTTCCGGATTTTTTTTTCCGGATTTTTTTTTCCGGATTTTTCTTCATTTTTTTTCAGGATTTTTTTTTTCTGGTTTTTTTTTCAGGATTTTTTTTCAGGATTTTTTTTTCAGGATTTTTTTTTTCAGGATTTTTTTTTCAGGATTTTTCCGGATTTTTTTTTCCGGATTTTTTTTTCCGGATTTTTTTTTCAGTATTTTTCCGGATTTTTTTTTCCGGATTTTTTTTCTGGATTTTTTTTTCCGGATTTTTTTTTCAGGATTTTTCCGGATTTTTTTTTCAGGATTTTTTTTCAGGATTTTTTTTCCGGATTTTTTTTCCAGTTTTTTTTTCACGGATTTTTCTGGATTTTTTTTTCCGGATTTTTTTTCCGGATTTTTTTTTCCAGATTTTTTTTTCAGGATTTTTTTTCAGGATTTTTTTTTCAGGATTTTTCAGGATTTTTTTTTCCGGATTTTTTTTTCCGGATTTTTTTTTCAGTATTTTTCCGGATTTTTTTTTACGGATTTTTTTTCTGGATTTTTTTTTCCGGATTTTTTTTTCAGGATTTTTTTTTCAGGATTTTTTTTCCGGATTTTTTTTCCAGTTTTTTTTTCACGGATTTTTCTGGATTTTTTTTTCCGGATTTTTTTTCCGGATTTTTTTTCTGGATTTTTTGTTCCGGATTTTTTCCGGATTTTTTTTCCGGATTTTTTTTTCAGGATTTTTCCGGATTTTTTTTTCCGGATTTTTTTTCCGGATTTTTTTTTCCGGATTTTTTTTCCCGGATTTTTTTTTCCGGATTTTTCCGGATTTTTTTTTCCGGATTTTTTTTTCTGGATTTTTTTTCCGGAATTTTCTTCATTTTTTTTTCAGGATTTTTCCGGATTTTTTTTTCAGGATTTTTTTTTCAGGATTTTTTTTTCCAGATTTTTTTTTCAGGATTTTTCCGGATTTTTTTTCAGGATTTTTTTTTCAGGATTTTTCCGGATTTTTTTTCCAGATTTTTTTTTCCGGATTTTTTTTTCCAGATTTTTTTTCCGGATTTTTTTTCTGAATTTTTTTTCCGGATTTTTTCCGGATTTTTTTTTCCAGATTTTTTTTTCCGGATTTTTTTTTCCAGATTTTTTTTTTCCGGATTTTTTTTTCCGGATTTTTTTTCCGGATTTTTTTTTCCGGATTTTTTTTCCGGATTTTTTTTCTGGATTTTTTTTTCCGGATTTTTTTTTCCAGATTTTTTTTTCCGGATTTTTTTTTCAGGATTTTTTTTTCCAGATTTTTTTTTTCCTGATTTTTTTTTCCGGATTTTTTTTAAAAGATTTTTTTTTCAGGATTTTTTTTTCCGGATTTTTTTTCCGGATTTTTTTTCACGGATTTTTCTTCATTTTTTCTTCAGGATTTTTCCGGATTTTTTTTTCAGGATTTTTTTTTCTGGATTTTTTTTTCCGGATTTTTTTTCCGGATTTTTTTTCTGGATTTTTTTTCCGGATTTTTTTTCTGGATTTTTTTTCCGGATTTTTTCCGGATTTTTTTCCGGATTTTTTTTTCAGGATTTTTCCGGATTTTTTTTTCCGGATTTTTTTTCCGGATTTTTTTTTCCGGATTTTTTTTCCCGGATTTTTTTTTTTCCGGATTTTTTTTTTCCGGATTTTTCCGGATTTTTTTTTCCGGATTTTTTTTTCCAGATTTTTTTTTCAGGATTTTTCCGGATTTTTTTTTCAGGATTTTTTTTTCAGGATTTTTCCGGATTTTTTTTTCCGGATTTTTTTTCCGGATTTTTTTTCCAGATTTTTTTTTTCCGGATTTTTCCGGATTTTTTTTTTCTGGATTTTTTCCGGATTTTTCTGGATTTTTTTTTCCGGATTTTTTTTCCGGATTTTTTTTCAGGATTTTTCCGGATTTTTTTTCAGGATTTTTTTTTCAGGATTTTTTTTTTCAGGATTTTTCCGGATTTTTTTTTCGGATTTTTTTTCTGATTTTTTTTTCTTGTTTTTTTTTCCAGATTTTTTTTCCGGATTTTTTTTTCCAGATTTTTTTTTCCGGATTTTTTTTTCCGGATTTTTTTTTCCAGATTTTTTTTTTCCGGATTTTTTTTTCCGGATTTTTTTTCCGGATTTTTTTTTCCAGATTTTTTTTTTCCGGATTTTTTTTTCCAGATTTTTTTTCACGGATTTTTTTTGTCCGGATATTTTTTCCGGATTTTTTTTTCCAGATTTTTTTTTCCGGATTTTTTTTTAAGGATTTTTTTTTTCAGGATTTTTTTTTCCAGATATTTTTTCACGGATTTTTTTTGTCCGGATATTTTTTCCGGATTTTTTTTTCCAGATTTTTTTTTCCGGATTTTTTTTTTCAGGATTTTTTTTTTCAGGATTTTTCCGGATTTTTTTTTTCGGATTTTTTTTCTGATTTTTTTTTCTTGTTTTTTTTTCCGGATTTTTTTTCTGAATTTTTTTTCCGGATTTTTTCCGGATTTTTTTTTCCAGATTTTTTTTTCCGGATTTTTTTTTCCGGATTTTTTTTTCCAGATTTTTTTTTTCCGGATTTTTTTTTCCGGATTTTTTTTCCGGATTTTTTTTTCCAGATTTTTTTTTTCCGGATTTTTTTTTCCAGATATTTTTTCACGGATTTTTTTTGTCCGGATATTTTTTCCTGATTTTTTTTTCCAGATTTTTTTTTCCGGATTTTTTTTTCCATATTTTTTTTCACGGATTTTTTTGTCCGGACATTTTTTCCGGATTTTTTTTTCCAGATTTTTTTTTCCGGATTTTTTTTTTCAGGATTTTTTTTTTCAGGATTTTTCCGGATTTTTTTTTCGGATTTTTTTTCTGATTTTTTTTTCTTGTATTTTTTTCCGGATTTTTTTTCTGAATTTTTTTTTCCTGATTTTTTCCGGATTTTTTTTTCCAGATTTTTTTTTCGGGATTTTTCCGGATTTTTTTCCGGATTTTTTTTTCTTGATTTTTTTCCGGATTTATTTTTTTTCCGGATTTTTCCGGATTTTTTTTTTCTGGATTTTTTTCCGGATTTTTCTGGATTTTTTTTTCCGGATTTTTTTTCCGGATTTTTTTTCAGGATTTTTCCGGATTTTTTTTCAGGATTTTTTTTTCAGGATTTTTTTTTTCAGGATTTTTCCGGATTTTTTTTTCGGATTTTTTTTCTGATTTTTTTTTCTTGTTTTTTTTTCCAGATTTTTTTTCCGGATTTTTTTTTCCAGATTTTTTTTTCCGGATTTTTTTTTCCGGATTTTTTTTTCCAGATTTTTTTTTTCCGGATTTTTTTTTCCGGATTTTTTTTCCGGATTTTTTTTTCCAGATTTTTTTTTTCCGGATTTTTTTTTCCAGATTTTTTTTCACGGATTTTTTTTGTCCGGATATTTTTTCCGGATTTTTTTTTCCAGATTTTTTTTTCCGGATTTTTTTTTAAGGATTTTTTTTTTCAGGATTTTTTTTTCCAGATATTTTTTCACGGATTTTTTTTGTCCGGATATTTTTTCCGGATTTTTTTTTCCAGATTTTTTTTTCCGGATTTTTTTTTTCAGGATTTTTTTTTTCAGGATTTTTCCGGATTTTTTTTTTCGGATTTTTTTCTGATTTTTTTTTCTTGTTTTTTTTTCCGGATTTTTTTTCTGAATTTTTTTTCCGGATTTTTTCCGGATTTTTTTTTCCAGATTTTTTTTTCCGGATTTTTTTTTCCGGATTTTTTTTTCCAGATTTTTTTTTTCCGGATTTTTTTTTCCGGATTTTTTTTCCGGATTTTTTTTTCCAGATTTTTTTTTTCCGGATTTTTTTTTCCAGATATTTTTTCACGGATTTTTTTTGTCCGGATATTTTTTCCTGATTTTTTTTTCCAGATTTTTTTTTCCGGATTTTTTTTCCCAGATTTTTTTTCTGAATTTTTTTTCCGGATTTTTTCCGGATTTTTTTTTCCATATTTTTTTTCACGGATTTTTTTGTCCGGACATTTTTTCCGGATTTTTTTTTCCAGATTTTTTTTTCCGGATTTTTTTTTTCAGGATTTTTTTTTTCAGGATTTTTCCGGATTTTTTTTTCGGATTTTTTTTCTGATTTTTTTTTCTTGTATTTTTTTCCGGATTTTTTTTCTGAATTTTTTTTTCCTGATTTTTTCCGGATTTTTTTTTCCAGATTTTTTTTTCCGGATTTTTTTTCCAGATTTTTTTTTTCCGGATTTTTTTCCAGATTTTTTTTCCAGATTTTTTTTCACGGATTTTTCTGGATTTTTTTTTCCGGATTTTTTTTCCGGATTTTTTTTCTGGATTTTTTGTTCCGGATTTTTTCCGGATTTTTTTTCCGGATTTTTTTTTCAGGATTTTTCCGGATTTTTTTTTCCGGATTTTTTTTCCGGATTTTTTTTTCCGGATTTTTTTTCCCGGATTTTTTTTTTTCCGGATTTTTTTTTTCCGGATTTTTTTTTTCCGGATTTTTCCGGATTTTTTTTTCCGGATTTTTTTTTCAGGATTTTTCCGGATTTTTTTTTCAGGATTTTTTTTTCAGGATTTTTCCGGATTTTTTTTTCCGGATTTTTTTTCCGGATTTTTTTTCCAGATTTTTTTTCACGGATTTTTCTGGATTTTTTTTTCCGGATTTTTTTTCCGGATTTTTTTTCCGGATTTTTTTTCACTGATTTTTTTTTCCGGATTTTTTTTCCGGATTTTTTTTTCCGGATTTTTTTGCCAGATTTTTTTTTCCGGATTTTTTTTCCCGGATTTTTTTTTTCCGGATTTTTTTTTCCGGATTTTTTTTCCGGATTTTTTTTTTCGGATTTTTCTTAATTTTTTTTTCAGGATTTTTTTTTTCTGGTTTTTTTTTCAGGATTTTTTTTCAGGATTTTTTTTTCAGGATTTTTTTTTTCAGGATTTTTTTTTCAGGATTTTTCCGGATTTTTTTTTCCGGATTTTTTTTCCGGATTTTTTTTTCCGGATTTTTTTTCCCGGATTTTTTTTTTTCCGGTTTTTTTTTTCCGGATTTTTCCGGATTTTTTTTTCCGGATTTTTTTTTCTGGATTTTTTTTCCGGATTTTTCTTCATTTTTTTTTCAGGATTTTTCCGGATTTTTTTTTACGGATTTTTTTTTCCGGATTTTTTTTTCCAGATTTTTTTTTCAGGATTTTTCCGGATTTTTTTTTCAGGATTTTTTTTTCAGGATTTTTCCGGATTTTTTTTTCCGGATTTTTTTTCCGGATTTTTTTTCCAGATTTTTTTTCACGGATTTTTCTGGATTTTTTTTTCCGGATTTTTTTTCCGGATTTTTTTTCCGGATTTTTTTTCACTGATTTTTTTTTCCGGATTTTTTTCCGGATTTTTTTTTCCGGATTTTTTTGCCAGATTTTTTTTTCCGGATTTTTTTTCCGGATTTTTTTTCTGGATTTTTTTTCTGGATTTTTTTTCCGGATTTTTCTTCATTTTTTTTTCAGGATTTTTCCGGATTTTTTTTTACGGATTTTTTTTTCCGGATTTTTTTTTCCAGATTTTTTTTTCAGGATTTTTCCGGATTTTTTTTTCAGGATTTTTTTCTCAGGATTTTTCCGGATTTTTTTTTCCGGATTTTTTTTCCGGATTTTTTTTCCAGATTTTTTTTCACGGATTTTTCTGGATTTTTTTTTCCGGATTTTTTTTCCGGATTTTTTTTCCGGATTTTTTTTCACTGATTTTTTTTCCGGATTTTTTTTCCGGATTTTTTTTTCCGGATTTTTTTGCCAGATTTTTTTTTCCGGATTTTTTTTCCCGGATTTTTTTTTTCCGGATTTTTTTTTCCGGATTTTTTTTTCCGGATTTTTCTTCATTTTTTTTCAGGATTTTTTTTTTCTGGTTTTTTTTTCAGGATTTTTTTTCAGGATTTTTTTTTCAGGATTTTTTTTTTCAGGATTTTTTTTTCAGGATTTTTCCGGATTTTTTTTTCCGGATTTTTTTTTCCGGATTTTTTTTTCAGTATTTTTCCGGATTTTTTTTTCCGGATTTTTTTTCTGGATTTTTTTTTCCGGATTTTTTTTTCAGGATTTTTCCGGATTTTTTTTTCAGGATTTTTTTTCAGGATTTTTTTTCCGGATTTTTTTTCCAGTTTTTTTTTCACGGATTTTTCTGGATTTTTTTTTCCGGATTTTTTTTCCGGATTTTTTTTTCCAGATTTTTTTTTCAGGATTTTTTTTCAGGATTTTTTTTTCAGGATTTTTCAGGATTTTTTTTTCCGGATTTTTTTTTCCGGATTTTTTTTTCAGTATTTTTCCGGATTTTTTTTTACGGATTTTTTTTCTGGATTTTTTTTTCCGGATTTTTTTTTCAGGATTTTTTTTTCAGGATTTTTTTTCCGGATTTTTTTTCCAGTTTTTTTTTCACGGATTTTTCTGGATTTTTTTTTCCGGATTTTTTTTCCGGATTTTTTTTCTGGATTTTTTGTTCCGGATTTTTTCCGGATTTTTTTTCCGGATTTTTTTTTCAGGATTTTTCCGGATTTTTTTTTCCGGATTTTTTTTCCGGATTTTTTTTTCCGGATTTTTTTTCCCGGATTTTTTTTTCCGGATTTTTCCGGATTTTTTTTTCCGGATTTTTTTTTCTGGATTTTTTTTCCGGAATTTTCTTCATTTTTTTTTCAGGATTTTTCCGGATTTTTTTTTCAGGATTTTTTTTTCAGGATTTTTTTTTCCAGATTTTTTTTTCAGGATTTTTCCGGATTTTTTTTCAGGATTTTTTTTTCAGGATTTTTCCGGATTTTTTTTCCAGATTTTTTTTTCCGGATTTTTTTTTCCAGATTTTTTTTCCGGATTTTTTTTCTGAATTTTTTTTCCGGATTTTTTCCGGATTTTTTTTTCCAGATTTTTTTTTCCGGATTTTTTTTTCCAGATTTTTTTTTTCCGGATTTTTTTTTCCGGATTTTTTTTCCGGATTTTTTTTTCCGGATTTTTTTTCCGGATTTTTTTTCTGGATTTTTTTTTCCGGATTTTTTTTCCGGATTTTTTTTCCGGATTTTTATTTTCCGGATTTTTCCGGATTTTTTTTTCCGGATTTTTTCCGGATTTATCCGGATTTTTTTCTGGATTTTTTTCCGGATTTCTTTTTCCGGATTTTTTTTCCGGATTTTTTTTCTGGATTTTTTTTCTGGATTTTTTTTCCGGATTTTTTTTCCGGATTTTTTTTACCGGATATTTCCTGATTTTTTTTTACCGGATTTTTTTTCCTGATTTTTTTCCGGATTTTTTTTTCCGGATTTTTTTTCCGGATTTTTTTTCTGGATTTTTTCTCTGGATTTTTTTTCCGGATTTTTTTTTCCGGATTGTTTTTTACCGGATTTTTCCGGATTTTTTTTTACCGGATTTTTTTTCCTGATTTTTTTTCCGTATTTTTCTTTCCGTTTTTTTTTTCCGGATTTTTCCGATTTTTTTTTTCCGGATTTTTTTTTCCGGATTTTTTTTTCAGGATTTTTTTTCCAGATTTTTTTTTCAGGATTTTTCCGGATTTTTTTTTCAGGATTTTTTTTTCAGGATTTTTCCGGATTTTTTTTTCTGAATTTTTTTGTCCGGATTTTTTCCGGATTTTTTTTTCCAGATTTTTTTTTCCGGATTTTTTTTTCCGGATTTTTTTTTCCAGATTTTTTTTTTCCGGATTTTTTTTTCCGGATTTTTTTTCCGGATTTTTTTTTCCAGATTTTTTTTTATCGGATTTTTTTTTCCAGATTTTTTTTCACGGATTTTTTTTGTCCGGACATTTTTTCCGGATTTTTTTTTCCAGATTTTTTTTTCCGGATTTTTTTTTCAGGATTTTTTTTTCCAGATTTTTTTTTTCCTGATTTTTTTTTCCGGATTTTTTTTAAAAGATTTTTTTTTCAGGATTTTTTTTCCGGATTTTTTTTCCGGATTTTTTTTCACGGATTTTTCTTCATTTTTTCTTCAGGATTTTTCCGGATTTTTTTCCGGATTTTTTTTTCAGGATTTTTCCGGATTTTTTTTTCCGGATTTTTTTTCCGGATTTTTTTTTCCGGATTTTTTTTCCCGGATTTTTTTTTTTCCGGATTTTTTTTTTCCGGATTTTTCCGGATTTTTTTTTCCGGATTTTTTTTTCCAGATTTTTTTTTCAGGATTTTTCCGGATTTTTTTTTCAGGATTTTTTTTTCAGGATTTTTCCGGATTTTTTTTTCAGGATTTTTTTTCCGGATTTTTTTTCCAGATTTTTTTTTTCCGGATTTTTCCGGATTTTTTTTTTCTGGATTTTTTTCCGGATTTTTCTGGATTTTTTTTTCCGGATTTTTTTTCCGGATTTTTTTTCAGGATTTTTCCGGATTTTTTTTCAGGATTTTTTTTTCAGGATTTTTTTTTTCAGGATTTTTCCGGATTTTTTTTTCGGATTTTTTTTCTGATTTTTTTTTCTTGTTTTTTTTTCCAAATTTTTTTTCCGGATTTTTTTTTCCAGATTTTTTTTTCCGGATTTTTTTTTCCGGATTTTTTTTTCCAGATTTTTTTTTTCCGGATTTTTTTTTCCGGATTTTTTTTCCGGATTTTTTTTTCCAGATTTTTTTTTTCCGGATTTTTTTTTCCAGATTTTTTTTTCACGGATTTTTTTTGTCCGGATATTTTTTCCGGATTTTTTTTTCCAGATTTTTTTTTCCGGATTTTTTTTTAAGGATTTTTTTTTTCAGGATTTTTTTTTCCAGATATTTTTTCACGGATTTTTTTTGTCCGGATATTTTTTCCGGATTTTTTTTTCCAGATTTTTTTTTCCGGATTTTTTTTTTCAGGATTTTTTTTTTCAGGATTTTTCCGGATTTTTTTTTTCGGATTTTTTTTCTGATTTTTTTTTCTTGTTTTTTTTTCCGGATTTTTTTTCTGAATTTTTTTTCCGGATTTTTTCCGGATTTTTTTTTCCAGATTTTTTTTTCCGGATTTTTTTTTCCGGATTTTTTTTTCCAGATTTTTTTTTTCCGGATTTTTTTTTCCGGATTTTTTTTCCGGATTTTTTTTTCCAGATTTTTTTTTTCCGGATTTTTTTTTCCAGATATTTTTTCACGGATTTTTTTTGTCCGGATATTTTTTCCTGATTTTTTTTTCCAGATTTTTTTTTCCGGATTTTTTTTTCCATATTTTTTTTCACGTATTTTTTTGTCCGGACATTTTTTCCGGATTTTTTTTTCCAGATTTTTTTTTCCGGATTTTTTTTTTCAGGATTTTTTTTTTCAGGATTTTTCCGGATTTTTTTTTCGGATTTTTTTTCTGATTTTTTTTTCTTGTATTTTTTTCCGGATTTTTTTTCTGAATTTTTTTTTCCTGATTTTTTCCGGATTTTTTTTTCCAGATTTTTTTTTCCGGATTTTTTTTCCAGATTTTTTTTTTCCGGATTTTTTTCCAGATTTTTTTTCCAGATTTTTTTTCACGGATTTTTCTGGATTTTTTTTTCCGGATTTTTTTTCCGGATTTTTTTTCTGGATTTTTTGTTCCGGATTTTTTCCGGATTTTTTTTCCGGATTTTTTTTTCCGGATTTTTCCGGATTTTTTTTTCCGGATTTTTTTTCCGGATTTTTTTTTCCGGATTTTTTTTCCCGGATTTTTTTTTTTCCGGATTTTTTTTTTCCGGATTTTTCCGGATTTTTTTTTCCGGATTTTTTTTTCTGGATTTTTTTTCCGGATTTTTCTTCATTTTTTTTTCAGGATTTTTCCGGATTTTTTTTTACGGATTTTTTTTTCCGGATTTTTTTTTCCAGATTTTTTTTTCAGGATTTTTCCGGATTTTTTTTTCAGGATTTTTTTTCAGGATTTTTCCGGATTTTTTTTTCCGGATTTTTTTTCCGGATTTTTTTTCCAGATTTTTTTTCACGGATTTTTCTGGATTTTTTTTTCTGGATTTTTTTTCCGGATTTTTTTTCCGGATTTTTTTTCACTGATTTTTTTTTCCGGATTTTTTTTCCGGATTTTTTTTTCCGGATTTTTTTGCCAGATTTTTTTTTCCGGATTTTTTTTCCCGGATTTTTTTTTTCCGGATTTTTTTTTCCGGATTTTTTTTTCCGGATTTTTTTTTCCGGATTTTTCTTAATTTTTTTTTCAGGATTTTTTTTTTCTGGTTTTTTTTTCAGGATTTTTTTTCAGGATTTTTTTTTCAGGATTTTTTTTTTCAGGATTTTTTTTTTCTGGTTTTTTTTTCAGGATTTTTTTTCAGGATTTTTTTTTCCGGATTTTTTTTCTGGATTTTTTTTTCCGGATTTTTTTTTCAGGATTTTTCAGGATTTTTTTTTCAGGATTTTTTTTTCAGGATTTTTTTTCCGGATTTTTTTTCCAGTTTTTTTTTCACGGATTTTTCTGGATTTTTTTTTCCGGATTTTTTTTCCGGATTTTTTTTTCCAGATTTTTTTTTCCGGATTTTTTTTTCCGGATTTTTTTTCTGGATTTTTTTTTCCGGATTTTTTTTTCAGGATTTTTCCGGATTTTTTTTTCCGGATTTTTTTTTCAGGATTTTTCCGGATTTTTTTTTCAGGATTTTTTTTTCAGGATTTTTTTCCCGGATTTTTTTTCCAGTTTTTTTTTCACGGATTTTTCTGGATTTTTTTTTCCGGATTTTTTTTCCGGATTTTTTTTCTGGATTTTTTGTTCCGGATTTTTTCCGGATTTTTTTTCCGGATTTTTTTTTCAGGATTTTTCCGGATTTTTTTTTCCGGATTTTTTTTCCGGATTTTTTTTTCCGGATTTTTTTTCCCGGATTTTTTTTTTCCGGATTTTTTTTTCCGGATTTTTCCGGATTTTTTTTTCCGGATTTTTTTTTCTGGATTTTTTTCCCGGAATTTTCTTCATTTTTTTTTCAGGATTTTTCCGGATTTTTTTTTCAGGATTTTTTTTTCAGGATTTTTTTTTCCAGATTTTTTTTTCAGGATTTTTCCGGATTTTTTTTCAGGATTTTTTTTTCAGGATTTTTTTTCCGGATTTTTTTTTCCGGATTTTTTTTCCGGATTTTTTTTTTCCGGATTTTTTTCTGGATTTTTTTCCGGATTTTTTTTTTCCGGATTTATCCGGATTTTTTTCTGGATTTTTTTCCGGATTTCTTTTTCCGGATTTTTTTTCCGGATTTTTTTTCTGGATTTTTTTTCTGGATTTTTTTTCCGGATTTTTTTTCCGGATTTTTTTTACCGGATTTTTCCTGATTTTTTTTTACCGGATTTTTTTTTCCTGATTTTTTTCCGGATTTTTTTTTCCGGATTTTTTTTCCGGATTTTTTTTCTGGATTTTTTCTCTGGATTTTTTTTCCGGATTTTTTTTTCCGGATTGTTTTTTACCGGATTTTTCCGGATTTTTTTTTACCGGATTTTTTTTCCTGATTTTTTTTCCGTATTTTTCTTTCCGTTTTTTTTTTCCGGATTTTTCCGAATTTTTTTTTCCGGATTTTTTTTTCCGGATTTTTTCGGATTTTTTTTTCCGGATTTTTTCGGATTTTTTTTTCCGGATTTTTTTTCTGATTTTTTTTTCTTGTTTTTTTTTCCGGATTTTTTTTCTGAATTTTTTTTCCGGATTTTTTCCGGATTTTTTTTTCCAGATTTTTTTTTCCGGATTTTTTTTTCCGGATTTTTTTTTCAGGATTTTTTTTTCCGGATTTTTTTTTCAGGATTTTTTTTCCGGATTTTTTTTCTGGATTTTTTCTCTGGATTTTTTTTTCGGATTTTTTTTCCAGATTTTTTTTCACGGATTTTTCTGGATTTTTTTTTCCGGATTTTTTTTTCCGGATTTTTTTTAAAAGATGTTTTTTTCAGGATTTTTCCGGATTTTTTTTCCGGATTTTTTTTTCAGGATTTTTTCCGGATTTTTTTTTCCATATTTTTTTTCACGGATTTTTTTTGTCCGGACATTTTTTCCGGATTTTTTTTTCCAGATTTTTTTTTCCGGATTTTTTTTTCAGGATTTTTTTTTCCAGATTTTTTTTTTCCGGATTTTTTTTTCCGGATTTTTTTTCCGGATTTTTTTTTCCAGATTTTTTTTTTCCGGATTTTTTTTTCAGGATTTTTTTTTCAGGATTTTTTTTTCAGGATTTTTTTTTTCAGGATTTTTCCGGATTTTTTTTTTCGGATTTTTTTTCTGATTTTTTTTTCTTGTTTTTTTTTCCGGATTTTTTTTCTGAATTTTTTTTCCGGATTTTTTCCGGATTTTTTTTTCCAGATTTTTTTTTCCGGATTTTTTTTTCAGGATTTTTTTTTCCGGATTTTTTTTTCCGGATTTTTTTTTCCAGATTTTTTTTTTCCGGATTTTTTTTTCCGGATTTTTTTTAAAAGATTTTTTTTCAGGATTTTTCCGGATTTTTTTTCCGGATTTTTTTTTCCGGATTTTTTTTAAAAGATTTTTTTTCAGGATTTTTCCGGATTTTTTTTCCGGATTTTTTTTTCCGGATTTTTTTTTCCGGATTTTTTTTTCCGGATTTTTTTTTCTGGATTTTTCTTCATTTTTTTTCAGGATTTTTCCGGATTTTTTTTTCAGGATTTTTTTTTCAGGATTTTTTTTTTCAGGATTTTTCCGGATTTTTTTTTTCGGTTTTTTTTTCCGGATTTTTTTTCTGAATTTTTTTTCTGGATTTTTTCCGGATTTTTTTTTCCAGATTTTTTTTTCCGGATTTTTTTTTCCGGATTTTTTTTCCAGTTTTTTTTTCACGGATTTTTCTGGATTTTTTTTTCCGGATTTTTTTTCCGGATTTTTTTTTCCAGATTTTTTTTTCAGGATTTTTTTTTTCAGGATTTTTTTTTCAGGATTTTTTTTTTCAGGATTTTTCCGGATTTTTTTTTCCGGATTTTTTTTTCCAGATTTTTTTTTCAGTATTTTTCCGGATTTTTTTTTCCGGATTTTTTTTCTGGATTTTTTTTTCCGGATTTTTTTTTCAGGATTTTTCCGGATTTTTTTTTCCGGATTTTTTTTTCAGGATTTTTCCGGATTTTTTTTTCAGGATTTTTTTTTCAGGATTTTTTTTCCGGATTTTTTTTCCAGTTTTTTTTTCACGGATTTTTCTGGATTTTTTTTTCCGGATTTTTTTTCCGGATTTTTTTTCTGTATTTTTTGTTCCGGATTTTTTCCGGATTTTTTTTCCGGATTTTTTTTTCAGGATTTTTCCGGATTTTTTTTTCCGGATTTTTTTTCCGGATTTTTTTTTTCGGATTTTTTTTCCCGGATTTTTTTTTTCCGGATTTTTTTTTTCCGGATTTTTCCGGATTTTTTTTTCCGGATTTTTTTTTCTGGATTTTTTTTCCGGAATTTTCTTCATTTTTTTTTCAGGATTTTTCCGGATTTTTTTTTCAGGATTTTTTTTTCCAGATTTTTTTTTCAGGATTTTTCCGGATTTTTTTTCCGGATTTTTTTTTCAGGATTTTTTTTCCGGATTTTTTTTTCCGGATTTTTTTTCCGGATTTTTTTTTTCCGGATTTTTTTCTGGATTTTTTTCCGGATTTTTTTTTTCCGGATTTATCCGGATTTTTTTCTGGATTTTTTTCCGGATTTCTTTTTCCGGATTTTTTTTCCGGATTTTTTTTCTGGATTTTTATTCTGGATTTTTTTTCCGGATTTTTTTTTCCGGATTTTTTTTACCGGATTTTTCCTGATTTTTTTTTACCGGATTTTTTTTCCTGATTTTTTTCCGGATTTTTTTTTCCGGATTTTTTTTCCGGATTTTTTTTCTGGATTTTTTCTCTGGATTTTTTTTTCCGGATTGTTTTTTACCGGATTTTTCCGGATTTTTTTTTACCGGATTTTTTTTCCTGATTTTTTTTCCGTATTTTTCTTTCCTTTTTTTTTTCCGGATTTTTCCGAATTTTTTTTTCCGGATTTTTTTTTCCGGATTTTTTATTCCGGATTTTTTTTTTCCGGATTTTTTTTTTCGGATTTTTCCGGATTTTTTTTTCCAGATTTTTCCGGATTTTTTTTTCCAGATTTTTTTTCCGGATTTTTTTTTCCGGATTTTTTTTTTCCGGATTTTTTTTTCCGGATTTTTTTTTCCGGATTTTTCTGGATTTTTTTTTCCGGATTTTTTTTCCGGATTTTTTTTTCCGGATTTTTTTTCCGGATTTTTTTTCACGGATTTTTCTTCATTTTTTATTCAGGATTTTTCCGGATTTTTTTTTCAGGATTTTTTTTTCCGGATTTTTTTTTCCGGATTTTTCTGGATTTTTTTTTCCGGATTTTTTTTCCGGATTTTTTTTCTGGATTTTTTTTCCGGATTTTTTCCGGATTTTTTTTCCGGATTTTTTTTTCAGGATTTTTCCGGATTTTTTTTTCCGGATTTTTTTTCCGGATTTTTTTTTCCGGATTTTTTTTTTCAGGATTTTTCCGGATTTTTTTTTCCGGATTTTTTTTCTGGATTTTTTTTTCCGGATTTTTTTTTCCGGATTTTTTTTCACAGATTTTTTTTGTCCGGATATTTTTTCCGGATTTTTTTTTCCAGATTTTTTTTTCCAGATTTTTCCGGGTTTTTTTCCGGATTTTTTTTTCTTGATTTTTTTCCGGATTTTTTTTCCGGATTTTTTTTTTCCGGATTTTTCCGGATTTTTTTTTTCCGGATTTTTTTCTGGATTTTTTTCCGGATTTTTTTTTTCCGGATTTATCCGGATTTTTTTCTGGATTTTTTTCCGGATTTCTTTTTCCGGATTTTTTTTCCGGATTTTTTTTCTGGATTTTTTTTCTGGATTTTTTTTCCGGATTTTTTTTCCGGATTTTTTTTACCGGATTTTTCCTGATTTTTTTTACCGGATTTTTTTTTCCTGATTTTTTTCCGGATTTTTTTTTCCGGATTTTTTTTCCGGATTTTTTTTCTGGATTTTTTCTCTGGATTTTTTTTTCCGGATTTTTTTTTACCGGATTTTTCCGGATTTTTTTTTACCGGATTTTTTTTCCTGATTTTTTTTCCGTATTTTTCTTTCCGTTTTTTTTTTCCGGATTTTTCCGAATTTTTTTTTCCGGATTTTTTTTTCCGGATTTTTTATTCCGGATTTTTTTTTTCCGGATTTTTTTTTTCGGATTTTTCCGGATTTTTTTTCCAGATTTTTTTTTTCCGGATTTTTCCGGATTTTTTTTTTCTGGATTTTTTTCCGGATTTTTCTGGATTTTTTTTTCCGGATTTTTTTTCCGGATTTTTTTTCAGGATTTTTCCGGATTTTTTTTCAGGATTTTTTTTTCAGGATTTTTTTTTTCAGGATTTTTCCGGATTTTTTTTTCGGATTTTTTTTCTGATTTTTTTTTCTTGTTTTTTTTTCCAGATTTTTTTTCCGGATTTTTTTTTCCAGATTTTTTTTTCCGGATTTTTTTTTCCGGATTTTTTTTTCCAGATTTTTTTTTTCCGGATTTTTTTTTCCGGATTTTTTTTCCGGATTTTTTTTTCCAGATTTTTTTTTTCCGGATTTTTTTTTCCAGATTTTTTTTCACGGATTTTTTTTGTCCGGATATTTTTTCCGGATTTTTTTTTCCAGATTTTTTTTTCCGGATTTTTTTTTAAGGATTTTTTTTTTCAGGATTTTTTTTTCCAGATATTTTTTCACGGATTTTTTTTGTCCGGATATTTTTTCCGGATTTTTTTTTCCAGATTTTTTTTTCCGGATTTTTTTTTTCAGGATTTTTTTTTTCAGGATTTTTCCGGATTTTTTTTTTCGGATTTTTTTTCTGATTTTTTTTTCTTGTTTTTTTTTCCGGATTTTTTTTCTGAATTTTTTTTCCGGATTTTTTCCGGATTTTTTTTTCCAGATTTTTTTTTCCGGATTTTTTTTTCCAGATTTTTTTTTCCAGATTTTTTTTCTGGATTTTTTTTTCCGGATTTTTTTTTCCGGATTTTTTTTCACAGATTTTTTTTGTCCGGATATTTTTTCCGGATTTTTTTTTCCAGATTTTTTTTTCCAGATTTTTCCGGGTTTTTTTCCGGATTTTTTTTTCTTGATTTTTTTCCGGATTTTTTTTCCGGATTTTTTTTTTCCGGATTTTTCCGGATTTTTTTTTTCCGGATTTTTTTCTGGATTTTTTTCCGGATTTTTTTTTTCCGGATTTATCCGGATTTTTTTCTGGATTTTTTTCCGGATTTCTTTTTCCGGATTTTTTTTCCGGATTTTTTTTCTGGATTTTTTTTCTGGATTTTTTTTCCGGATTTTTTTTCCGGATTTTTTTTACCGGATTTTTCCTGATTTTTTTTACCGGATTTTTTTTTCCTGATTTTTTTCCGGATTTTTTTTTCCGGATTTTTTTTCCGGATTTTTTTTCTGGATTTTTTCTCTGGATTTTTTTTTCCGGATTTTTTTTTACCGGATTTTTCCGGATTTTTTTTTACCGGATTTTTTTTCCTGATTTTTTTTCCGTATTTTTCTTTCCGTTTTTTTTTTCCGGATTTTTCCGAATTTTTTTTTCCGGATTTTTTTTTCCGGATTTTTTATTCCGGATTTTTTTTTTCCGGATTTTTTTTTTCGGATTTTTCCGGATTTTTTTTCCAGATTTTTTTTTTCCGGATTTTTCCGGATTTTTTTTTTCTGGATTTTTTTCCGGATTTTTCTGGATTTTTTTTTCCGGATTTTTTTTCCGGATTTTTTTTCAGGATTTTTCCGGATTTTTTTTCAGGATTTTTTTTTCAGGATTTTTTTTTTCAGGATTTTTCCGGATTTTTTTTTCGGATTTTTTTTCTGATTTTTTTTTCTTGTTTTTTTTTCCAGATTTTTTTTCCGGATTTTTTTTTCCAGATTTTTTTTTCCGGATTTTTTTTTCCGGATTTTTTTTTCCAGATTTTTTTTTTCCGGATTTTTTTTTCCGGATTTTTTTTCCGGATTTTTTTTTCCAGATTTTTTTTTTCCGGATTTTTTTTTCCAGATTTTTTTTCACGGATTTTTTTTGTCCGGATATTTTTTCCGGATTTTTTTTTCCAGATTTTTTTTTCCGGATTTTTTTTTAAGGATTTTTTTTTTCAGGATTTTTTTTTCCAGATATTTTTTCACGGATTTTTTTTGTCCGGATATTTTTTCCGGATTTTTTTTTCCAGATTTTTTTTTCCGGATTTTTTTTTTCAGGATTTTTTTTTTCAGGATTTTTCCGGATTTTTTTTTTCGGATTTTTTTTCTGATTTTTTTTTCTTGTTTTTTTTTCTGGATTTTTTTTCTGAATTTTTTTTCCGGATTTTTTCCGGATTTTTTTTTCCAGATTTTTTTTTCCGGATTTTTTTTTCCGGATTTTTTTTTCCAGATTTTTTTTTTCCGGATTTTTTTTTCCGGATTTTTTTTCCGGATTTTTTTTTCCAGATTTTTTTTTTCCGGATTTTTTTTTCCAGATATTTTTTCACGGATTTTTTTTGTCCGGATATTTTTTCCTGATTTTTTTTTCCAGATTTTTTTTTCCGGATTTTTTTTTCCATATTTTTTTTCACGGATTTTTTTGTCCGGACATTTTTTCCGGATTTTTTTTTCCAGATTTTTTTTTCCGGATTTTTTTTTTCAGGATTTTTTTTTTCAGGATTTTTCCGGATTTTTTTTTCGGATTTTTTTTCTGATTTTTTTTTCTTGTATTTTTTTCCGGATTTTTTTTCTGAATTTTTTTTTCCTGATTTTTTCCGGATTTTTTTTTCCAGATTTTTTTTTCCGGATTTTTTTTCCAGATTTTTTTTTTCCGGATTTTTTTCCAGATTTTTTTTCCAGATTTTTTTTCACGGATTTTTCTGGATTTTTTTTTCCGGATTTTTTTTCCGGATTTTTTTTCTGGATTTTTTGTTCCGGATTTTTTCCGGATTTTTTTTCCGGATTTTTTTTTCCGGATTTTTCCGGATTTTTTTTTCCGGATTTTTTTTCCGGATTTTTTTTTCCGGATTTTTTTTCCCGGATTTTTTTTTTTCCGGATTTTTTTTTTCCGGATTTTTCCGGATTTTTTTTTCCGGATTTTTTTTTCTGGATTTTTTTTCCGGATTTTTCTTCATTTTTTTTTCAGGATTTTTCCGGATTTTTTTTTTTGGATTTTTTTTTCCGGATTTTTTTTTCCAGATTTTTTTTTCAGGATTTTTCCGGATTTTTTTTTCAGGATTTTTTTTTCAGGATTTTTCCGGATTTTTTTTTCCGGATTTTTTTTCCGGATTTTTTTTCCAGATTTTTTTTCACGGATTTTTCTGGATTTTTTTTTCCGGATTTTTTTTCCGGATTTTTTTTCCGGATTTTTTTTCACTGATTTTTTTTTCCGGATTTTTTTTCCGGATTTTTTTTTCCGGATTTTTTTGCCAGATTTTTTTTTCCGGATTTTTTTTCCCGGATTTTTTTTTTCCGGATTTTTTTTTCCGGATTTTTTTTTCCGGATTTTTCTTAATTTTTTTTTCAGGATTTTTTTTTTCTGGTTTTTTTTTCAGGATTTTTTTTCAGGATTTTTTTTTCAGGATTTTTTTTTTCAGGATTTTTTTTTTCTGGTTTTTTTTTCAGGATTTTTTTTCAGGATTTTTTTTTCCGGATTTTTTTTCTGGATTTTTTTTTCCGGATTTTTTTTTCAGGATTTTTCCGGATTTTTTTTTCAGGATTTTTTTTTCAGGATTTTTTTTCCGGATTTTTTTTCCAGTTTTTTTTTCACGGATTTTTCTGGATTTTTTTTTCCGGATTTTTTTTCCGGATTTTTTTTTCCAGATTTTTTTTTCAGGATTTTTTTTTCAGGATTTTTTTTTCAGGATTTTTTTTTTCAGGATTTTTCCGGATTTTTTTTTCCGGATTTTTTTTTCCGGATTTTTTTTTCAGTATTTTTCCGGATTTTTTTTTCCGGATTTTTTTTCTGGATTTTTTTTTCCGGATTTTTTTTTCAGGATTTTTCCGGATTTTTTTTTCCGGATTTTTTTTTCAGGATTTTTCCGGATTTTTTTTTCAGGATTTTTTTTTCAGGATTTTTTTCCCGGATTTTTTTTCCAGTTTTTTTTTCACGGATTTTTCTGGATTTTTTTTTCCGGATTTTTTTTCCGGATTTTTTTTCTGGATTTTTTGTTCCGGATTTTTTCCGGATTTTTTTTCCGGATTTTTTTTTCAGGATTTTTCCGGATTTTTTTTTCCGGATTTTTTTTCCGGATTTTTTTTTCCGGATTTTTTTTCCCGGATTTTTTTTTTCCGGATTTTTTTTTCCGGATTTTTCCGGATTTTTTTTTCCGGATTTTTTTTTCTGGATTTTTTTCCCGGAATTTTCTTCATTTTTTTTTCAGGATTTTTCCGGATTTTTTTTTCCGGATTTTTTTTTCAGGATTTTTTTTTCCAGATTTTTTTTTCAGGATTTTTCCGGATTTTTTTTCAGGATTTTTTTTTCAGGATTTTTTTTCCGGATTTTTTTTTCCGGATTTTTTTTCCGGATTTTTTTTTTCCGGATTTTTTTCTGGATTTTTTTCCGGATTTTTTTTTTCCGGATTTATCCGGATTTTTTTCTGGATTTTTTTCCGGATTTCTTTTTCCGGATTTTTTTTCCGGATTTTTTTTCTGGATTTTTTTTCTGGATTTTTTTTCCGGATTTTTTTTCCGGATTTTTTTTACCGGATTTTTCCTGATTTTTTTTTACTGGATTTTTTTTTCCTGATTTTTTTCCGGATTTTTTTTTCCGGATTTTTTTTCCGGATTTTTTTTCTGGATTTTTTCTCTGGATTTTTTTTCCGGATTTTTTTTTCCGGATTGTTTTTTACCGGATTTTTCCGGATTTTTTTTTACCGGATTTTTTTTCCTGATTTTTTTTCCGTATTTTTCTTTCCGTTTTTTTTTTCCGGATTTTTCCGAATTTTTTTTTCCGGATTTTTTTTTCCGGATTTTTTCGGATTTTTTTTTCCGGATTTTTTCGGATTTTTTTTTCCGGATTTTTTTTCTGATTTTTTTTTCTTGTTTTTTTTTCCGGATTTTTTTTCTGAATTTTTTTTCCGGATTTTTTCCGGATTTTTTTTTCCAGATTTTTTTTTCCGGATTTTTTTTTCCGGATTTTTTTTTCCAGATTTTTCCGGATTTTTTTTTCCGGATTTTTTTTCTGGATTTTTTTTTCCGGATTTTTTTTTTCCGGATTTTTTTTTCCGGATTTTTTTTTCCGGATTTTTCTGGATTTTTTTTTCCGGATTTTTTTTCCGGATTTTTTTTCTGGATTTTTTTTCCGGATTTTTCTTCATTTTTTTTTCAGGATTTTTCCGGATTTTTTTTTCCGGATTTTTTTTTCAGGATTTTTTTTTCAGGATTTTTTTTTTCAGGATTTTTCCGGATTTTTTTTTTTGGATTTTTTTTCTGATTTTTTTTTCTTGTTTTTTTTTCCAGATTTTTTTTCTGAATTTTTTTTCCGGATTTTTTCCGGATTTTTTTTTCCAGATTTTTTTTTCCGGATTTTTTTTTCCGGATTTTTCTGGATTTTTTTTTCCGGATTTTTTTTCCGGATTTTTTTTCTGGATTTTTTTTCCGGATTTTTTCCGGATTTTTTTTCCGGATTTTTTTTTCAGGATTTTTCCGGATTTTTTTTTCCGGATTTTTTTTCCGGATTTTTTTTTCCGGATTTTTTTTTTCAGGATTTTTCCGGATTTTTTTTTCCGGATTTTTTTTCTGGATTTTTTTTTCCGGATTTTTTTTTCCGGATTTTTTTTTTCAGGATTTTTCCGGATTTTTTTTTCAGGATTTTTTTTTCAGGATTTTTCCGGATTTTTTTTTCCGGATTTTTTTTCCGGATTTTTTTTCCAGATTTTTTTTCACGGATTTTTCTGGATTTTTTTTTCCGGATTTTTTTTCCGGATTTTTTTTCCGGATTTTTTTTCACTGATTTTTTTTTCCGGATTTTTTTTCCGGATTTTTTTTTCCGGATTTTTTTGCCAGATTTTTTTTTCCGGATTTTTTTTCCCGGATTTTTTTTTTCCGGATTTTTTTTTCCGGATTTTTTTTTCCGGATTTTTCTTAATTTTTTTTTCAGGATTTTTTTTTTCTGGTTTTTTTTTCAGGATTTTTTTTCAGGATTTTTTTTTCAGGATTTTTTTTTTCAGGATTTTTTTTTTCTGGTTTTTTTTTCAGGATTTTTTTTCAGGATTTTTTTTTCCGGATTTTTTTTCTGGATTTTTTTTTCCGGATTTTTTTTTCAGGATTTTTCCGGATTTTTTTTTCAGGATTTTTTTTTCAGGATTTTTTTTCCGGATTTTTTTTCCAGTTTTTTTTTCACGGATTTTTCTGGATTTTTTTTTCCGGATTTTTTTTCCGGATTTTTTTTTCCAGATTTTTTTTTCAGGATTTTTTTTTCAGGATTTTTTTTTCAGGATTTTTTTTTTCAGGATTTTTCCGGATTTTTTTTTCCGGATTTTTTTTTCCGGATTTTTTTTTCAGTATTTTTCCGGATTTTTTTTTCCGGATTTTTTTTCTGGATTTTTTTTTCCGGATTTTTTTTTCAGGATTTTTCCGGATTTTTTTTTCCGGATTTTTTTTTCAGGATTTTTCCGGATTTTTTTTTCAGGATTTTTTTTTCAGGATTTTTTTCCCGGATTTTTTTTCCAGTTTTTTTTTCACGGATTTTTCTGGATTTTTTTTTCCGGATTTTTTTTCCGGATTTTTTTTCTGGATTTTTTGTTCCGGATTTTTTCCGGATTTTTTTTCCGGATTTTTTTTTCAGGATTTTTCCGGATTTTTTTTTCCGGATTTTTTTTCCGGATTTTTTTTTCCGGATTTTTTTTCCCGGATTTTTTTTTTCCGGATTTTTTTTCCGGATTTTTCCGGATTTTTTTTTCCGGATTTTTTTTTCTGGATTTTTTTCCCGGAATTTTCTTCATTTTTTTTTCAGGATTTTTCCGGATTTTTTTTTCCGGATTTTTTTTTCAGGATTTTTTTTTCCAGATTTTTTTTTCAGGATTTTTCCGGATTTTTTTTCAGGATTTTTTTTTCAGGATTTTTTTTCCGGATTTTTTTTTCCGGATTTTTTTTCCGGATTTTTTTTTTCCGGATTTTTTTCTGGATTTTTTTCCGGATTTTTTTTTTCCGGATTTATCCGGATTTTTTTCTGGATTTTTTTCCGGATTTCTTTTTCCGGATTTTTTTTCCGGATTTTTTTTCTGGATTTTTTTTCTGGATTTTTTTTCCGGATTTTTTTTCCGGATTTTTTTTACCGGATTTTTCCTGATTTTTTTTTACTGGATTTTTTTTTCCTGATTTTTTTCCGGATTTTTTTTTCCGGATTTTTTTTCCGGATTTTTTTTCTGGATTTTTTCTCTGGATTTTTTTTCCGGATTTTTTTTTCCGGATTGTTTTTTACCGGATTTTTCCGGATTTTTTTTTACCGGATTTTTTTTCCTGATTTTTTTTCCGTATTTTTCTTTCCGTTTTTTTTTTCCGGATTTTTCCGAATTTTTTTTTCCGGATTTTTTTTTCCGGATTTTTTCGGATTTTTTTTTCCGGATTTTTTCGGATTTTTTTTTCCGGATTTTTTTTCTGATTTTTTTTTCTTGTTTTTTTTTCCGGATTTTTTTTCTGAATTTTTTTTCCGGATTTTTTCCGGATTTTTTTTTCCAGATTTTTTTTTCCGGATTTTTTTTTCCGGATTTTTTTTTCCAGATTTTTCCGGATTTTTTTTTCCGGATTTTTTTTCTGGATTTTTTTTTCCGGATTTTTTTTTTCCGGATTTTTTTTTCCGGATTTTTTTTTCCGGATTTTTCTGGATTTTTTTTTCCGGATTTTTTTTCCGGATTTTTTTTCTGGATTTTTTTTCCGGATTTTTCTTCATTTTTTTTTCAGGATTTTTCCGGATTTTTTTTTCCGGATTTTTTTTTCAGGATTTTTCCGGATTTTTTTTTCCGGATTTTTTTTCTGGATTTTTTTTTCCGGATTTTTTTTTCCGGATTTTTTTTCACAGATTTTTTTTGTCCGGATATTTTTTCCGGATTTTTTTTTCCAGATTTTTTTTTCCAGATTTTTCCGGGTTTTTTTCCGGATTTTTTTTTCTTGATTTTTTTCCGGATTTTTTTTCCGGATTTTTTTTTTCCGGATTTTTCCGGATTTTTTTTTTCCGGATTTTTTTCTGGATTTTTTTCCGGATTTTTTTTTTCCGGATTTATCCGGATTTTTTTCTGGATTTTTTTCCGGATTTCTTTTTCCGGATTTTTTTTCCGGATTTTTTTTCTGGATTTTTTTTCTGGATTTTTTTTCCGGATTTTTTTTCCGGATTTTTTTTACCGGATTTTTCCTGATTTTTTTTACCGGATTTTTTTTTCCTGATTTTTTTCCGGATTTTTTTTTCCGGATTTTTTTTCCGGATTTTTTTTCTGGATTTTTTCTCTGGATTTTTTTTTCCGGATTTTTTTTTACCGGATTTTTCCGGATTTTTTTTTACCGGATTTTTTTTCCTGATTTTTTTTCCGTATTTTTCTTTCCGTTTTTTTTTTCCGGATTTTTCCGAATTTTTTTTTCCGGATTTTTTTTTCCGGATTTTTTATTCCGGATTTTTTTTTTCCGGATTTTTTTTTTCGGATTTTTCCGGATTTTTTTTCCAGATTTTTTTTTTCCGGATTTTTCCGGATTTTTTTTTTCTGGATTTTTTTCCGGATTTTTCTGGATTTTTTTTTCCGGATTTTTTTTCCGGATTTTTTTTCAGGATTTTTCCGGATTTTTTTTCAGGATTTTTTTTTCAGGATTTTTTTTTTCAGGATTTTTCCGGATTTTTTTTTCGGATTTTTTTTCTGATTTTTTTTTCTTGTTTTTTTTTCCAGATTTTTTTTCCGGATTTTTTTTTCCAGATTTTTTTTTCCGGATTTTTTTTTCCGGATTTTTTTTTCCAGATTTTTTTTTTCCGGATTTTTTTTTCCGGATTTTTTTTCCGGATTTTTTTTTCCAGATTTTTTTTTTCCGGATTTTTTTTTCCAGATTTTTTTTCACGGATTTTTTTTGTCCGGATATTTTTTCCGGATTTTTTTTTCCAGATTTTTTTTTCCGGATTTTTTTTTAAGGATTTTTTTTTTCAGGATTTTTTTTTCCAGATATTTTTTCACGGATTTTTTTTGTCCGGATATTTTTTCCGGATTTTTTTTTCCAGATTTTTTTTTCCGGATTTTTTTTTTCAGGATTTTTTTTTTCAGGATTTTTCCGGATTTTTTTTTTCGGATTTTTTTTCTGATTTTTTTTTCTTGTTTTTTTTTCCGGATTTTTTTTCTGAATTTTTTTTCCGGATTTTTTCCGGATTTTTTTTTCCAGATTTTTTTTTCCGGATTTTTTTTTCCAGATTTTTTTTTCCAGATTTTTTTTCTGGATTTTTTTTTCCGGATTTTTTTTTCCGGATTTTTTTTCACAGATTTTTTTTGTCCGGATATTTTTTCCGGATTTTTTTTTCCAGATTTTTTTTTCCAGATTTTTCCGGGTTTTTTTCCGGATTTTTTTTTCTTGATTTTTTTCCGGATTTTTTTTCCGGATTTTTTTTTTCCGGATTTTTCCGGATTTTTTTTTTCCGGATTTTTTTCTGGATTTTTTTCCGGATTTTTTTTTTCCGGATTTATCCGGATTTTTTTCTGGATTTTTTTCCGGATTTCTTTTTCCGGATTTTTTTTCCGGATTTTTTTTCTGGATTTTTTTTCTGGATTTTTTTTCCGGATTTTTTTTCCGGATTTTTTTTACCGGATTTTTCCTGATTTTTTTTACCGGATTTTTTTTTCCTGATTTTTTTCCGGATTTTTTTTTCCGGATTTTTTTTCCGGATTTTTTTTCTGGATTTTTTCTCTGGATTTTTTTTTCCGGATTTTTTTTTACCGGATTTTTCCGGATTTTTTTTTACCGGATTTTTTTTCCTGATTTTTTTTCCGTATTTTTCTTTCCGTTTTTTTTTTCCGGATTTTTCCGAATTTTTTTTTCCGGATTTTTTTTTCCGGATTTTTTATTCCGGATTTTTTTTTTCCGGATTTTTTTTTTCGGATTTTTCCGGATTTTTTTTCCAGATTTTTTTTTTCCGGATTTTTCCGGATTTTTTTTTTCTGGATTTTTTTCCGGATTTTTCTGGATTTTTTTTTCCGGATTTTTTTTCCGGATTTTTTTTCAGGATTTTTCCGGATTTTTTTTCAGGATTTTTTTTTCAGGATTTTTTTTTTCAGGATTTTTCCGGATTTTTTTTTCGGATTTTTTTTCTGATTTTTTTTTCTTGTTTTTTTTTCCAGATTTTTTTTCCGGATTTTTTTTTCCAGATTTTTTTTTCCGGATTTTTTTTTCCGGATTTTTTTTTCCAGATTTTTTTTTTCCGGATTTTTTTTTCCGGATTTTTTTTCCGGATTTTTTTTTCCAGATTTTTTTTTTCCGGATTTTTTTTTCCAGATTTTTTTTCACGGATTTTTTTTGTCCGGATATTTTTTCCGGATTTTTTTTTCCAGATTTTTTTTTCCGGATTTTTTTTTAAGGATTTTTTTTTTCAGGATTTTTTTTTCCAGATATTTTTTCACGGATTTTTTTTGTCCGGATATTTTTTCCGGATTTTTTTTTCCAGATTTTTTTTTCCGGATTTTTTTTTTCAGGATTTTTTTTTTCAGGATTTTTCCGGATTTTTTTTTTCGGATTTTTTTTCTGATTTTTTTTTCTTGTTTTTTTTTCTGGATTTTTTTTCTGAATTTTTTTTCCGGATTTTTTCCGGATTTTTTTTTCCAGATTTTTTTTTCCGGATTTTTTTTTCCGGATTTTTTTTTCCAGATTTTTTTTTTCCGGATTTTTTTTTCCGGATTTTTTTTCCGGATTTTTTTTTCCAGATTTTTTTTTTCCGGATTTTTTTTTCCAGATATTTTTTCACGGATTTTTTTTGTCCGGATATTTTTTCCTGATTTTTTTTTCCAGATTTTTTTTTCCGGATTTTTTTTTCCATATTTTTTTTCACGGATTTTTTTGTCCGGACATTTTTTCCGGATTTTTTTTTCCAGATTTTTTTTTCCGGATTTTTTTTTTCAGGATTTTTTTTTTCAGGATTTTTCCGGATTTTTTTTTCGGATTTTTTTTCTGATTTTTTTTTCTTGTATTTTTTCCGGATTTTTTTTTCCAGATTTTTTTTTCCGGATTTTTTTTCCAGATTTTTTTTTTCCGGATTTTTTTCCAGATTTTTTTTCCAGATTTTTTTTCACGGATTTTTCTGGATTTTTTTTTCCGGATTTTTTTTCCGGATTTTTTTTCTGGATTTTTTGTTCCGGATTTTTTCCGGATTTTTTTTCCGGATTTTTTTTTCCGGATTTTTCCGGATTTTTTTTTCCGGATTTTTTTTCCGGATTTTTTTTTCCGGATTTTTTTTCCCGGATTTTTTTTTTTCCGGATTTTTTTTTTCCGGATTTTTCCGGATTTTTTTTTCCGGATTTTTTTTTCTGGATTTTTTTTCCGGATTTTTCTTCATTTTTTTTTCAGGATTTTTCCGGATTTTTTTTTTTGGATTTTTTTTTCCGGATTTTTTTTTCCAGATTTTTTTTTCAGGATTTTTCCGGATTTTTTTTTCAGGATTTTTTTTTCAGGATTTTTCCGGATTTTTTTTTCCGGATTTTTTTTCCGGATTTTTTTTCCAGATTTTTTTTCACGGATTTTTCTGGATTTTTTTTTCCGGATTTTTTTTCCGGATTTTTTTTCCGGATTTTTTTTCACTGATTTTTTTTTCCGGATTTTTTTTCCGGATTTTTTTTTCCGGATTTTTTTGCCAGATTTTTTTTTCCGGATTTTTTTTCCCGGATTTTTTTTTTCCGGATTTTTTTTTCCGGATTTTTTTTTCCGGATTTTTCTTAATTTTTTTTTCAGGATTTTTTTTTTCTGGTTTTTTTTTCAGGATTTTTTTTCAGGATTTTTTTTTCAGGATTTTTTTTTTCAGGATTTTTTTTTTCTGGTTTTTTTTTCAGGATTTTTTTTCAGGATTTTTTTTTCCGGATTTTTTTTCTGGATTTTTTTTTCCGGATTTTTTTTTCAGGATTTTTCCGGATTTTTTTTTCAGGATTTTTTTTTCAGGATTTTTTTTCCGGATTTTTTTTCCAGTTTTTTTTTCACGGATTTTTCTGGATTTTTTTTTCCGGATTTTTTTTCCGGATTTTTTTTTCCAGATTTTTTTTTCAGGATTTTTTTTTCAGGATTTTTTTTTCAGGATTTTTTTTTTCAGGATTTTTCCGGATTTTTTTTTCCGGATTTTTTTTTCCGGATTTTTTTTTCAGTATTTTTCCGGATTTTTTTTTCCGGATTTTTTTTCTGGATTTTTTTTTCCGGATTTTTTTTTCAGGATTTTTCCGGATTTTTTTTTCCGGATTTTTTTTTCAGGATTTTTCCGGATTTTTTTTTCAGGATTTTTTTTTCAGGATTTTTTTCCCGGATTTTTTTTCCAGTTTTTTTTTCACGGATTTTTCTGGATTTTTTTTTCCGGATTTTTTTTCCGGATTTTTTTTCTGGATTTTTTGTTCCGGATTTTTTCCGGATTTTTTTTCCGGATTTTTTTTTCAGGATTTTTCCGGATTTTTTTTTCCGGATTTTTTTTCCGGATTTTTTTTTCCGGATTTTTTTTCCCGGATTTTTTTTTTCCGGATTTTTTTTTCCGGATTTTTCCGGATTTTTTTTTCCGGATTTTTTTTTCTGGATTTTTTTCCCGGAATTTTCTTCATTTTTTTTTCAGGATTTTTCCGGATTTTTTTTTCCGGATTTTTTTTTCAGGATTTTTTTTTCCAGATTTTTTTTTCAGGATTTTTCCGGATTTTTTTTCAGGATTTTTTTTTCAGGATTTTTTTTCCGGATTTTTTTTTCCGGATTTTTTTTCCGGATTTTTTTTTTCCGGATTTTTTTCTGGATTTTTTTCCGGATTTTTTTTTTCCGGATTTATCCGGATTTTTTTCTGGATTTTTTTCCGGATTTCTTTTTCCGGATTTTTTTTCCGGATTTTTTTTCTGGATTTTTTTTCTGGATTTTTTTTCCGGATTTTTTTTCCGGATTTTTTTTACCGGATTTTTCCTGATTTTTTTTTACTGGATTTTTTTTTCCTGATTTTTTTCCGGATTTTTTTTTCCGGATTTTTTTTCCGGATTTTTTTTCTGGATTTTTTCTCTGGATTTTTTTTCCGGATTTTTTTTTCCGGATTGTTTTTTACCGGATTTTTCCGGATTTTTTTTTACCGGATTTTTTTTCCTGATTTTTTTTCCGTATTTTTCTTTCCGTTTTTTTTTTCCGGATTTTTCCGAATTTTTTTTTCCGGATTTTTTTTTCCGGATTTTTTCGGATTTTTTTTTCCGGATTTTTTCGGATTTTTTTTTCCGGATTTTTTTTCTGATTTTTTTTTCTTGTTTTTTTTTCCGGATTTTTTTTCTGAATTTTTTTTCCGGATTTTTTCCGGATTTTTTTTTCCAGATTTTTTTTTCCGGATTTTTTTTTCCGGATTTTTTTTTCCAGATTTTTCCGGATTTTTTTTTCCGGATTTTTTTTCTGGATTTTTTTTTCCGGATTTTTTTTTTCCGGATTTTTTTTTCCGGATTTTTTTTTCCGGATTTTTCTGGATTTTTTTTTCCGGATTTTTTTTCCGGATTTTTTTTCTGGATTTTTTTTCCGGATTTTTCTTCATTTTTTTTTCAGGATTTTTCCGGATTTTTTTTTCCGGATTTTTTTTTCAGGATTTTTTTTTCAGGATTTTTTTTTTCAGGATTTTTCCGGATTTTTTTTTTTGGATTTTTTTTCTGATTTTTTTTTCTTGTTTTTTTTTCCAGATTTTTTTTCTGAATTTTTTTTCCGGATTTTTTCCGGATTTTTTTTTCCAGATTTTTTTTTCCGGATTTTTTTTTCCGGATTTTTCTGGATTTTTTTTTCCGGATTTTTTTTCCGGATTTTTTTTCTGGATTTTTTTTCCGGATTTTTTCCGGATTTTTTTTCCGGATTTTTTTTTCAGGATTTTTCCGGATTTTTTTTTCCGGATTTTTTTTCCGGATTTTTTTTTCCGGATTTTTTTTTTCAGGATTTTTCCGGATTTTTTTTTCCGGATTTTTTTTCTGGATTTTTTTTTCCGGATTTTTTTTTCCGGATTTTTTTTTTCAGGATTTTTCCGGATTTTTTTTTCCGGATTTTTTTTCTGGATTTTTTTTTCCGGATTTTTTTTTCCGGATTTTTTTTCACAGATTTTTTTTGTCCGGATATTTTTTCCGGATTTTTTTTTCCAGATTTTTTTTTCCAGATTTTTCCGGGTTTTTTTCCGGATTTTTTTTTCTTGATTTTTTTCCGGATTTTTTTTCCGGATTTTTTTTTTCCGGATTTTTCCGGATTTTTTTTTTCCGGATTTTTTTCTGGATTTTTTTCCGGATTTTTTTTTTCCGGATTTATCCGGATTTTTTTCTGGATTTTTTTCCGGATTTCTTTTTCCGGATTTTTTTTCCGGATTTTTTTTCTGGATTTTTTTTCTGGATTTTTTTTCCGGATTTTTTTTCCGGATTTTTTTTACCGGATTTTTTTTTCAGGATTTTTTTTCAGGATTTTTTTTCTGAATTTTTTTTCCGGATTTTTTCCGGATTTTTTTTTCCAGATTTTTTTTTCCGGATTTTTTTTTCCGGATTTTTTTTTCCAGATTTTTCCGGATTTTTTTTTCCGGATTTTTTTTCTGGATTTTTTTTTCCGGATTTTTTTTTTCCGGATTTTTTTTTCCGGATTTTTTTTTCCGGATTTTTCTGGATTTTTTTTTCCGGATTTTTTTTCCGGATTTTTTTTCTGGATTTTTTTTCCGGATTTTTCTTCATTTTTTTTTCAGGATTTTTCCGGATTTTTTTTTCCGGATTTTTTTTTCAGGATTTTTTTTTCAGGATTTTTTTTTTCAGGATTTTTCCGGATTTTTTTTTTTGGATTTTTTTTCTGATTTTTTTTTCTTGTTTTTTTTTCCAGATTTTTTTTCTGAATTTTTTTTCCGGATTTTTTCCGGATTTTTTTTTCCAGATTTTTTTTTCCGGATTTTTTTTTCCGGATTTTTCTGGATTTTTTTTTCCGGATTTTTTTTCCGGATTTTTTTTCTGGATTTTTTTTCCGGATTTTTTCCGGATTTTTTTTCCGGATTTTTTTTTCAGGATTTTTCTGGATTTTTTTTTCCGGATTTTTTTTCCGGATTTTTTTTTCCGGATTTTTTTTTTCCGGATTTTTCCGGATTTTTTTTTCCGGATTTTTTTTCTGGATTTTTTTTTCCGGATTTTTTTTTCCGGATTTTTTTTCACAGATTTTTTTTGTCCGGATATTTTTTCCGGATTTTTTTTTCCAGATTTTTTTTTCCAGATTTTTCCGGGTTTTTTTCCGGATTTTTTTTTCTTGATTTTTTTCCGGATTTTTTTTCCGGATTTTTTTTTTCCGGATTTTTCCGGATTTTTTTTTTCCGGATTTTTTTCTGGATTTTTTTCCGGATTTTTTTTTTCCGGATTTATCCGGATTTTTTTCTGGATTTTTTTCCGGATTTCTTTTTCCGGATTTTTTTTCCGGATTTTTTTTCTGGATTTTTTTTCTGGATTTTTTTTCCGGATTTTTTTTCCGGATTTTTTTTACCGGATTTTTCCTGATTTTTTTTTACCGGATTTTTTTTTCCTGATTTTTTTCCGGATTTTTTTTTCCGGATTTTTTTTCCGGATTTTTTTTCTGGATTTTTTCTCTGGATTTTTTTTTCCGGATTTTTTTTTACCGGATTTTTCCGGATTTTTTTTTACCGGATTTTTTTTCCTGATTTTTTTTCCGTATTTTTCTTTCCGTTTTTTTTTTCCGGATTTTTCCGAATTTTTTTTTCCGGATTTTTTTTTCCGGATTTTTTATTCCGGATTTTTTTTTTCCGGATTTTTTTTTTCGGATTTTTCCGGATTTTTTTTTCCGGATTTTTTTTTTCGGATTTTTCCGGATTTTTTTTTCCAGATTTTTTTTTCCAGATTTTTCCGGGTTTTTTTCCGGATTTTTTTTTCTTGATTTTTTTCCGGATTTTTTTTCCGGATTTTTTTTTTCCGGATTTTTCCGGATTTTTTTTTTCCGGATTTTTTTCTGGATTTTTTTCCGGATTTTTTTTTTCCGGATTTATCCGGATTTTTTTCTGGATTTTTTTCCGGATTTCTTTTTCCGGATTTTTTTTCCGGATTTTTTTTCCGGATTTTTTTTCTGGATTTTTTTTCTGGATTTTTTTTCCGGATTTTTTTTCCGGATTTTTTTTACCGGATTTTTCCTGATTTTTTTTTTACCGGATTTTTTTTTCCTGATTTTTTTCCGGATTTTTTTTTCCGGATTTTTTTTCCGGATTTTTTTTCTGGATTTTTTCTCTGGATTTTTTTTTCCGGATTTTTTTTTACCGGATTTTTCCGGATTTTTTTTTACCGGATTTTTTTTCCTGATTTTTTTTCCGTATTTTTCTTTCCGTTTTTTTTTTCCGGATTTTTCCGAATTTTTTTTTCCGGATTTTTTATTCCGGATTTTTTTTTTCCGGATTTTTTTTTTCGGATTTTTCCGGATTTTTTTTTCCGGATTTTTTTTCCGGATTTTTTTTTTCCGGATTTTTTTCTGGATTTTTTTCCGGATTTTTTTTTTCCGGATTTATCCGGATTTTTTTCTGGATTTTTTTCCGGATTTCTTTTTCCGGATTTTTTTTCCGGATTTTTTTTCTGGATTTTTTTTCTGGATTTTTTTTCCGGAATTTTTTTCCGGATTTTTTTTACCGGATTTTTCCTGATTTTTTTTTACCGGATTTTTTTTCCTGATTTTTTTCCGGATTTTTTTTTCCGGATTTTTTTTTCAGGATTTTTTTTTTCAGGATTTTTCCGGATTTTTTTTTTCGGATTTTTTTTCCGGATTTTTTTTTCCGGATTTTTTTTCCCGGAATTTTTTTTCCGGATTTTTTTTTTCCGGATTTTTTTTTCCGGATTTTTTTTTCCGGATTTTTTTTTCTGGATTTTTCTTCATTTTTTTTCAGGATTTTTCCGGATTTTTTTTTCAGGATTTTTTTTTTCAGGATTTTTCCGGATTTTTTTTTTCAGATTTTTTTTCTGATTTTTTTTTCTTGTTTTTTTTTCCGGATTTTTTTTTCTGAATTTTTTTTCCGGATTTTTTCCGGATTTTTTTTTCCAGATTTTTTTTTCCGGATTTTTTTTCCGGATTTTTTTTTCCAGATTTTTTTTTTCCGGATTCTTTTTTCCAGATATTTTTTCACGGATTTTTTTTATCCGGATATTTTTTCCTGATTTTTTTTTCCAGATTTTTTTTTCCGGATTTTTTTTCCCAGATTTTTTTTCTGAATTTTTTTGTCCGGACATTTTTTCCGGATTTTTTTTTCCATATTTTTTTTTCCGGATTTTTTTTTCAGGATTTTTTTTTCCAGATTTTTTTTTTCCGGATTTTTTTTTCCGGATTTTTTTTAAAAGATTTTTTTTACCGGATTTTTCCGGATTTTTTTTTACCGGATTTTTTTTTCCTGATTTTTTTCCGGATTTTTTTTTCCGGATTTTTTTTCCGGATTTTTCCGAATTTTTTTTTCCGGATTTTTTTTTCCGGATTTTTTATTCCGGATTTTTTTTTTCCGGATTTTTTTTTTCGGATTTTTCCGGATTTTTTTTTCCGGATTTTTTTTCCGGATTTTTTTTTTCCGGATTTTTTTCTGGATTTTTTTCCGGATTTTTTTTTTCCGGATTTATCCGGATTTTTTTCTGGATTTTTTTCCGGATTTCTTTTTCCGGATTTTTTTTCCGGATTTTTTTTCTGGATTTTTTTTCTGGATTTTTTTTCCGGAATTTTTTTCCGGATTTTTTTTACCGGATTTTTCCTGATTTTTTTTTACCGGATTTTTTTTCCGGATTTTTTTCCGGATTTTTTTTTCCGGATTTTTTTTTCAGGATTTTTTTTTTCAGGATTTTTCCGGATTTTTTTTTTCGTTTTTTTTTTCTGATTTTTTTTTCTTGTTTTTTTTTCCGGATTTTTTTTCTGAATTTTTTTTCCGGATTTTTTCCGGATTTTTTTTTCCAGATTTTTTTTTCCGGATTTTTTTTTCAGGATTTTTTTTTCAGGATTTTTTTTCCGGATTTTTCTGGATTATTTTTTCCGGATTTTTTTTCCGGATTTTTTTTTCAGGATTTTTCCGGATTTTTTTTTCCGGATTTTTTTTCCGGATTTTTTTTTCCGGATTTTTTTTCCCGGAATTTTTTTTCCGGATTTTTTTTTCCGGATTTTTTTTTCCGGATTTTTTTTTCCGGATTTTTTTTTCTGGATTTTTCTTCATTTTTTTCAGGATTTTTCCGGATTTTTTTTTCAGGATTTTTTTTTTCAGGATTTTTCCGGATTTTTTTTTTCAGATTTTTTTTCTGATTTTTTTTTCTTGTTTTTTTTTCCGGATTTTTTTTCTGAATTTTTTTTCCGGATTTTTTCCGGATTTTTTTTTCCAGATTTTTTTTTCCGGATTTTTTTTCCGGATTTTTTTTTCCAGATTTTTTTTCACGGATTTTTTTTATCCGGATATTTTTTCCTGATTTTTTTTTCCAGATTTTTTTTTCCGGATTTTTTTTCCCAGATTTTTTTTCTGAATTTTTTTTCCGGATTTTTTCCGGATTTTTTTTTCCATATTTTTTTTCACGGATTTTTTTTGTCCGGACATTTTTTCCGGATTTTTTTTTCCAGATTTTTTTTTCCGGATTTTTTTTTCAGGATTTTTTTTTCCAGATTTTTTTTTTCCGGATTTTTTTTTCCGGATTTTTTTTAAAAGATTTTTTTTACCGGATTTTTCCGGATTTTTTTTTACCGGATTTTTTTTTCCTGATTTTTTTCCGGATTTTTTTTTCCGGATTTTTTTTCAGGATTTTTTTTCTGGATTTTTTCTCTGGATTTTTTTTCCGGATTTTTTATCCGGATTTTTTTTCTGGATTTTTTTTCCGGATTTTTTTTCCCGGAATTTTTTTTCCGGATTTTTTTTTTCCGGATTTTTTTTTCCGGATTTTTTTTTCCGGATTTTTTTTTCTGGATTTTTCTTCATTTTTTTTCAGGATTTTTCCGGATTTTTTTTTCAGGATTTTTTTTTTCAGGATTTTTCCGGATTTTTTTTTTCAGATTTTTTTTCTGATTTTTTTTTCTTGTTTTTTTTTCCGGATTTTTTTTTCTGAATTTTTTTTCCGGATTTTTTCCGGATTTTTTTTTCCAGATTTTTTTTTCCGGATTTTTTTTCCGGATTTTTTTTTCCAGATTTTTTTTTTCCGGATTCTTTTTTCCAGATATTTTTTCACGGATTTTTTTTATCCGGATATTTTTTCCTGATTTTTTTTTCCAGATTTTTTTTTCCGGATTTTTTTTCCCAGATTTTTTTTCTGAATTTTTTTTCCGGATTTTTTCCGGATTTTTTTTTCCATATTTTTTTTCACGGATTTTTTTTGTCCGGACATTTTTTCCGGATTTTTTTTTCCAGATTTTTTTTTCCGGATTTTTTTTTCAGGATTTTTTTTTCCAGATTTTTTTTTTCCGGATTTTTTTTTCCGGATTTTTTTTAAAAGATTTTTTTTACCGGATTTTTCCGGATTTTTTTTTACCGGATTTTTTTTTCCTGATTTTTTTCCGGATTTTTTTTTCCGGATTTTTTTTCCGGATTTTTCCGAATTTTTTTTTCCGGATTTTTTTTTCCGGATTTTTTATTCCGGATTTTTTTTTTCCGGATTTTTTTTTTCGGATTTTTCCGGATTTTTTTTTCCGGATTTTTTTTCCGGATTTTTTTTTTCCGGATTTTTTTCTGGATTTTTTTCCGGATTTTTTTTTTCCGGATTTATCCGGATTTTTTTCTGGATTTTTTTCCGGATTTCTTTTTCCGGATTTTTTTTCCGGATTTTTTTTCTGGATTTTTTTTCTGGATTTTTTTTCCGGAATTTTTTTCCGGATTTTTTTTACCGGATTTTTCCTGATTTTTTTTTACCGGATTTTTTTTCCGGATTTTTTTCCGGATTTTTTTTTCCGGATTTTTTTTTCAGGATTTTTTTTTTCAGGATTTTTCCGGATTTTTTTTTTCGGTTTTTTTTTCTGATTTTTTTTTCTTGTTTTTTTTTCCGGATTTTTTTTCTGAATTTTTTTTCCGGATTTTTTCCGGATTTTTTTTTCCAGATTTTTTTTTCCGGATTTTTTTTTCAGGATTTTTTTTTCAGGATTTTTTTTTCAGGATTTTTTTTCCGGATTTTTCTGGATTATTTTTTCCGGATTTTTTTTCCGGATTTTTTTTTCAGGATTTTTCCGGATTTTTTTTTCCGGATTTTTTTTCCGGATTTTTTTTTCCGGATTTTTTTTCCCGGAATTTTTTTTCCGGATTTTTTTTTCCGGATTTTTTTTTCCGGATTTTTTTTTCCGGATTTTTTTTTCTGGATTTTTCTTCATTTTTTTCAGGATTTTTCCGGATTTTTTTTTCAGGATTTTTTTTTTCAGGATTTTTCCGGATTTTTTTTTTCAGATTTTTTTTCTGATTTTTTTTTCTTGTTTTTTTTTCCGGATTTTTTTTCTGAATTTTTTTTCCGGATTTTTTCCGGATTTTTTTTTCCAGATTTTTTTTTCCGGATTTTTTTTCCGGATTTTTTTTTCCAGATTTTTTTTCACGGATTTTTTTTATCCGGATATTTTTTCCTGATTTTTTTTTCCAGATTTTTTTTTCCGGATTTTTTTTCCCAGATTTTTTTTCTGAATTTTTTTTCCGGATTTTTTCCGGATTTTTTTTTCCATATTTTTTTTCACGGATTTTTTTTGTCCGGACATTTTTTCCGGATTTTTTTTTCCAGATTTTTTTTTCCGGATTTTTTTTTCAGGATTTTTTTTTCCAGATTTTTTTTTTCCGGATTTTTTTTTCCGGATTTTTTTTAAAAGATTTTTTTTACCGGATTTTTCAGGATTTTTTTTTACCGGATTTTTTTTTCCTGATTTTTTTCCGGATTTTTTTTTCCGGATTTTTTTTCAGGATTTTTTTTCTGGATTTTTTCTCTGGATTTTTTTTCCGGATTTTTTATCCGGATTTTTTTTCTGGATTTTTTTTCTGGATTTTTTTTCCGGATTTTTTTTCCGGATTTTTTTTTTCAGGATTTTTCCGGATTTTTTTTTCCGGATTTTTTTTCCGGATTTTTTTTTCCGGATTTTTTTTCCCGGAATTTTTTTTCCGGATTTTTTTTTCTGGATTTTTCTTCATTTTTTTTCAGGATTTTTCCGTATTTTTTTTTCAGGATTTTTTTTTCAGGATTTTTTTTTTCAGGATTTTTCCGGATTTTTTTTTTCGGATTTTTTTTCTGATTTTTTTTTCTTGTTTTTTTTTCCGGATTTTTTTTCTGAATTTTTTTTCCGGATTTTTTCCGGATTTTTTTTTCCAGATTTTTTTTTCCGGATTTTTTTTTCCGGATTTTTTTTTCAGGATTTTTTTTTCCGGATTTTTTTTTCAGGATTTTTTTTCCGGATTTTTTTTCTGGATTTTTTCTCTGGATTTTTTTTTCGGATTTTTTTTCCAGATTTTTTTTCACGGATTTTTCTGGATTTTTTTTTCCGGATTTTTTTTTCCGGATTTTTTTTAAAAGATGTTTTTTTCAGGATTTTTCCGGATTTTTTTTCCGGATTTTTTTTTCCGGATTTTTTCCGGATTTTTTTTTCCATATTTTTTTTCACGGATTTTTTTTGTCCGGACATTTTTTCCGGATTTTTTTTTCCAGATTTTTTTTTCCGGATTTTTTTTTCAGGATTTTTTTTTCCAGATTTTTTTTTTCCGGATTTTTTTTTCCGGATTTTTTTTAAAAGATTTTTTTTACCGGATTTTTCCGGATTTTTTTTTACCGGATTTTTTTTTCCTGATTTTTTTCCGGATTTTTTTTTCCGGATTTTTTTTCAGGATTTTTTTTCTGGATTTTTTCTCTGGATTTTTTTTCCGGATTTTTTTTCCAGATTTTTTTTCACGGATTTTTCTGGATTTTTTTTTCCGGATTTTTTATCCGGATTTTTTTTCTGGATTTTTTTTCTGGATTTTTTTTCCGGATTTTTTTTCCGGATTTTTTTTTTCAGGATTTTTCCGGATTTTTTTTTCCGGATTTTTTTTCCGGATTTTTTTTTCCGGATTTTTTTTCCCGGAATTTTTTTTCCGGATTTTTTTTTCTGGATTTTTCTTCATTTTTTTTCAGGATTTTTCCGTATTTTTTTTTCAGGATTTTTTTTTTCAGGATTTTTCCGGATTTTTTTTTTCGGATTTTTTTTCTGATTTTTTTTTCTTGTTTTTTTTTCCGGATTTTTTTTCTGAATTTTTTTTCCGGATTTTTTCCGGATTTTTTTTTCCAGATTTTTTTTTCCGGATTTTTTTTTCCGGATTTTTTTTTCAGGATTTTTTTTTCCGGATTTTTTTTTCAGGATTTTTTTTCCGGATTTTTTTTCTGGATTTTTTCTCTGGATTTTTTTTTCGGATTTTTTTTCCAGATTTTTTTTCACGGATTTTTCTGGATTTTTTTTTCCGGATTTTTTTTTCCGGATTTTTTTTAAAAGATGTTTTTTTCAGGATTTTTCCGGATTTTTTTTCCGGATTTTTTTTTCCGGATTTTTTTTCCCGGATTTTTTTTTTCCGGATTTTTTTTTCCGGATTTTTTTTCCGGATTTTTTTTCACGGATTTTTCTTCATTTTTTATTCAGGATTTTTCCGGATTTTTTTTTCCGGATTTTTTTTTCCGGATTTTTCTGGATTATTTTTTCCGGATTTTTTTTCCGGATTTTTTTTCTGGATTTTTTTTCCGGATTTTTTCCGGATTTTTTTTCCGGATTTTTTTTCAGGATTTTTCCGGATTTTTTTTTCCGGATTTTTTTTCCGGATTTTTTTTTCCGGATTTTTTTTTCCGGATTTTTTTTCACAGATTTTTTTTGTCCGGATATTTTTTCCGGATTTTTTTTTCCAGATTTTTTTTTCGGGATTTTTCCGGATTTTTTTCCGGATTTTTTTTTCTTGATTTTTTTCCGGATTTTTTTTCCGGATTTTTCCGGATTTTTTTTTTCCGGATTTTTTCTGGATTTTTTTCCGGATTTTTTTTTTCCGGATTTATCCGGATTTTTTTCTGGATTTTTTTCCGGATTTCTTTTTCCGGATTTTTTTTCCGGATTTTTTTTCTGGATTTTTTTTCTGGATTTTTTTTCCGGATTTTTTTTCCGGATTTTTTTTACCGGATTTTTCCTGATTTTTTTTTACCGGATTTTTTTTTCCTGATTTTTTTCCGGATTTTTTCTCTGGATTTTTTTTTCGGATTTTTTTTCCAGATTTTTTTTCACGGATTTTTCTGGATTTTTTTTTCCGGATTTTTTTTTCCGGATTTTTTTTAAAAGATGTTTTTTTCAGGATTTTTCCGGATTTTTTTTCCGGATTTTTTTTTCCGGATTTTTTTTCCCGGATTTTTTTTTTCCGGATTTTTTTTCCGGATTTTTTTTCCGGATTTTTTTTCACGGATTTTTCTTCATTTTTTATTCAGGATTTTTCCGGATTTTTTTTTCCGGATTTTTTTTTCCGGATTTTTCTGGATTATTTTTTCCGGATTTTTTTTCCGGATTTTTTTTCTGGATTTTTTTTCCGGATTTTTTCCGGATTTTTTTTCCGGATTTTTTTTCAGGATTTTTCCGGATTTTTTTTTCCGGATTTTTTTTCCGGATTTTTTTTTCCGGATTTTTTTTTCCGGATTTTTTTTCACAGATTTTTTTTGTCCGGATATTTTTTCCGGATTTTTTTTTCCAGATTTTTTTTTCGGGATTTTTCCGGATTTTTTTCCGGATTTTTTTTTCTTGATTTTTTTCCGGATTTTTTTTCCGGATTTTTCCGGATTTTTTTTTTCCGGATTTTTTCTGGATTTTTTTCCGGATTTTTTTTTTCCGGATTTATCCGGATTTTTTTCTGGATTTTTTTCCGGATTTCTTTTTCCGGATTTTTTTTCCGGATTTTTTTTCTGGATTTTTTTTCTGGATTTTTTTTCCGGATTTTTTTTCCGGATTTTTTTTACCGGATTTTTCCTGATTTTTTTTTACCGGATTTTTTTTTCCTGATTTTTTTCCGGATTTTTTTTTCCGGATTTTTTTTCCGGATTTTTTTTCTGGATTTTTTTTCCGGATTTTTTCCGGATTTTTTTTCCGGATTTTTTTTCAGGATTTTTCCGGATTTTTTTTTCCGGATTTTTTTTCCGGATTTTTTTTTCCGGATTTTTTTTTCCGGATTTTTTTTCACAGATTTTTTTTGTCCGGATATTTTTTCCGGATTTTTTTTTCCAGATTTTTTTTTCGGGATTTTTCCGGATTTTTTTCCGGATTTTTTTTTCTTGATTTTTTTCCGGATTTTTTTTCCGGATTTTTCCGGATTTTTTTTTTCCGGATTTTTTCTGGATTTTTTTCCGGATTTTTTTTTTCCGGATTTATCCGGATTTTTTTCTGGATTTTTTTCCGGATTTCTTTTTCCGGATTTTTTTTCCGGATTTTTTTTCTGGATTTTTTTTCTGGATTTTTTTTCCGGATTTTTTTTCCGGATTTTTTTTACCGGATTTTTCCTGATTTTTTTTTACCGGATTTTTTTTTCCTGATTTTTTTCCGGATTTTTTTTTCCGGATTTTTTTTCCGGATTTTTTTTCTGGATTTTTTCTCTGGATTTTTTTTCCGGATTTTTTTTTCCGGATTGTTTTTTACCGGATTTTTCCGGATTTTTTTTTACCGGATTTTTTTTCCTGATTTTTTTTCCGTATTTTTCTTTCCTTTTTTTTTTTCCGGATTTTTCCGAATTTTTTTTTCCGGATTTTTTTTTCCGGATTTTTTCGGATTTTTTTTTCCGGATTTTTTTTCTGGATTTTTTTTTCCGGATTTTTTTTTTCCGGATTTTTTTTTCCGGATTTTTTTTCTGGATTTTTTTTTCCGGATTTTTTTTTTCCGGATTTTTTTTTCCGGATTTTTTTTTCGGGATTTTTCTGGATTTTTTTTTCCGGATTTTTTTTCCGGATTTTTTTTCTGGATTTTTTTTCCGGATTTTTCTTCATTTTTTTTTCAGGATTTTTCCGGATTTTTTTTTCCGGATTTTTTTTTCCGGATTTTTTTTTCAGGATTTTTTTTTTCAGGATTTTTCCGGATTTTTTTTTTCTGATTTTTTTTCTGATTTTTTTTTCTTGTTTTTTTTTCCAGATTTTTTTTCTGAATTTTTTTTCCGGATTTTTTCCGGATTTTTTTTTCCAGATTTTTTTTTACCGGATTTTTTTTCCTGATTTTTTTTCCGTATTTTTCTTTCCGTTTTTTTTTTCCGGATTTTTCCGAATTTTTTTTTCCGGATTTTTTTTCTGATTTTTTTTTCTTGTTTTTTTTTCCAGATTTTTTTTCTGAATTTTTTTTCCGGATTTTTTCCGGATTTTTTTTTCCAGATTTTTTTTTCCGGATTTTTTTTTCAGGAATTTTTTTTCCGGATTTTTTCCGGATTTTTTTTTCCAGATTTTTTTTTCCGGATTTTTTTTTCAGGATTTTTTTTTCCAGATTTTTTTTTTCCAGATTTTTTTTTCCGGATTTTTTTTCCGGATTTTTTTTTCCAGATTTTTTTTTTCCGGATTTTTTTTTCCAGATTTTTTTTCACGGATTTTTTTTGTCCGGATATTTTTTCCGGATTTTTTTTTCCAGATTTTTTTTTCAGGATTTTTTTTTCAGGATTTTTTTTTCAGGATTTTTTTTTTCAGGATTTTTCCGGATTTTTTTTTCGGATTTTTTTTCTGATTTTTTTTTCTTGTATTTTTTTCCGGATTTTTTTTCTGAATTTTTTTTTCCGGATTTTTTCCGGATTTTTTTTTCCAGATTTTTTTTTCCGGATTTTTTTTCCAGATTTTTTTTTTCCGGATTTTTTTCCAGATTTTTTTTCCAGATTTTTTTTCACGGATTTTTCTGGATTTTTTTTTCCGGATTTTTTTTCCGGATTTTTTTTCTGGATTTTTTGTTCCGGATTTTTTCCGGATTTTTTTTCCGGATTTTTTTTTCCGGATTTTTTTTTCGGGATTTTTCTGGATTTTTTTTTCCGGATTTTTTTTCTGGATTTTTTTTCTGGATTTTTTTTCCGGATTTTTCTTCATTTTTTTTTCAGGATTTTTCCGGATTTTTTTTTCCGGATTTTTTTTTCAGGATTTTTTTTTCAGGATTTTTTTTTTCAGGATTTTTCCGGATTTTTTTTTTCGGATTTTTTTTCTGATTTTTTTTTCTTGTTTTTTTTTCCAGATTTTTTTTCTGAATTTTTTTTCCGGATTTTTCCGGATTTTTTTTTCCGGATTTTTTTTTCTGGATTTTTTTTCCGGAATTTTCTTCATTTTTTTTTCAGGATTTTTCCGGATTTTTTTTTCAGGATTTTTTTTTCAGGATTTTTTTTTCCAGATTTTTTTTTCAGGATTTTTCCGGATTTTTTTTCAGGATTTTTTTTTCAGGATTTTTCCGGATTTTTTTTCCAGATTTTTTTTTCCGGATTTTTTTTTCCAGATTTTTTTTCCGGATTTTTTTTCTGAATTTTTTTTCCGGATTTTTTCCGGATTTTTTTTTCCAGATTTTTTTTTCCGGATTTTTTTTTCCAGATTTTTTTTTTCCGGATTTTTTTTTCCGGATTTTTTTTCCGGATTTTTTTTTCCGGATTTTTTTTCCGGATTTTTTTTCTGGATTTTTTTTTCCGGATTTTTTTTCCGGATTTTTTTTCCGGATTTTTATTTTCCGGATTTTTCCGGATTTTTTTTTCCGGATTTTTTCCGGATTTATCCGGATTTTTTTCTGGATTTTTTTCCGGATTTCTTTTTCCGGATTTTTTTTCCGGATTTTTTTTCTGGATTTTTTTTCTGGATTTTTTTTCCGGATTTTTTTTCCGGATTTTTTTTACCGGATATTTCCTGATTTTTTTTTACCGGATTTTTTTTCCTGATTTTTTTCCGGATTTTTTTTTCCGGATTTTTTTTCCGGATTTTTTTTCTGGATTTTTTCTCTGGATTTTTTTTCCGGATTTTTTTTTCCGGATTGTTTTTTACCGGATTTTTCCGGATTTTTTTTTACCGGATTTTTTTTCCTGATTTTTTTTCCGTATTTTTCTTTCCGTTTTTTTTTTCCGGATTTTTCCGAATTTTTTTTTCCGGATTTTTTTTTCCGGATTTTTTTTTCAGGATTTTTTTTTCCAGATTTTTTTTTCAGGATTTTTCCGGATTTTTTTTTCAGGATTTTTTTTTCAGGATTTTTCCGGATTTTTTTTTCTGAATTTTTTTGTCCGGATTTTTTCCGGATTTTTTTTTCCAGATTTTTTTTTCCGGATTTTTTTTTCCGGATTTTTTTTTCCAGATTTTTTTTTTCCGGATTTTTTTTTCCGGATTTTTTTTCCGGATTTTTTTTTCCAGATTTTTTTTTATCGGATTTTTTTTTCCAGATTTTTTTTCACGGATTTTTTTTGTCCGGACATTTTTTCCGGATTTTTTTTTCCAGATTTTTTTTTCCGGATTTTTTTTTCAGGATTTTTTTTTCCAGATTTTTTTTTTCCTGATTTTTTTTTCCGGATTTTTTTTAAAAGATTTTTTTTTCAGGATTTTTTTTTCCGGATTTTTTTTCCGGATTTTTTTTCACGGATTTTTCTTCATTTTTTCTTCAGGATTTTTCCGGATTTTTTTTTCAGGATTTTTTTTTCTGGATTTTTTTTTCCGGATTTTTTTTCCGGATTTTTTTTCTGGATTTTTTTTCCGGATTTTTTTTCTGGATTTTTTTTCCGGATTTTTTCCGGATTTTTTTCCGGATTTTTTTTTCAGGATTTTTCCGGATTTTTTTTTCCGGATTTTTTTTCCGGATTTTTTTTTCCGGATTTTTTTTCCCGGATTTTTTTTTTTCCGGATTTTTTTTTTCCGGATTTTTCCGGATTTTTTTTTCCGGATTTTTTTTTCCAGATTTTTTTTTCAGGATTTTTCCGGATTTTTTTTTCAGGATTTTTTTTTCAGGATTTTTCCGGATTTTTTTTTCCGGATTTTTTTTCCGGATTTTTGTTCCAGATTTTTTTTTTCCGGATTTTTCCGGATTTTTTTTTTCTGGATTTTTTTCCGGATTTTTCTGGATTTTTTTTTCCGGATTTTTTTTCCGGATTTTTTTTCAGGATTTTTCCGGATTTTTTTTCAGGATTTTTTTTTCAGGATTTTTTTTTTCAGGATTTTTCCGGATTTTTTTTTCGGATTTTTTTTCTGATTTTTTTTTCTTGTTTTTTTTTCCAGATTTTTTTTCCGGATTTTTTTTTCCAGATTTTTTTTTCCGGATTTTTTTTTCCGGATTTTTTTTTCCAGATTTTTTTTTTCCGGATTTTTTTTTCCGGATTTTTTTTCCGGATTTTTTTTTCCAGATTTTTTTTTTCCGGATTTTTTTTTCCAGATTTTTTTTCACGGATTTTTTTTGTCCGGATATTTTTTCCGGATTTTTTTTTCCAGATTTTTTTTTCCGGATTTTTTTTTAAGGATTTTTTTTTTCAGGATTTTTTTTTCCAGATATTTTTTCACGGATTTTTTTTGTCCGGATATTTTTTCCGGATTTTTTTTTCCAGATTTTTTTTTCCGGATTTTTTTTTTCAGGATTTTTTTTTTCAGGATTTTTCCGGATTTTTTTTTTCGGATTTTTTTTCTGATTTTTTTTTCTTGTTTTTTTTTCCGGATTTTTTTTCTGAATTTTTTTTCCGGATTTTTTCCGGATTTTTTTTTCCAGATTTTTTTTTCCGGATTTTTTTTTCCGGATTTTTTTTTCCAGATTTTTTTTTTCCGGATTTTTTTTTCCGGATTTTTTTTCCGGATTTTTTTTTCCAGATTTTTTTTTTCCGGATTTTTTTTTCCAGATATTTTTTCACGGATTTTTTTTGTCCGGATATTTTTTCCTGATTTTTTTTTCCAGATTTTTTTTTCCGGATTTTTTTTTCCATATTTTTTTTCACGTATTTTTTTGTCCGGACATTTTTTCCGGATTTTTTTTTCCAGATTTTTTTTTCCGGATTTTTTTTTTCAGGATTTTTTTTTTCAGGATTTTTCCGGATTTTTTTTTCGGATTTTTTTTCTGATTTTTTTTTCTTGTATTTTTTTCCGGATTTTTTTTCTGAATTTTTTTTTCCTGATTTTTTCCGGATTTTTTTTTCCAGATTTTTTTTTCCGGATTTTTTTTCCAGATTTTTTTTTTCCGGATTTTTTTCCAGATTTTTTTTCCAGATTTTTTTTCACGGATTTTTCTGGATTTTTTTTTCCGGATTTTTTTTCCGGATTTTTTTTCTGGATTTTTTGTTCCGGATTTTTTCCGGATTTTTTTTCCGGATTTTTTTTTCCGGATTTTTCCGGATTTTTTTTTCCGGATTTTTTTTCCGGATTTTTTTTTCCGGATTTTTTTTCCCGGATTTTTTTTTTTCCGGATTTTTTTTTTCCGGATTTTTCCGGATTTTTTTTTCCGGATTTTTTTTTCTGGATTTTTTTTCCGGATTTTTCTTCATTTTTTTTTCAGGATTTTTCCGGATTTTTTTTTACGGATTTTTTTTTCCGGATTTTTTTTTCCAGATTTTTTTTTCAGGATTTTTCCGGATTTTTTTTTCAGGATTTTTTTTCAGGATTTTTCCGGATTTTTTTTTCCGGATTTTTTTTCCGGATTTTTTTTCCAGATTTTTTTTCACGGATTTTTCTGGATTTTTTTTTCCGGATTTTTTTTCCGGATTTTTTTTCCGGATTTTTTTTCACTGATTTTTTTTTCCGGATTTTTTTTCCGGATTTTTTTTTCCGGATTTTTTTGCCAGATTTTTTTTTCCGGATTTTTTTTCCCGGATTTTTTTTTTCCGGATTTTTTTTTCCGGATTTTTTTTTCCGGATTTTTTTTTCCGGATTTTTCTTAATTTTTTTTTCAGGATTTTTTTTTTCTGGTTTTTTTTTCAGGATTTTTTTTCAGGATTTTTTTTTCAGGATTTTTTTTTTCAGGATTTTTTTTTTCTGGTTTTTTTTTCAGGATTTTTTTTCAGGATTTTTTTTTCCGGATTTTTTTTCTGGATTTTTTTTTCCGGATTTTTTTTTCAGGATTTTTCAGGATTTTTTTTTCAGGATTTTTTTTTCAGGATTTTTTTTCCGGATTTTTTTTCCAGTTTTTTTTTCACGGATTTTTCTGGATTTTTTTTTCCGGATTTTTTTTCCGGATTTTTTTTTCCAGATTTTTTTTTCCGGATTTTTTTTTCCGGATTTTTTTTCTGGATTTTTTTTTCCGGATTTTTTTTTCAGGATTTTTCCGGATTTTTTTTTCCGGATTTTTTTTTCAGGATTTTTCCGGATTTTTTTTTCAGGATTTTTTTTTCAGGATTTTTTTCCCGGATTTTTTTTCCAGTTTTTTTTTCACGGATTTTTCTGGATTTTTTTTTCCGGATTTTTTTTCCGGATTTTTTTTCTGGATTTTTTGTTCCGGATTTTTTCCGGATTTTTTTTCCGGATTTTTTTTTCAGGATTTTTCCGGATTTTTTTTTCCGGATTTTTTTTCCGGATTTTTTTTTCCGGATTTTTTTTCCCGGATTTTTTTTTTCCGGATTTTTTTTTCCGGATTTTTCCGGATTTTTTTTTCCGGATTTTTTTTTCTGGATTTTTTTCCCGGAATTTTCTTCATTTTTTTTTCAGGATTTTTCCGGATTTTTTTTTCAGGATTTTTTTTTCAGGATTTTTTTTTCCAGATTTTTTTTTCAGGATTTTTCCGGATTTTTTTTCAGGATTTTTTTTTCAGGATTTTTTTTCCGGATTTTTTTTTCCGGATTTTTTTTCCGGATTTTTTTTTTCCGGATTTTTTTCTGGATTTTTTTCCGGATTTTTTTTTTCCGGATTTATCCGGATTTTTTTCTGGATTTTTTTCCGGATTTCTTTTTCCGGATTTTTTTTCCGGATTTTTTTTCTGGATTTTTTTTCTGGATTTTTTTTCCGGATTTTTTTTCCGGATTTTTTTTACCGGATTTTTCCTGATTTTTTTTTACCGGATTTTTTTTTCCTGATTTTTTTCCGGATTTTTTTTTCCGGATTTTTTTTCCGGATTTTTTTTCTGGATTTTTTCTCTGGATTTTTTTTCCGGATTTTTTTTTCCGGATTGTTTTTTACCGGATTTTTCCGGATTTTTTTTTACCGGATTTTTTTTCCTGATTTTTTTTCCGTATTTTTCTTTCCGTTTTTTTTTTCCGGATTTTTCCGAATTTTTTTTTCCGGATTTTTTTTTCCGGATTTTTTCGGATTTTTTTTTCCGGATTTTTTCTGATTTTTTTTTCCGGATTTTTTTTCTGATTTTTTTTTCTTGTTTTTTTTTCCGGATTTTTTTTCTGAATTTTTTTTCCGGATTTTTTCCGGATTTTTTTTTCCAGATTTTTTTTTCCGGATTTTTTTTTCCGGATTTTTTTTTCAGGATTTTTTTTTCCGGATTTTTTTTTCAGGATTTTTTTTCCGGATTTTTTTTCTGGATTTTTTCTCTGGATTTTTTTTTCGGATTTTTTTTCCAGATTTTTTTTCACGGATTTTTCTGGATTTTTTTTTCCGGATTTTTTTTTCCGGATTTTTTTTAAAAGATGTTTTTTTCAGGATTTTTCCGGATTTTTTTTCCGGATTTTTTTTTCAGGATTTTTTCCGGATTTTTTTTTCCATATTTTTTTTCACGGATTTTTTTTGTCCGGACATTTTTTCCGGATTTTTTTTTCCAGATTTTTTTTTCCGGATTTTTTTTTCAGGATTTTTTTTTCCAGATTTTTTTTTTCCGGATTTTTTTTTCCGGATTTTTTTTCCGGATTTTTTTTTCCAGATTTTTTTTTTCCGGATTTTTTTTTCAGGATTTTTTTTTCAGGATTTTTTTTTCAGGATTTTTTTTTTCAGGATTTTTCCGGATTTTTTTTTTCGGATTTTTTTTCTGATTTTTTTTTCTTGTTTTTTTTTCCGGATTTTTTTTCTGAATTTTTTTTCCGGATTTTTTCCGGATTTTTTTTTCCAGATTTTTTTTTCCGGATTTTTTTTTCAGGAATTTTTTTTCCGGATTTTTTCCGGATTTTTTTTTCCAGATTTTTTTTTCCGGATTTTTTTTTCAGGATTTTTTTTTCCAGATTTTTTTTTTCCAGATTTTTTTTTCCGGATTTTTTTTCCGGATTTTTTTTTCCAGATTTTTTTTTATCGGATTTTTTTTTCCAGATTTTTTTTCACGGATTTTTTTTGTCCGGACATTTTTTCCGGATTTTTTTTTCCAGATTTTTTTTTCCGGATTTTTTTTTCAGGATTTTTTTTTCCAGATTTTTTTTTTCCTGATTTTTTTTTCCGGATTTTTTTTAAAAGATTTTTTTTTCAGGATTTTTTTTTCCGGATTTTTTTTCCGGATTTTTTTTCACGGATTTTTCTTCATTTTTTCTTCAGGATTTTTCCGGATTTTTTTTCAGGATTTTTTTTTCTGGATTTTTTTTTCCGGATTTTTTTTCCGGATTTTTTTTCTGGATTTTTTTTCCGGATTTTTTTTCTGGATTTTTTTTCCGGATTTTTTCCGGATTTTTTTCCGGATTTTTTTTTCAGGATTTTTCCGGATTTTTTTTTCCGGATTTTTTTTCCGGATTTTTTTTTCCGGATTTTTTTTCCCGGATTTTTTTTTTTCCGGATTTTTTTTTTCCGGATTTTTCCGGATTTTTTTTTCCGGATTTTTTTTTCCAGATTTTTTTTTCAGGATTTTTCCGGATTTTTTTTTCAGGATTTTTTTTTCAGGATTTTTCCGGATTTTTTTTTCCGGATTTTTTTTCCGGATTTTTGTTCCAGATTTTTTTTTTCCGGATTTTTCCGGATTTTTTTTTTCTGGATTTTTTTCCGGATTTTTCTGGATTTTTTTTTCCGGATTTTTTTTCCGGATTTTTTTTCAGGATTTTTCCGGATTTTTTTTCAGGATTTTTTTTTCAGGATTTTTTTTTTCAGGATTTTTCCGGATTTTTTTTTCGGATTTTTTTTCTGATTTTTTTTTCTTGTTTTTTTTTCCAGATTTTTTTTCCGGATTTTTTTTTCCAGATTTTTTTTTCCGGATTTTTTTTTCCGGATTTTTTTTTCCAGATTTTTTTTTTCCGGATTTTTTTTTCCGGATTTTTTTTCCGGATTTTTTTTTCCAGATTTTTTTTTTCCGGATTTTTTTTTCCAGATTTTTTTTCACGGATTTTTTTTGTCCGGATATTTTTTCCGGATTTTTTTTTCCAGATTTTTTTTTCCGGATTTTTTTTTAAGGATTTTTTTTTTCAGGATTTTTTTTTCCAGATATTTTTTCACGGATTTTTTTTGTCCGGATATTTTTTCCGGATTTTTTTTTCCAGATTTTTTTTTCCGGATTTTTTTTTTCAGGATTTTTTTTTTCAGGATTTTTCCGGATTTTTTTTTTCGGATTTTTTTTCTGATTTTTTTTTCTTGTTTTTTTTTCCGGATTTTTTTTCTGAATTTTTTTTCCGGATTTTTTCCGGATTTTTTTTTCCAGATTTTTTTTTCCGGATTTTTTTTTCCGGATTTTTTTTTCCAGATTTTTTTTTTCCGGATTTTTTTTTCCGGATTTTTTTTCCGGATTTTTTTTTCCAGATTTTTTTTTTCCGGATTTTTTTTTCCAGATATTTTTTCACGGATTTTTTTTGTCCGGATATTTTTTCCTGATTTTTTTTTCCAGATTTTTTTTTCCGGATTTTTTTTTCCATATTTTTTTTCACGTATTTTTTTGTCCGGACATTTTTTCCGGATTTTTTTTTCCAGATTTTTTTTTCCGGATTTTTTTTTTCAGGATTTTTTTTTTCAGGATTTTTCCGGATTTTTTTTTCGGATTTTTTTTCTGATTTTTTTTTCTTGTATTTTTTTCCGGATTTTTTTTCTGAATTTTTTTTTCCTGATTTTTTCCGGATTTTTTTTTCCAGATTTTTTTTTCCGGATTTTTTTTCCAGATTTTTTTTTTCCGGATTTTTTTCCAGATTTTTTTTCCAGATTTTTTTTCACGGATTTTTCTGGATTTTTTTTTCCGGATTTTTTTTCCGGATTTTTTTTCTGGATTTTTTGTTCCGGATTTTTTCCGGATTTTTTTTCCGGATTTTTTTTTCCGGATTTTTCCGGATTTTTTTTTCCGGATTTTTTTTCCGGATTTTTTTTTCCGGATTTTTTTTCCCGGATTTTTTTTTTTCCGGATTTTTTTTTTCCGGATTTTTCCGGATTTTTTTTTCCGGATTTTTTTTTCTGGATTTTTTTTCCGGATTTTTCTTCATTTTTTTTTCAGGATTTTTCCGGATTTTTTTTTACGGATTTTTTTTTCCGGATTTTTTTTTCCAGATTTTTTTTTCAGGATTTTTCCGGATTTTTTTTTCAGGATTTTTTTTCAGGATTTTTCCGGATTTTTTTTTCCGGATTTTTTTTCCGGATTTTTTTTCCAGATTTTTTTTCACGGATTTTTCTGGATTTTTTTTTCCGGATTTTTTTTCCGGATTTTTTTTCCGGATTTTTTTTCACTGATTTTTTTTTCCGGATTTTTTTTCCGGATTTTTTTTTCCGGATTTTTTTGCCAGATTTTTTTTTCCGGATTTTTTTTCCCGGATTTTTTTTTTCCGGATTTTTTTTTCCGGATTTTTTTTTCCGGATTTTTTTTTCCGGATTTTTCTTAATTTTTTTTTCAGGATTTTTTTTTTCTGGTTTTTTTTTCAGGATTTTTTTTCAGGATTTTTTTTTCAGGATTTTTTTTTTCAGGATTTTTTTTTTCTGGTTTTTTTTTCAGGATTTTTTTTCAGGATTTTTTTTTCCGGATTTTTTTTCTGGATTTTTTTTTCCGGATTTTTTTTTCAGGATTTTTCAGGATTTTTTTTTCAGGATTTTTTTTTCAGGATTTTTTTTCCGGATTTTTTTTCCAGTTTTTTTTTCACGGATTTTTCTGGATTTTTTTTTCCGGATTTTTTTTCCGGATTTTTTTTTCCAGATTTTTTTTTCCGGATTTTTTTTTCCGGATTTTTTTTCTGGATTTTTTTTTCCGGATTTTTTTTTCAGGATTTTTCCGGATTTTTTTTTCCGGATTTTTTTTTCAGGATTTTTCCGGATTTTTTTTTCAGGATTTTTTTTTCAGGATTTTTTTCCCGGATTTTTTTTCCAGTTTTTTTTTCACGGATTTTTCTGGATTTTTTTTTCCGGATTTTTTTTCCGGATTTTTTTTCTGGATTTTTTGTTCCGGATTTTTTCCGGATTTTTTTTCCGGATTTTTTTTTCAGGATTTTTCCGGATTTTTTTTTCCGGATTTTTTTTCCGGATTTTTTTTTCCGGATTTTTTTTCCCGGATTTTTTTTTTCCGGATTTTTTTTTCCGGATTTTTCCGGATTTTTTTTTCCGGATTTTTTTTTCTGGATTTTTTTCCCGGAATTTTCTTCATTTTTTTTTCAGGATTTTTCCGGATTTTTTTTTCAGGATTTTTTTTTCAGGATTTTTTTTTCCAGATTTTTTTTTCAGGATTTTTCCGGATTTTTTTTCAGGATTTTTTTTTCAGGATTTTTTTTCCGGATTTTTTTTTCCGGATTTTTTTTCCGGATTTTTTTTTTCCGGATTTTTTTCTGGATTTTTTTCCGGATTTTTTTTTTCCGGATTTATCCGGATTTTTTTCTGGATTTTTTTCCGGATTTCTTTTTCCGGATTTTTTTTCCGGATTTTTTTTCTGGATTTTTTTTCTGGATTTTTTTTCCGGATTTTTTTTCCGGATTTTTTTTACCGGATTTTTCCTGATTTTTTTTTACCGGATTTTTTTTTCCTGATTTTTTTCCGGATTTTTTTTTCCGGATTTTTTTTCCGGATTTTTTTTCTGGATTTTTTCTCTGGATTTTTTTTCCGGATTTTTTTTTCCGGATTGTTTTTTACCGGATTTTTCCGGATTTTTTTTTACCGGATTTTTTTTCCTGATTTTTTTTCCGTATTTTTCTTTCCGTTTTTTTTTTCCGGATTTTTCCGAATTTTTTTTTCCGGATTTTTTTTTCCGGATTTTTTCGGATTTTTTTTTCCGGATTTTTTCTGATTTTTTTTTCCGGATTTTTTTTCTGATTTTTTTTTCTTGTTTTTTTTTCCGGATTTTTTTTCTGAATTTTTTTTCCGGATTTTTTCCGGATTTTTTTTTCCAGATTTTTTTTTCCGGATTTTTTTTTCCGGATTTTTTTTTCAGGATTTTTTTTTCCGGATTTTTTTTTCAGGATTTTTTTTCCGGATTTTTTTTCTGGATTTTTTCTCTGGATTTTTTTTTCGGATTTTTTTTCCAGATTTTTTTTCACGGATTTTTCTGGATTTTTTTTTCCGGATTTTTTTTTCCGGATTTTTTTTAAAAGATGTTTTTTTCAGGATTTTTCCGGATTTTTTTTCCGGATTTTTTTTTCAGGATTTTTTCCGGATTTTTTTTTCCATATTTTTTTTCACGGATTTTTTTTGTCCGGACATTTTTTCCGGATTTTTTTTTCCAGATTTTTTTTTCCGGATTTTTTTTTCAGGATTTTTTTTTCCAGATTTTTTTTTTCCGGATTTTTTTTTCCGGATTTTTTTTCCGGATTTTTTTTTCCAGATTTTTTTTTTCCGGATTTTTTTTTCAGGATTTTTTTTTCAGGATTTTTTTTTCAGGATTTTTTTTTTCAGGATTTTTCCGGATTTTTTTTTTCGGATTTTTTTTCTGATTTTTTTTTCTTGTTTTTTTTTCCGGATTTTTTTTCTGAATTTTTTTTCCGGATTTTTTCCGGATTTTTTTTTCCAGATTTTTTTTTCCGGATTTTTTTTTCAGGAATTTTTTTTCCGGATTTTTTCCGGATTTTTTTTTCCAGATTTTTTTTTCCGGATTTTTTTTTCAGGATTTTTTTTTCCAGATTTTTTTTTTCCAGATTTTTTTTTCCGGATTTTTTTTCCGGATTTTTTTTTCCAGATTTTTTTTTATCGGATTTTTTTTTCCAGATTTTTTTTCACGGATTTTTTTTGTCCGGACATTTTTTCCGGATTTTTTTTTCCAGATTTTTTTTTCCGGATTTTTTTTTCAGGATTTTTTTTTCCAGATTTTTTTTTTCCTGATTTTTTTTTCCGGATTTTTTTTAAAAGATTTTTTTTTCAGGATTTTTTTTTCCGGATTTTTTTTCCGGATTTTTTTTCACGGATTTTTCTTCATTTTTTCTTCAGGATTTTTCCGGATTTTTTTTCAGGATTTTTTTTTCTGGATTTTTTTTTCCGGATTTTTTTTCCGGATTTTTTTTCTGGATTTTTTTTCCGGATTTTTTTTCTGGATTTTTTTTCCGGATTTTTTCCGGATTTTTTTCCGGATTTTTTTTTCAGGATTTTTCCGGATTTTTTTTTCCGGATTTTTTTTCCGGATTTTTTTTTCCGGATTTTTTTTCCCGGATTTTTTTTTTTCCGGATTTTTTTTTTCCGGATTTTTCCGGATTTTTTTTTCCGGATTTTTTTTTCCAGATTTTTTTTTCAGGATTTTTCCGGATTTTTTTTTCAGGATTTTTTTTTCAGGATTTTTCCGGATTTTTTTTTCCGGATTTTTTTTCCGGATTTTTGTTCCAGATTTTTTTTTTCCGGATTTTTCCGGATTTTTTTTTTCTGGATTTTTTTCCGGATTTTTCTGGATTTTTTTTTCCGGATTTTTTTTCCGGATTTTTTTTCAGGATTTTTCCGGATTTTTTTTCAGGATTTTTTTTTCAGGATTTTTTTTTTCAGGATTTTTCCGGATTTTTTTTTCGGATTTTTTTTCTGATTTTTTTTTCTTGTTTTTTTTTCCAGATTTTTTTTCCGGATTTTTTTTTCCAGATTTTTTTTTCCGGATTTTTTTTTCCGGATTTTTTTTTCCAGATTTTTTTTTTCCGGATTTTTTTTTCCGGATTTTTTTTCCGGATTTTTTTTTCCAGATTTTTTTTTTCCGGATTTTTTTTTCCAGATTTTTTTTCACGGATTTTTTTTGTCCGGATATTTTTTCCGGATTTTTTTTTCCAGATTTTTTTTTCCGGATTTTTTTTTAAGGATTTTTTTTTTCAGGATTTTTTTTTCCAGATATTTTTTCACGGATTTTTTTTGTCCGGATATTTTTTCCGGATTTTTTTTTCCAGATTTTTTTTTCCGGATTTTTTTTTTCAGGATTTTTTTTTTCAGGATTTTTCCGGATTTTTTTTTTCGGATTTTTTTTCTGATTTTTTTTTCTTGTTTTTTTTTCCGGATTTTTTTTCTGAATTTTTTTTCCGGATTTTTTCCGGATTTTTTTTTCCAGATTTTTTTTTCCGGATTTTTTTTTCCGGATTTTTTTTTCCAGATTTTTTTTTTCCGGATTTTTTTTTCCGGATTTTTTTTCCGGATTTTTTTTTCCAGATTTTTTTTTTCCGGATTTTTTTTTCCAGATATTTTTTCACGGATTTTTTTTGTCCGGATATTTTTTCCTGATTTTTTTTTCCAGATTTTTTTTTCCGGATTTTTTTTTCCATATTTTTTTTCACGTATTTTTTTGTCCGGACATTTTTTCCGGATTTTTTTTTCCAGATTTTTTTTTCCGGATTTTTTTTTTCAGGATTTTTTTTTTCAGGATTTTTCCGGATTTTTTTTTCGGATTTTTTTTCTGATTTTTTTTTCTTGTATTTTTTTCCGGATTTTTTTTCTGAATTTTTTTTTCCTGATTTTTTCCGGATTTTTTTTTCCAGATTTTTTTTTCCGGATTTTTTTTCCAGATTTTTTTTTTCCGGATTTTTTTCCAGATTTTTTTTCCAGATTTTTTTTCACGGATTTTTCTGGATTTTTTTTTCCGGATTTTTTTTCCGGATTTTTTTTCTGGATTTTTTGTTCCGGATTTTTTCCGGATTTTTTTTCCGGATTTTTTTTTCCGGATTTTTCCGGATTTTTTTTTCCGGATTTTTTTTCCGGATTTTTTTTTCCGGATTTTTTTTCCCGGATTTTTTTTTTTCCGGATTTTTTTTTTCCGGATTTTTCCGGATTTTTTTTTCCGGATTTTTTTTTCTGGATTTTTTTTCCGGATTTTTCTTCATTTTTTTTTCAGGATTTTTCCGGATTTTTTTTTACGGATTTTTTTTTCCGGATTTTTTTTTCCAGATTTTTTTTTCAGGATTTTTCCGGATTTTTTTTTCAGGATTTTTTTTCAGGATTTTTCCGGATTTTTTTTTCCGGATTTTTTTTCCGGATTTTTTTTCCAGATTTTTTTTCACGGATTTTTCTGGATTTTTTTTTCCGGATTTTTTTTCCGGATTTTTTTTCCGGATTTTTTTTCACTGATTTTTTTTTCCGGATTTTTTTTCCGGATTTTTTTTTCCGGATTTTTTTGCCAGATTTTTTTTTCCGGATTTTTTTTCCCGGATTTTTTTTTTCCGGATTTTTTTTTCCGGATTTTTTTTTCCGGATTTTTTTTTCCGGATTTTTCTTAATTTTTTTTTCAGGATTTTTTTTTTCTGGTTTTTTTTTCAGGATTTTTTTTCAGGATTTTTTTTTCAGGATTTTTTTTTTCAGGATTTTTTTTTTCTGGTTTTTTTTTCAGGATTTTTTTTCAGGATTTTTTTTTCCGGATTTTTTTTCTGGATTTTTTTTTCCGGATTTTTTTTTCAGGATTTTTCAGGATTTTTTTTTCAGGATTTTTTTTTCAGGATTTTTTTTCCGGATTTTTTTTCCAGTTTTTTTTTCACGGATTTTTCTGGATTTTTTTTTCCGGATTTTTTTTCCGGATTTTTTTTTCCAGATTTTTTTTTCCGGATTTTTTTTTCCGGATTTTTTTTCTGGATTTTTTTTTCCGGATTTTTTTTTCAGGATTTTTCCGGATTTTTTTTTCCGGATTTTTTTTTCAGGATTTTTCCGGATTTTTTTTTCAGGATTTTTTTTTCAGGATTTTTTTCCCGGATTTTTTTTCCAGTTTTTTTTTCACGGATTTTTCTGGATTTTTTTTTCCGGATTTTTTTTCCGGATTTTTTTTCTGGATTTTTTGTTCCGGATTTTTTCCGGATTTTTTTTCCGGATTTTTTTTTCAGGATTTTTCCGGATTTTTTTTTCCGGATTTTTTTTCCGGATTTTTTTTTCCGGATTTTTTTTCCCGGATTTTTTTTTTCCGGATTTTTTTTTCCGGATTTTTCCGGATTTTTTTTTCCGGATTTTTTTTTCTGGATTTTTTTCCCGGAATTTTCTTCATTTTTTTTTCAGGATTTTTCCGGATTTTTTTTTCAGGATTTTTTTTTCAGGATTTTTTTTTCCAGATTTTTTTTTCAGGATTTTTCCGGATTTTTTTTCAGGATTTTTTTTTCAGGATTTTTTTTCCGGATTTTTTTTTCCGGATTTTTTTTCCGGATTTTTTTTTTCCGGATTTTTTTCTGGATTTTTTTCCGGATTTTTTTTTTCCGGATTTATCCGGATTTTTTTCTGGATTTTTTTCCGGATTTCTTTTTCCGGATTTTTTTTCCGGATTTTTTTTCTGGATTTTTTTTCTGGATTTTTTTTCCGGATTTTTTTTCCGGATTTTTTTTACCGGATTTTTCCTGATTTTTTTTTACCGGATTTTTTTTTCCTGATTTTTTTCCGGATTTTTTTTTCCGGATTTTTTTTCCGGATTTTTTTTCTGGATTTTTTCTCTGGATTTTTTTTCCGGATTTTTTTTTCCGGATTGTTTTTTACCGGATTTTTCCGGATTTTTTTTTACCGGATTTTTTTTCCTGATTTTTTTTCCGTATTTTTCTTTCCGTTTTTTTTTTCCGGATTTTTCCGAATTTTTTTTTCCGGATTTTTTTTTCCGGATTTTTTCGGATTTTTTTTTCCGGATTTTTTCTGATTTTTTTTTCCGGATTTTTTTTCTGATTTTTTTTTCTTGTTTTTTTTTCCGGATTTTTTTTCTGAATTTTTTTTCCGGATTTTTTCCGGATTTTTTTTTCCAGATTTTTTTTTCCGGATTTTTTTTTCCGGATTTTTTTTTCAGGATTTTTTTTTCCGGATTTTTTTTTCAGGATTTTTTTTCCGGATTTTTTTTCTGGATTTTTTCTCTGGATTTTTTTTTCGGATTTTTTTTCCAGATTTTTTTTCACGGATTTTTCTGGATTTTTTTTTCCGGATTTTTTTTTCCGGATTTTTTTTAAAAGATGTTTTTTTCAGGATTTTTCCGGATTTTTTTTCCGGATTTTTTTTTCAGGATTTTTTCCGGATTTTTTTTTCCATATTTTTTTTCACGGATTTTTTTTGTCCGGACATTTTTTCCGGATTTTTTTTTCCAGATTTTTTTTTCCGGATTTTTTTTTCAGGATTTTTTTTTCCAGATTTTTTTTTTCCGGATTTTTTTTTCCGGATTTTTTTTCCGGATTTTTTTTTCCAGATTTTTTTTTTCCGGATTTTTTTTTCAGGATTTTTTTTTCAGGATTTTTTTTTCAGGATTTTTTTTTTCAGGATTTTTCCGGATTTTTTTTTTCGGATTTTTTTTCTGATTTTTTTTTCTTGTTTTTTTTTCCGGATTTTTTTTCTGAATTTTTTTTCCGGATTTTTTCCGGATTTTTTTTTCCAGATTTTTTTTTCCGGATTTTTTTTTCAGGATTTTTTTTTCCGGATTTTTTTTTCCGGATTTTTTTTTCCAGATTTTTTTTTTCCGGATTTTTTTTTCCGGATTTTTTTTAAAAGATTTTTTTTCAGGATTTTTCCGGATTTTTTTTCCGGATTTTTTTTTCCGGATTTTTTTTAAAAGATTTTTTTCAGGATTTTTCCGGATTTTTTTTCCGGATTTTTTTTTCCGGATTTTTTTTTCCGGATTTTTTTTTCCGGATTTTTTTTTCTGGATTTTTCTTCATTTTTTTTCAGGATTTTTCCGGATTTTTTTTTCAGGATTTTTTTTTCAGGATTTTTTTTTTCAGGATTTTTCCGGATTTTTTTTTTCGGTTTTTTTTTCCGGATTTTTTTTCTGAATTTTTTTTCTGGATTTTTTCCGGATTTTTTTTTCCAGATTTTTTTTTCCGGATTTTTTTTTCCGGATTTTTTTTCCAGTTTTTTTTTCACGGATTTTTCTGGATTTTTTTTTCCGGATTTTTTTTCCGGATTTTTTTTTCCAGATTTTTTTTTCAGGATTTTTTTTTTCAGGATTTTTTTTTCAGGATTTTTTTTTTCAGGATTTTTCCGGATTTTTTTTTCCGGATTTTTTTTTCCAGATTTTTTTTTCAGTATTTTTCCGGATTTTTTTTTCCGGATTTTTTTTCTGGATTTTTTTTTCCGGATTTTTTTTTCAGGATTTTTCCGGATTTTTTTTTCCGGATTTTTTTTTCAGGATTTTTCCGGATTTTTTTTTCAGGATTTTTTTTTCAGGATTTTTTTTCCGGATTTTTTTTCCAGTTTTTTTTTCACGGATTTTTCTGGATTTTTTTTTCCGGATTTTTTTTCCGGATTTTTTTTCTGTATTTTTTGTTCCGGATTTTTTCCGGATTTTTTTTCCGGATTTTTTTTTCAGGATTTTTCCGGATTTTTTTTTCCGGATTTTTTTTCCGGATTTTTTTTTCCGGATTTTTTTTCCCGGATTTTTTTTTTCCGGATTTTTTTTTCCGGATTTTTCCGGATTTTTTTTTCCGGATTTTTTTTTCTGGATTTTTTTTCCGGAATTTTCTTCATTTTTTTTTCAGGATTTTTCCGGATTTTTTTTTCAGGATTTTTTTTTCAGGATTTTTTTTTCCAGATTTTTTTTTCAGGATTTTTCCGGATTTTTTTTCCGGATTTTTTTTTCAGGATTTTTTTTCCGGATTTTTTTTTCCGGATTTTTTTTCCGGATTTTTTTTTTCCGGATTTTTTTCTGGATTTTTTTCCGGATTTTTTTTTTCCGGATTTATCCGGATTTTTTTCTGGATTTTTTTCCGGATTTCTTTTTCCGGATTTTTTTTCCGGATTTTTTTTCTGGATTTTTATTCTGGATTTTTTTTCCGGATTTTTTTTTCCGGATTTTTTTTACCGGATTTTTCCTGATTTTTTTTTACCGGATTTTTTTTCCTGATTTTTTTCCGGATTTTTTTTTCCGGATTTTTTTTCCGGATTTTTTTTCTGGATTTTTTCTCTGGATTTTTTTTTCCGGATTGTTTTTTACCGGATTTTTCCGGATTTTTTTTTACCGGATTTTTTTTCCTGATTTTTTTTCCGTATTTTTCTTTCCTTTTTTTTTTCCGGATTTTTCCGAATTTTTTTTTCCGGATTTTTTTTTCCGGATTTTTTATTCCGGATTTTTTTTTTCCGGATTTTTTTTTTCGGATTTTTCCGGATTTTTTTTTCCAGATTTTTCCGGATTTTTTTTTCCAGATTTTTTTTCCGGATTTTTTTTTCCGGATTTTTTTTTTCCGGATTTTTTTTTCCGGATTTTTTTTTCCGGATTTTTCTGGATTTTTTTTTCCGGATTTTTTTTCCGGATTTTTTTTTCCGGATTTTTTTTCCGGATTTTTTTTCACGGATTTTTCTTCATTTTTTATTCAGTATTTTTCCGGATTTTTTTTTCAGGATTTTTTTTTCCGGATTTTTTTTTCCGGATTTTTCTGGATTTTTTTTTCCGGATTTTTTTTCCGGATTTTTTTTCTGGATTTTTTTTCCGGATTTTTTCCGGATTTTTTTTCCGGATTTTTTTTTCAGGATTTTTCCGGATTTTTTTTTCCGGATTTTTTTTCCGGATTTTTTTTTCCGGATTTTTTTTTTCAGGATTTTTCCGGATTTTTTTTTCCGGATTTTTTTTCTGGATTTTTTTTTCCGGATTTTTTTTTCCGGATTTTTTTTCACAGATTTTTTTTGTCCGGATATTTTTTCCGGATTTTTTTTTCCAGATTTTTTTTTCCAGATTTTTCCGGGTTTTTTTCCGGATTTTTTTTTCTTGATTTTTTTCCGGATTTTTTTTCCGGATTTTTTTTTTCCGGATTTTTCCGGATTTTTTTTTTCCGGATTTTTTTCTGGATTTTTTTCCGGATTTTTTTTTTCCGGATTTATCCGGATTTTTTTCTGGATTTTTTTCCGGATTTCTTTTTCCGGATTTTTTTTCCGGATTTTTTTTCTGGATTTTTTTTCTGGATTTTTTTTCCGGATTTTTTTTCCGGATTTTTTTTACCGGATTTTTCCTGATTTTTTTTACCGGATTTTTTTTTCCTGATTTTTTTCCGGATTTTTTTTTCCGGATTTTTTTTCCGGATTTTTTTTCTGGATTTTTTCTCTGGATTTTTTTTTCCGGATTTTTTTTTACCGGATTTTTCCGGATTTTTTTTTACCGGATTTTTTTTCCTGATTTTTTTTCCGTATTTTTCTTTCCGTTTTTTTTTTCCGGATTTTTCCGAATTTTTTTTTCCGGATTTTTTTTTCCGGATTTTTTATTCCGGATTTTTTTTTTCCGGATTTTTTTTTTCGGATTTTTCCGGATTTTTTTTCCAGATTTTTTTTTTCCGGATTTTTCCGGATTTTTTTTTTCTGGATTTTTTTCCGGATTTTTCTGGATTTTTTTTTCCGGATTTTTTTTCCGGATTTTTTTTCAGGATTTTTCCGGATTTTTTTTCAGGATTTTTTTTTCAGGATTTTTTTTTTCAGGATTTTTCCGGATTTTTTTTTCGGATTTTTTTTCGGATTTTTTTTTCTTGTTTTTTTTTCCAGATTTTTTTTCAGGATTTTTTTTTCCAGATTTTTTTTTCCGGATTTTTTTTTCCGGATTTTTTTTTCCAGATTTTTTTTTTCCGGATTTTTTTTTCCGGATTTTTTTTCCGGATTTTTTTTTCCAGATTTTTTTTTTCCGGATTTTTTTTTCCAGATTTTTTTTCACGGATTTTTTTTGTCCGGATATTTTTTCCGGATTTTTTTTTCCAGATTTTTTTTTCCGGATTTTTTTTTAAGGATTTTTTTTTTCAGGATTTTTTTTTCCAGATATTTTTTCACGGATTTTTTTTGTCCGGATATTTTTTCCGGATTTTTTTTTCCAGATTTTTTTTTCCGGATTTTTTTTTTCAGGATTTTTTTTTTCAGGATTTTTCCGGATTTTTTTTTTCGGATTTTTTTTCTGATTTTTTTTTCTTGTTTTTTTTTCCGGATTTTTTTTCTGAATTTTTTTTCCGGATTTTTTCCGGATTTTTTTTTCCAGATTTTTTTTTCCGGATTTTTTTTTCCGGATTTTTTTTTCCAGATTTTTTTTCTGGATTTTTTTTTCCGGATTTTTTTTTCCGGATTTTTTTTTCCAGATTTTTTTTTTCCGGATTTTTTTTTCCAGATATTTTTTCACGGATTTTTTTTGTCCGGATATTTTTTCCTGATTTTTTTTTCCAGATTTTTTTTTCCGGATTTTTTTTTCCATATTTTTTTTCACGGATTTTTTTGTCCGGACATTTTTTCCGGATTTTTTTTTCCAGATTTTTTTTTCCGGATTTTTTTTTTCAGGATTTTTTTTTTCAGGATTTTTCCGGATTTTTTTTTCGGATTTTTTTTCTGATTTTTTTTTCTTGTATTTTTTTCCGGATTTTTTTTCTGAATTTTTTTTTCCTGATTTTTTCTGGATTTTTTTTTCCAGATTTTTTTTTCCGGATTTTTTTTCCAGATTTTTTTTTTCCGGATTTTTTTCCAGATTTTTTTTCCAGATTTTTTTTCACGGATTTTTCTGGATTTTTTTTTCCGGATTTTTTTTCCGGATTTTTTTTCTGGATTTTTTGTTCCGGATTTTTTCCGGATTTTTTTTCCGGATTTTTTTTTCCGGATTTTTCCGGATTTTTTTTTCCGGATTTTTTTTCCGGATTTTTTTTTCCGGATTTTTTTTCCCGGATTTTTTTTTTTCCGGATTTTTTTTTTCCGGATTTTTCCGGATTTTTTTTTCCGGATTTTTTTTTCTGGATTTTTTTTCCGGATTTTTCTTCATTTTTTTTTCAGGATTTTTCCGGATTTTTTTTTTTGGATTTTTTTTTCCGGATTTTTTTTTCCAGATTTTTTTTTCAGGATTTTTCCGGATTTTTTTTTCAGGATTTTTTTTTCAGGATTTTTCCGGATTTTTTTTTCCGGATTTTTTTTCCGGATTTTTTTTCCAGATTTTTTTTCACGGATTTTTCTGGATTTTTTTTTCCGGATTTTTTTTCCGGATTTTTTTTCCGGATTTTTTTTCACTGATTTTTTTTTCCGGATTTTTTTTCCGGATTTTTTTTTCCGGATTTTTTTGCCAGATTTTTTTTTCCGGATTTTTTTTCCCGGATTTTTTTTTTCCGGATTTTTTTTTCCGGATTTTTTTTTCCGGATTTTTCTTAATTTTTTTTTCAGGATTTTTTTTTTCTGGTTTTTTTTTCAGGATTTTTTTTCAGGATTTTTTTTTCAGGATTTTTTTTTTCAGGATTTTTTTTTTCTGGTTTTTTTTTCAGGATTTTTTTTCAGGATTTTTTTTTCCGGATTTTTTTTCTGGATTTTTTTTTCCGGATTTTTTTTTCAGGATTTTTCCGGATTTTTTTTTCAGGATTTTTTTTTCAGGATTTTTTTTCCGGATTTTTTTTCCAGTTTTTTTTTCACGGATTTTTCTGGATTTTTTTTTCCGGATTTTTTTTCCGGATTTTTTTTTCCAGATTTTTTTTTCAGGATTTTTTTTTCAGGATTTTTTTTTCAGGATTTTTTTTTTCAGGATTTTTCCGGATTTTTTTTTCCGGATTTTTTTTTCCGGATTTTTTTTTCAGTATTTTTCCGGATTTTTTTTTCCGGATTTTTTTTCTGGATTTTTTTTTCCGGATTTTTTTTTCAGGATTTTTCCGGATTTTTTTTTCCGGATTTTTTTTTCAGGATTTTTCCGGATTTTTTTTTCAGGATTTTTTTTTCAGGATTTTTTTCCCGGATTTTTTTTCCAGTTTTTTTTTCACGGATTTTTCTGGATTTTTTTTTCCGGATTTTTTTTCCGGATTTTTTTTCTGGATTTTTTGTTCCGGATTTTTTCCGGATTTTTTTTCCGGATTTTTTTTTCAGGATTTTTCCGGATTTTTTTTTCCGGATTTTTTTTCCGGATTTTTTTTTCCGGATTTTTTTTCCCGGATTTTTTTTTTCCGGATTTTTTTTTCCGGATTTTTCCGGATTTTTTTTTCCGGATTTTTTTTTCTGGATTTTTTTCCCGGAATTTTCTTCATTTTTTTTTCAGGATTTTTCCGGATTTTTTTTTCCGGATTTTTTTTTCAGGATTTTTTTTTCCAGATTTTTTTTTCAGGATTTTTCCGGATTTTTTTTCAGGATTTTTTTTTCAGGATTTTTTTTCCGGATTTTTTTTTCCGGATTTTTTTTCCGGATTTTTTTTTTCCGGATTTTTTTCTGGATTTTTTTCCGGATTTTTTTTTTCCGGATTTATCCGGATTTTTTTCTGGATTTTTTTCCGGATTTCTTTTTCCGGATTTTTTTTCCGGATTTTTTTTCTGGATTTTTTTTCTGGATTTTTTTTCCGGATTTTTTTTCCGGATTTTTTTTACCGGATTTTTCCTGATTTTTTTTTACCGGATTTTTTTTTCCTGATTTTTTTCCGGATTTTTTTTTCCGGATTTTTTTTCCGGATTTTTTTTCTGGATTTTTTCTCTGGATTTTTTTTCCGGATTTTTTTTTCCGGATTGTTTTTTACCGGATTTTTCCGGATTTTTTTTTACCGGATTTTTTTTCCTGATTTTTTTTCCGTATTTTTCTTTCCGTTTTTTTTTTCCGGATTTTTCCGAATTTTTTTTTCCGGATTTTTTTTTCCGGATTTTTTCGGATTTTTTTTTCCGGATTTTTTCGGATTTTTTTTTCCGGATTTTTTTTCTGATTTTTTTTTCTTGTTTTTTTTTCCGGATTTTTTTTCTGAATTTTTTTTCCGGATTTTTTCCGGATTTTTTTTTCCAGATTTTTTTTTCCGGATTTTTTTTTCCGGATTTTTTTTTCCAGATTTTTCCGGATTTTTTTTTCCGGATTTTTTTTCTGGATTTTTTTTTCCGGATTTTTTTTTTCCGGATTTTTTTTTCCGGATTTTTTTTTCCGGATTTTTCTGGATTTTTTTTTCCGGATTTTTTTTCCGGATTTTTTTTCTGGATTTTTTTTCCGGATTTTTCTTCATTTTTTTTTCAGGATTTTTCCGGATTTTTTTTTCCGGATTTTTTTTTCAGGATTTTTTTTTCAGGATTTTTTTTTTCAGGATTTTTCCGGATTTTTTTTTTTGGATTTTTTTTCTGATTTTTTTTTCTTGTTTTTTTTTCCAGATTTTTTTTCTGAATTTTTTTTCCGGATTTTTTCCGGATTTTTTTTTCCAGATTTTTTTTTCCGGATTTTTTTTTCCGGATTTTTTTTTCCAGATTTTTCCGGATTTTTTTTTCCGGATTTTTTTTCTGGATTTTTTTTTCCGGATTTTTTTTTTCCGGATTTTTTTTTCCGGATTTTTTTTTCCGGATTTTTCTGGATTTTTTTTTCCGGATTTTTTTTCTGGATTTTTTTTCCGGATTTTTTCCGGATTTTTTTTCCGGATTTTTTTTTCAGGATTTTTCCGGATTTTTTTTTCCGGATTTTTTTTCCGGATTTTTTTTTCCGGATTTTTTTTTTCAGGATTTTTCCGGATTTTTTTTTCCGGATTTTTTTTCTGGATTTTTTTTTCCGGATTTTTTTTTCCGGATTTTTTTTCACAGATTTTTTTTGTCCGGATATTTTTTCCGGATTTTTTTTTCCAGATTTTTTTTTCCAGATTTTTCCGGGTTTTTTTCCGGATTTTTTTTTCTTGATTTTTTTCCGGATTTTTTTTTTCCGGATTTTTCCGGATTTTTTTTTTCCGGATTTTTTTCTGGATTTTTTTCCGGATTTTTTTTTTCCGGATTTATCCGGATTTTTTTCTGGATTTTTTTCCGGATTTCTTTTTCCGGATTTTTTTTCCGGATTTTTTTTCTGGATTTTTTTTCTGGATTTTTTTTCCGGATTTTTTTTCCGGATTTTTTTTACCGGATTTTTTTTTCAGGATTTTTTTTCAGGATTTTTTTTCTGAATTTTTTTTCCGGATTTTTTCCGGATTTTTTTTTCCAGATTTTTTTTTCCGGATTTTTTTTTCCGGATTTTTTTTTCCAGATTTTTCCGGGTTTTTTTTTCCGGATTTTTTTTCTGGATTTTTTTTTCCGGATTTTTTTTTTCCGGATTTTTTTTTCCGGATTTTTTTTTCCGGATTTTTCTGGATTTTTTTTTCCGGATTTTTTTTCCGGATTTTTTTTCTGGATTTTTTTTCCGGATTTTTCTTCATTTTTTTTTCAGGATTTTTCCGGATTTTTTTTTCCGGATTTTTTTTTCAGGATTTTTTTTTCAGGATTTTTTTTTTCAGGATTTTTCCGGATTTTTTTTTTTGGATTTTTTTTCTGATTTTTTTTTCTTGTTTTTTTTTCCAGATTTTTTTTCTGAATTTTTTTTCCGGATTTTTTCCGGATTTTTTTTTCCAGATTTTTTTTTCCGGATTTTTTTTTCCGGATTTTTCTGGATTTTTTTTTCCGGATTTTTTTTCCGGATTTTTTTTCTGGATTTTTTTTCCGGATTTTTTCCGGATTTTTTTTCCGGATTTTTTTTTCAGGATTTTTCCGGATTTTTTTTTCCGGATTTTTTTTCCGGATTTTTTTTTCCGGATTTTTTTTTTCAGGATTTTTCCGGATTTTTTTTTCCGGATTTTTTTTCTGGATTTTTTTTTCCGGATTTTTTTTTCCGGATTTTTTTTCACAGATTTTTTTTGTCCGGATATTTTTTCCGGATTTTTTTTTCCAGATTTTTTTTTCCAGATTTTTCCGGGTTTTTTTCCGGATTTTTTTTTCTTGATTTTTTTCCGGATTTTTTTTCCGGATTTTTTTTTTCCGGATTTTTCCGGATTTTTTTTTTCCGGATTTTTTTCTGGATTTTTTTCCGGATTTTTTTTTTCCGGATTTATCCGGATTTTTTTCTGGATTTTTTTCCGGATTTCTTTTTCCGGATTTTTTTTCCGGATTTTTTTTCTGGATTTTTTTTCTGGATTTTTTTTCCGGATTTTTTTTCCGGATTTTTTTTACCGGATTTTTCCTGATTTTTTTTTACCGGATTTTTTTTTCCTGATTTTTTTCCGGATTTTTTTTTCCGGATTTTTTTTCCGGATTTTTTTTCTGGATTTTTTCTCTGGATTTTTTTTTCCGGATTTTTTTTTACCGGATTTTTCCGGATTTTTTTTTACCGGATTTTTTTTCCTGATTTTTTTTCCGTATTTTTCTTTCCGTTTTTTTTTTCCGGATTTTTCCGAATTTTTTTTTCCGGATTTTTTTTTCCGGATTTTTTATTCCGGATTTTTTTTTTCCGGATTTTTTTTTTCGGATTTTTCCGGATTTTTTTTTCCGGATTTTTTTTTTCGGATTTTTCCGGATTTTTTTTTCCAGATTTTTTTTTCCAGATTTTTCCGGGTTTTTTTCCGGATTTTTTTTTCTTGATTTTTTTCCGGATTTTTTTTCCGGATTTTTTTTTTCCGGATTTTTCCGGATTTTTTTTTTCCGGATTTTTTTCTGGATTTTTTTCCGGATTTTTTTTTTCCGGATTTATCCGGATTTTTTTCTGGATTTTTTTCCGGATTTCTTTTTCCGGATTTTTTTTCCGGATTTTTTTTCTGGATTTTTTTTCTGGATTTTTTTTCCGGATTTTTTTTCCGGATTTTTTTTACCGGATTTTTCCTGATTTTTTTTTACCGGATTTTTTTTTCCTGATTTTTTTCCGGATTTTTTTTTCCGGATTTTTTTTCCGGATTTTTTTTCTGGATTTTTTCTCTGGATTTTTTTTTCCGGATTTTTTTTTACCGGATTTTTCCGGATTTTTTTTTACCGGATTTTTTTTCCTGATTTTTTTTCCGTATTTTTCTTTCCGTTTTTTTTTTCCGGATTTTTCCGAATTTTTTTTTCCGGATTTTTTATTCCGGATTTTTTTTTTCCGGATTTTTTTTTTCGGATTTTTCCGGATTTTTTTTTCCGGATTTTTTTTCCGGATTTTTTTTTTCCGGATTTTTTTCTGGATTTTTTTCCGGATTTTTTTTTTCCGGATTTATCCGGATTTTTTTCTGGATTTTTTTCCGGATTTCTTTTTCCGGATTTTTTTTCCGGATTTTTTTTCTGGATTTTTTTTCTGGATTTTTTTTCCGGAATTTTTTTCCGGATTTTTTTTACCGGATTTTTCCTGATTTTTTTTTACCGGATTTTTTTTCCTGATTTTTTTCCGGATTTTTTTTTCCGGATTTTTTTTTCAGGATTTTTTTTTTCAGGATTTTTCCGGATTTTTTTTTTCGGTTTTTTTTTCTGATTTTTTTTTCTTGTTTTTTTTTCCGGATTTTTTTTCTGAATTTTTTTTCCGGATTTTTTCCGGATTTTTTTTTCCAGATTTTTTTTTCCGGATTTTTTTTTCCGGATTTTTTTTTCAGGATTTTTTTTTCAGGATTTTTTTTCCGGATTTTTCTGGATTATTTTTTCCGGATTTTTTTTCCGGATTTTTTTTTCAGGATTTTTCCGGATTTTTTTTTCCGGATTTTTTTTCCGGATTTTTTTTTCCGGATTTTTTTTCCCGGAATTTTTTTTCCGGATTTTTTTTTTCCGGATTTTTTTTTCCGGATTTTTTTTTCCGGATTTTTTTTTCTGGATTTTTCTTCATTTTTTTTCAGGATTTTTCCGGATTTTTTTTTCAGGATTTTTTTTTTCAGGATTTTTCCGGATTTTTTTTTCAGATTTTTTTTCTGATTTTTTTTTCTTGTTTTTTTTTCCGGATTTTTTTTCTGAATTTTTTTTCCGGATTTTTTCCGGATTTTTTTTTCCAGATTTTTTTTTCCGGATTTTTTTTCCGGATTTTTTTTTCCAGATTTTTTTTTTCCGGATTCTTTTTTCCAGATATTTTTTCACGGATTTTTTTTATCCGGATATTTTTTCCTGATTTTTTTTTCCAGATTTTTTTTTCCGGATTTTTTTTCCCAGATTTTTTTTCTGAATTTTTTTTCCGGATTTTTTCCGGATTTTTTTTTCCATATTTTTTTTCACGGATTTTTTTTGTCCGGACATTTTTTCCGGATTTTTTTTTCCAGATTTTTTTTTCCGGATTTTTTTTTCAGGATTTTTTTTTCCAGATTTTTTTTTTCCGGATTTTTTTTTCCGGATTTTTTTTAAAAGATTTTTTTTACCGGATTTTTCCGGATTTTTTTTTACCGGATTTTTTTTTCCTGATTTTTTTCCGGATTTTTTTTTCCGGATTTTTTTTCCGGATTTTTCCGAATTTTTTTTTCCGGATTTTTTTTTCCGGATTTTTTATTCCGGATTTTTTTTTTCCGGATTTTTTTTTTCGGATTTTTCCGGATTTTTTTTTCCGGATTTTTTTTCCGGATTTTTTTTTTCCGGATTTTTTTCTGGATTTTTTTCCGGATTTTTTTTTTCCGGATTTATCCGGATTTTTTTCTGGATTTTTTTCCGGATTTCTTTTTCCGGATTTTTTTTCCGGATTTTTTTTCTGGATTTTTTTTCTGGATTTTTTTTCCGGAATTTTTTTCCGGATTTTTTTTACCGGATTTTTCCTGATTTTTTTTTACCGGATTTTTTTTCCGGATTTTTTTCCGGATTTTTTTTTCCGGATTTTTTTTTCAGGATTTTTTTTTTCAGGATTTTTCCGGATTTTTTTTTTCGGTTTTTTTTTCTGATTTTTTTTTCTTGTTTTTTTTTCCGGATTTTTTTTCTGAATTTTTTTTCCGGATTTTTTCCGGATTTTTTTTTCCAGATTTTTTTTTCCGGATTTTTTTTTCAGGATTTTTTTTTCAGGATTTTTTTTTCAGGATTTTTTTTCCGGATTTTTCTGGATTATTTTTTCCGGATTTTTTTTCCGGATTTTTTTTTCAGGATTTTTCCGGATTTTTTTTTCCGGATTTTTTTTCCGGATTTTTTTTTCTGGATTTTTCTTCATTTTTTTCAGGATTTTTCCGGATTTTTTTTTCAGGATTTTTTTTTTCAGGATTTTTCCGGATTTTTTTTTTCAGATTTTTTTTCTGATTTTTTTTTCTTGTTTTTTTTTCCGGATTTTTTTTCTGAATTTTTTTTCCGGATTTTTTCCGGATTTTTTTTTCCAGATTTTTTTTTCCGGATTTTTTTTCCGGATTTTTTTTTCCAGATTTTTTTTCACGGATTTTTTTTATCCGGATATTTTTTCCTGATTTTTTTTTCCAGATTTTTTTTCCGGATTTTTTTTCCCAGATTTTTTTTCTGAATTTTTTTTCCGGATTTTTTCCGGATTTTTTTTTCCATATTTTTTTTCACGGATTTTTTTTGTCCGGACATTTTTTCCGGATTTTTTTTTCCAGATTTTTTTTTCCGGATTTTTTTTTCAGGATTTTTTTTTCCAGATTTTTTTTTTCCGGATTTTTTTTTCCGGATTTTTTTTAAAAGATTTTTTTTACCGGATTTTTCCGGATTTTTTTTTACCGGATTTTTTTTTCCTGATTTTTTTCCGGATTTTTTTTTCCGGATTTTTTTTCAGGATTTTTTTTCTGGATTTTTTCTCTGGATTTTTTTTCCGGATTTTTTATCCGGATTTTTTTTCTGGATTTTTTTTCTGGATTTTTTTTCCGGATTTTTTTTCCGGATTTTTTTTTTCAGGATTTTTCCGGATTTTTTTTTCCGGATTTTTTTTCCGGATTTTTTTTTCCGGATTTTTTTTCCCGGAATTTTTTTTCCGGATTTTTTTTTCTGGATTTTTCTTCATTTTTTTTCAGGATTTTTCCGTATTTTTTTTTCAGGATTTTTTTTTCAGGATTTTTTTTTTCAGGATTTTTCCGGATTTTTTTTTTCGGATTTTTTTTCTGATTTTTTTTTCTTGTTTTTTTTTCCGGATTTTTTTTCTGAATTTTTTTTCCGGATTTTTTCCGGATTTTTTTTTCCAGATTTTTTTTTCCGGATTTTTTTTTCCGGATTTTTTTTTCAGGATTTTTTTTTCCGGATTTTTTTTTCAGGATTTTTTTTCCGGATTTTTTTTCTGGATTTTTTCTCTGGATTTTTTTTTCGGATTTTTTTTCCAGATTTTTTTTCACTGATTTTTCTGGATTTTTTTTTCCGGATTTTTTTTTCCGGATTTTTTTTAAAAGATGTTTTTTTCAGGATTTTTCCGGATTTTTTTTCCGGATTTTTTTTTCCGGATTTTTTCCGGATTTTTTTTTCCATATTTTTTTTCACGGATTTTTTTTGTCCGGACATTTTTTCCGGATTTTTTTTTCCAGATTTTTTTTTCCGGATTTTTTTTTCAGGATTTTTTTTTCCAGATTTTTTTTTTCCGGATTTTTTTTTCCGGATTTTTTTTAAAAGATTTTTTTTACCGGATTTTTCCGGATTTTTTTTTACCGGATTTTTTTTTCCTGATTTTTTTCCGGATTTTTTTTTCCGGATTTTTTTTCAGGATTTTTTTTCTGGATTTTTTCTCTGGATTTTTTTTCCGGATTTTTTTTCCAGATTTTTTTTCACGGATTTTTCTGGATTTTTTTTTCCGGATTTTTTATCCGGATTTTTTTTCTGGATTTTTTTTCTGGATTTTTTTTCCGGATTTTTTTTCCGGATTTTTTTTTTCAGGATTTTTCCGGATTTTTTTTTCCGGATTTTTTTTCCGGATTTTTTTTTCCGGATTTTTTTTCCCGGAATTTTTTTTCCGGATTTTTTTTTCTGGATTTTTCTTCATTTTTTTTCAGGATTTTTCCGTATTTTTTTTTCAGGATTTTTTTTTCAGGATTTTTTTTTTCAGGATTTTTCCGGATTTTTTTTTTCGGATTTTTTTTCTGATTTTTTTTTCTTGTTTTTTTTTCCGGATTTTTTTTCTGAATTTTTTTTCCGGATTTTTTCCGGATTTTTTTTTCCAGATTTTTTTTTCCGGATTTTTTTTTCCGGATTTTTTTTTCAGGATTTTTTTTTCCGGATTTTTTTTTCAGGATTTTTTTTCTGGATTTTTTCTCTGGATTTTTTTTTCGGATTTTTTTTCCAGATTTTTTTTCACGGATTTTTCTGGATTTTTTTTTCCGGATTTTTTTTTCCGGATTTTTTTTAAAAGATGTTTTTTTCAGGATTTTTCCGGATTTTTTTTCCGGATTTTTTTTTCCGGATTTTTTTTCCCGGATTTTTTTTTTCCGGATTTTTTTTTCCGGATTTTTTTTCCGGATTTTTTTTCACGGATTTTTCTTCATTTTTTATTCAGGATTTTTCCGGATTTTTTTTTCCGGATTTTTTTTTCCGGATTTTTCTGGATTATTTTTTCCGGATTTTTTTTCCGGATTTTTTTTCTGGATTTTTTTTCCGGATTTTTTCCGGATTTTTTTTCCGGATTTTTTTTCAGGATTTTTCCGGATTTTTTTTTCAGGATTTTTTTTCCGGATTTTTTTTTCCGGATTTTTTTTTCCGGATTTTTTTTCACAGATTTTTTTTGTCCGGATATTTTTTCCGGATTTTTTTTTCCAGATTTTTTTTTCGGGATTTTTCCGGATTTTTTTCCGGATTTTTTTTTCTTGATTTTTTTCCGGATTTTTTTTCCGGATTTTTCCGGATTTTTTTTTTCCGGATTTTTTCTGGATTTTTTTCCGGATTTTTTTTTTCCGGATTTATCCGGATTTTTTTCTGGATTTTTTTCCGGATTTCTTTTTCCGGATTTTTTTTCCGGATTTTTTTTCTGGATTTTTTTTCTGGATTTTTTTTCCGGATTTTTTTTCCGGATTTTTTTTACCGGATTTTTCCTGATTTTTTTTTACCGGATTTTTTTTTCCTGATTTTTTTCCGGATTTTTTTTTCCGGATTTTTTTTCCGGATTTTTTTTCTGGATTTTTTCTCTGGATTTTTTTTCCGGATTTTTTTTTCCGGATTGTTTTTTACCGGATTTTTCCGGATTTTTTTTTACCGGATTTTTTTTCCTGATTTTTTTTCCGTATTTTTCTTTCCGTTTTTTTTTTCCGGATTTTTCCGAATTTTTTTTTCCGGATTTTTTTTTCCGGATTTTTTCGGATTTTTTTTTCCGGATTTTTTTTCTGGATTTTTTTTTCCGGATTTTTTTTTTCCGGATTTTTTTTTCCGGATTTTTTTTCTGGATTTTTTTTTCCGGATTTTTTTTTTCCGGATTTTTTTTTCCGGATTTTTTTTTCGGGATTTTTCTGGATTTTTTTTTCCGGATTTTTTTTCCGGATTTTTTTTCTGGATTTTTTTTCCGGATTTTTCTTCATTTTTTTTTCAGGATTTTTCCGGATTTTTTTTTCCGGATTTTTTTTTCAGGATTTTTTTTTCAGGATTTTTTTTTTCAGGATTTTTCCGGATTTTTTTTTTCGGATTTTTTTTCTGATTTTTTTTTCTTGTTTTTTTTTCCAGATTTTTTTTCTGAATTTTTTTTCCGGATTTTTTCCGGATTTTTTTTTCCAGATTTTTTTTTACCGGATTTTTTTTCCTGATTTTTTTTCCGTATTTTTCTTTCCGTTTTTTTTTTCCGGATTTTTCCGAATTTTTTTTTCCGGATTTTTTTTCTGATTTTTTTTTCTTGTTTTTTTTTCCAGATTTTTTTTCTGAATTTTTTTTCCGGATTTTTTCCGGATTTTTTTTTCCAGATTTTTTTTTCCGGATTTTTTTTTCAGGAATTTTTTTTCCGGATTTTTTCCGGATTTTTTTTTCCAGATTTTTTTTTCCGGATTTTTTTTTCAGGATTTTTTTTTCCAGATTTTTTTTTTCCAGATTTTTTTTTCCGGATTTTTTTTCCGGATTTTTTTTTCCAGATTTTTTTTTTCCGGATTTTTTTTTCCAGATTTTTTTTCACGGATTTTTTTTGTCCGGATATTTTTTCCGGATTTTTTTTTCCAGATTTTTTTTTCAGGATTTTTTTTTCAGGATTTTTTTTTCAGGATTTTTTTTTTCAGGATTTTTCCGGATTTTTTTTTCGGATTTTTTTTCTGATTTTTTTTTCTTGTATTTTTTTCCGGATTTTTTTTCTGAATTTTTTTTTCCGGATTTTTTCCGGATTTTTTTTTCCAGATTTTTTTTTCCGGATTTTTTTTCCAGATTTTTTTTTTCCGGATTTTTTTCCAGATTTTTTTTCCAGATTTTTTTTCACGGATTTTTCTGGATTTTTTTTTCCGGATTTTTTTTCCGGATTTTTTTTCTGGATTTTTTGTTCCGGATTTTTTCCGGATTTTTTTTCCGGATTTTTTTTTCCGGATTTTTTTTTCGGGATTTTTCTGGATTTTTTTTTCCGGATTTTTTTTCCGGATTTTTTTTCTGGATTTTTTTTCCGGATTTTTCTTCATTTTTTTTTCAGGATTTTTCCGGATTTTTTTTTCCGGATTTTTTTTTCAGGATTTTTTTTTCAGGATTTTTTTTTTCAGGATTTTTCCGGATTTTTTTTTCGGATTTTTTTTCTGATTTTTTTTTCTTGTTTTTTTTTCCAGATTTTTTTTCTGAATTTTTTTTCCGGATTTTTTCCGGATTTTTTTTTCCAGATTTTTTTTTACCGGATTTTTTTTCCTGATTTTTTTTCCGTATTTTTCTTTCTGTTTTTTTTTTCCGGATTTTTCCGAATTTTTTTTTCCGGATTTTTTTTCTGATTTTTTTTTCTTGTTTTTTTTTCCAGATTTTTTTTCTGAATTTTTTTTCCGGATTTTTTTCGGATTTTTTTTTCCAGATTTTTTTTTCCGGATTTTTTTTTCAGGAATTTTTTTTCCGGATTTTTTCCGGATTTTTTTTTCCAGATTTTTTTTTCCGGATTTTTTTTTCAGGATTTTTTTTTCCAGATTTTTTTTTTCCAGATTTTTTTTTCCGGATTTTTTTTCCGGATTTTTTTTTCCAGATTTTTTTTTTCCGGATTTTTTTTTCCAGATTTTTTTTCACGGATTTTTTTTGTCCGGATATTTTTTCCGGATTTTTTTTTCCAGATTTTTTTTTCCGGATTTTTTTTTCAGGATTTTTTTTTCAGGATTTTTTTTTTCAGGATTTTTCCGGATTTTTTTTTCGGATTTTTTTTCTGATTTTTTTTTCTTGTATTTTTTTCCGGATTTTTTTTCTGAATTTTTTTTTCCGGATTTTTTCCGGATTTTTTTTTCCAGATTTTTTTTTCCGGATTTTTTTTCCAGATTTTTTTTTTCCGGATTTTTTTCCAGATTTTTTTTCCAGATTTTTTTTCACGGATTTTTCTGGATTTTTTTTTCCGGATTTTCTTTCCGGATTTTTTTTCTGGATTTTTTGTTCCGGATTTTTTCCGGATTTTTTTTCCGGATTTTTTTTCCGGATTTTTTTTTCCGGATTTTTTTTCCCGGATTTTTTTTTTTCCGGATTTTTTTTTTCCGGATTTTTCCGGATTTTTTTTTCCGGATTTTTTTTTCTGGATTTTTTTCCCGGATTTTTCTTCATTTTTTTTTCAGGATTTTTCCGGATTTTTTTTTACTGATTTTTTTTTCCGGATTTTTTTTTCCAGATTTTTTTTTCAGGATTTTTCCGGATTTTTTTTTCAGGATTTTTTTTTCAGGATTTTTCCGGATTTTTTTTCCGGATTTTTTTCCGGATTTTTTTTCCAGATTTTTTTTCACGGATTTTTCTGGATTTTTTTTTCCGGATTTTTTTTCCGGATTTTTTTTCCGGATTTTTTTTCACTGATTTTTTTTTCCGGATTTTTTTTTCCGGATTTTTTTGCCAGATTTTTTTTTCCGGATTTTTTTTCCCGGATTTTTTTTTTCCGGATTTTTTTTTCCGGATTTTTTTTTCCGGATTTTTTTTTCCGGATTTTTCTTCATTTTTTTTTCAGGATTTTTTTTTTCTGGTTTTTTTTTCAGGATTTTTTTTCAGGATTTTTTTTTCAGGATTTTTTTTTTCAGGATTTTTTTTTTCAGGATTTTTTTTTTCAGGATTTTTCCGGATTTTTTTTTCCGGATTTTTTTTTCCGGATTTTTTTTTCAGCATTTTTCCGGATTTTTTTTTCCGGATTTTTTTTCTGGATTTTTTTTTCCGGATTTTTTTTTCAGGATTTTTCCGGATTTTTTTTTCCGGATTTTTTTTTCAGGATTTTTTTTCCGGATTTTTTTTCCAGTTTTTTTTTCACGGATTTTTCTGGATTTTTTTTTCCGGATTTTTTTTCCGGATTTTTTTTTCCAGATTTTTTTTTCAGGATTTTTTTTTCAGGATTTTTTTTTCAGGATTTTTTTTTTCAGGATTTTTCCGGATTTTTTTTTCCGGATTTTTTTTCCGGATTTTTTTTCAGTATTTTTCCGGATTTTTTTTTCCGGATTTTTTTTCTGGATTTTTTTTTCCGGATTTTTTTTTCAGGATTTTTCCGGATTTTTTTTTCAGGATTTTTTTTTCAGGATTTTTCCGGATTTTTTTTTCAGGATTTTTTTTCCGGATTTTTTTTCCAGTTTTTTTTTCACGGATTTTTCTGGATTTTTTTTCCGGATTTTTTTTCCGGATTTTTTTTCTGGATTTTTTGTTCCGGATTTTTTCCGGATTTTTTTTCCGGATTTTTTTTTCAGGATTTTTCCGGATTTTTTTTTCCGGATTTTTTTTCCGGATTTTTTTTTCCGGATTTTTTTTCCCGGATTTTTTTTTTCCGGATTTTTTTTTCCGGATTTTTCCGGATTTTTTTTCCGGATTTTTTTTTCTGGATTTTTTTTCCGGAATTTTCTTCATTTTTTTTTCAGGATTTTTCCGGATTTTTTTTTCAGGATTTTTTTTTCAGGATTTTTTTTTCCAGATTTTTTTTTCAGGATTTTTCCGGATTTTTTTTCAGGATTTTTTTTTCAGGATTTTTTTTCCGGATTTTTTTTTCCGGATTTTTTTTCCGGATTTTTTTTTTCCGGATTTTTTTCTGGATTTTTTTCCGGATTTTTTTTTTCCGGATTTATCCGGATTTTTTTCTGGATTTTTTTCCGGATTTCTTTTTCCGGATTTTTTTTCCGGATTTTTTTTCTGGATTTTTTTTCTGGATTTTTTTTCCGGATTTTTTTTCCGGATTTTTTTTACCGGATTTTTCCTGATTTTTTTTTACCGGATTTTTTTTCCTGATTTTTTTCCGGATTTTTTTTTCCGGATTTTTTTTCCGGATTTTTTTTCTGGATTTTTTCTCTGGATTTTTTTTTCCGGATTGTTTTTTACCGGATTTTTCCGGATTTTTTTTTACCGGATTTTTTTTCCTGATTTTTTTTCCGTATTTTTCTTTCCGTTTTTTTTTCCGGATTTTTCCGAATTTTTTTTTCCGGATTTTTTTTTCCGGATTTTTTATTCCGGATTTTTTTTTTCCGGATTTTTTTTTTCGGATTTTTCCGGATTTTTTTTTCCAGATTTTTCCGGATTTTTTTTTCCGGATTTTTTTTCCGGATTTTTTTTTCCGGATTTTTTTTTTCCGGATTTTTTTTTCCGGATTTTTTTTTCCGGATTTTTCTGGATTTTTTTTTCCGGATTTTTTTTCCGGATTTTTTTTTCCGGATTTTTTTTCCGGATTTTTTTTCACGGATTTTTCTTCATTTTTTATTCAGGATTTTTCCGGATTTTTTTTTCAGGATTTTTTTTTCCGGATTTTTTTTTTCCGGATTTTTCTGGATTTTTTTTTCCGGATTTTTTTTCCGGATTTTTTTTCTGGATTTTTTTTCCGGATTTTTTCCGGATTTTTTTTCCGGATTTTTTTTTCAGGATTTTTCCGGATTATTTTTTCCGGATTTTTTTTCCGGATTTTTTTTCTGGATTTTTTTTCCGGATTTTTTCCGGATTTTTTTTTCCGGATTTTTTTTTTCAGGATTTTTCCGGATTTTTTTTTCCGGATTTTTTTTCTGGATTTTTTTTTCCGGATTTTTTTTTCCGGATTTTTTTTCACAGATTTTTTTTGTCCGGATATTTTTTCCGGATTTTTTTTTCCAGATTTTTTTTTCGGGATTTTTCCGGGTTTTTTTCCGGATTTTTTTTTCTTGATTTTTTTCCGGATTTTTTTTCCGGATTTTTTTTTTCCGGATTTTTCCGGATTTTTTTTTTCCGGATTTTTTTCTGGATTTTTTTCCGGATTTTTTTTTTCCGGATTTATCCGGATTTTTTTCTGGATTTTTTTCCGGATTTCTTTTTCCGGAATTTTTTTCCGGATTTTTTTTCTGGATTTTTTTTCCGGATTTTTTTTCCGGATTTTTTTTCCGGATTTTTTTTACCGGATTTTTCCTGATTTTTTTTTACCGGATTTTTTTTTCCTGATTTTTTTCCGGATTTTTTTTTCCGGATTTTTTTTCCGGATTTTTTTTCTGGATTTTTTCTCTGGATTTTTTTTTCCGGATTTTTTTTTACCGGATTTTTCCGGATTTTTTTTTACCGGATTTTTTTTCCTGATTTTTTTTCCGTATTTTTCTTTCCGTTTTTTTTTTCCGGATTTTTCCGAATTTTTTTTTCCGGATTTTTTTTTCCGGATTTTTTTTTCAGGATTTTTTTTTCCGAATTTTTTTTTCCGGATTTTTTTTTCCGGATTTTTTTTTCCGGATTTTTTTTAAAAGATTTTTTTTACCGGATTTTTCCGGATTTTTTTTTACCGGATTTTTTTTTCCTGATTTTTTTCCGGATTTTTTTTTCCGGATTTTTTTTCAGGATTTTTTTTCTGGATTTTTTCTCTGGATTTTTTTTCCGGATTTTTTTTCCAGATTTTTTTTCACGGATTTTTCTGGATTTTTTTTTCCGGATTTTTTATCCGGATTTTTTTTCTGGATTTTTTTTCTGGATTTTTTTTCCGGATTTTTTTTCCGGATTTTTTTTTTCAGGATTTTTCCGGATTTTTTTTTCCGGATTTTTTTTCCGGATTTTTTTTTCCGGATTTTTTTTCCCGGAATTTTTTTTCCGGATTTTTTTTTCTGGATTTTTCTTCATTTTTTTTCAGGATTTTTCCGTATTTTTTTTTCCGTATTTTTTTTTCAGGATTTTTTTTTTCAGGATTTTTCCGGATTTTTTTTTTCGGATTTTTTTTCTGATTTTTTTTTCTTGTTTTTTTTTCCGGATTTTTTTTCTGAATTTTTTTTCCGGATTTTTTCCGGATTTTTTTTTCCAGATTTTTTTTTCCGGATTTTTTTTTCCGGATTTTTTTTTCAGGATTTTTTTTTCCGGATTTTTTTTTCAGGATTTTTTTTCCGGATTTTTTTTCTGGATTTTTTCTCTGGATTTTTTTTTCGGATTTTTTTTCCAGATTTTTTTTCACGGATTTTTCTGGATTTTTTTTTCCGGATTTTTTTTTCCGGATTTTTTTTAAAAGATGTTTTTTTCAGGATTTTTCCGGATTTTTTTTCCGGATTTTTTTTTCCGGATTTTTTTTCCCGGATTTTTTTTTTCCGGATTTTTTTTTCCGGATTTTTTTTCCGGATTTTTTTTCACGGATTTTTCTTCATTTTTTATTCAGGATTTTTCCGGATTTTTTTTTCCGGATTTTTTTTTCCGGATTTTTCTGGATTATTTTTTCCGGATTTTTTTTCTGGATTTTTTTTCCGGATTTTTTCCGGATTTTTTTTCCGGATTTTTTTTCAGGATTTTTCCGGATTTTTTTTTCCGGATTTTTTTTCCGGATTTTTTTTTCCGGATTTTTTTTTCCGGATTTTTTTTCACAGATTTTTTTTGTCCGGATATTTTTTCCGGATTTTTTTTTCCAGATTTTTTTTTCGGGATTTTTCCGGATTTTTTTCCGGATTTTTTTTTCTTGATTTTTTTCCGGATTTTTTTTCCGGATTTTTCCGGATTTTTTTTTTCCGGATTTTTTCTGGATTTTTTTCCGGATTTTTTTTTTCCGGATTTATCCGGATTTTTTACTGGATTTTTTTCCGGATTTCTTTTTCCGGATTTTTTTTCCGGATTTTTTTTCTGGATTTTTTTTCTGGATTTTTTTTCCGGATTTTTTTTCCGGATTTTTTTTACCGGATTTTTCCTGATTTTTTTTTTCCGGATTTTTTTTCTGGATTTTTTCTCTGGATTTTTTTTCCGGATTTTTTTTTCCGGATTGTTTTTTACCGGATTTTTCCGGATTTTTTTTTACCGGATTTTTTTTCCTGATTTTTTTTCCGTATTTTTCTTTCCGTTTTTTTTTTCCGGATTTTTCCGAATTTTTTTTTCCGGATTTTTTCGGATTTTTTTTTCCGGATTTTTTCGGATTTTTTTTTCCGGATTTTTTTTCTGGATTTTTTTTTCCGGATTTTTTTTTTCCGGATTTTTTTTTCCGGATTTTTTTTTCCAGATTTTTCCGGATTTTTTTTTCCGGATTTTTTTTCTGGATTTTTTTTTCCGGATTTTTTTTTTCCGGATTTTTTTTTCCGGATTTTTTTTTCCGGATTTTTCTGGATTTTTTTTCCGGATTTTATTTCCGGATTTTTTTTCCGGATTTTTTCGGATTTTTTTTTCCGGATTTTTTCGGATTTTTTTTTCCGGATTTTTTTTCTGGATTTTTTTTTCCGGATTTTTTTTTTCCGGATTTTTTTTTCCGGATTTTTTTTTCCAGATTTTTCCGGATTTTTTTTTCCGGATTTTTTTTCTGGATTTTTTTTTCCGGATTTTTTTTTTCCGGATTTTTTTTTCCGGATTTTTTTTCCGGATTTTTCTGGATTTTTTTTTCCGGATTTTTTTTCCGGATTTTTTTTCTGGATTTTTTTTCCGGATTTTTCTTCATTTTTTTTTCAGGATTTTTCCGGATTTTTTTTTCCGGATTTTTTTTTCAGGATTTTTTTTTCAGGATTTTTTTTTTCAGGATTTTTCCGGATTTTTTTTTTTGGATTTTTTTTCTGATTTTTTTTTCTTGTTTTTTTTTCCAGATATTTTTTCTGAATTTTTTTTCCGGATTTTTTCCGGATTTTTTTTTCCAGATTTTTTTTTCCGGATTTTTTTTTCCGGATTTTTCTGGATTTTTTTTTCCGGATTTTTTTTCCGGATTTTTTTTCCGGATTTTTTTTTCAGGATTTTTCCGGATTTTTTTTTCCGGATTTTTTTTCCGGATTTTTTTTTCCGGATTTTTTTTTCAGGATTTTTCCGGATTTTTTTTTCCGGATTTTTTTTCTGGATTTTTTTTTCCGGATTTTTTTTTCCGGATTTTTTTTCACAGATTTTTTTTGTCCGGATATTTTTTCCGGATTTTTTTTTCCAGATTTTTTTTTCCAGATTTTTCCGGGTTTTTTTCCGGATTTTTTTTTCTTGATTTTTTTCCGGATTTTTTTTCCGGATTTTTTTTTTCCGGATTTTTCCGGATTTTTTTTTTCCGGATTTTTTTCTGGATTTTTTTCCGGATTTTTTTTTTCCGGATTTATCCGGATTTTTTTCTGGATTTTTTTCCGGATTTCTTTTTCCGGATTTTTTTTCCGGATTTTTTTTCTGGATTTTTTCTCTGGATTTTTTTTTCCGGATTTTTTTTTACCGGATTTTTCCGGATTTTTTTTTACCGGATTTTTTTTCCTGATTTTTTTTCCGGATTTTTCTTTCCGTTTTTTTTTTCCGGATTTTTCCGAATTTTTTTTTCCGGATTTTTTTTTCCGGATTTTTTATTCCGGATTTTTTTTTTCCGGATTTTTTTTTTCGGATTTTTCCGGATTTTTTTTTCCGGATTTTTTTTTTCGGATTTTTCCGGATTTTTTTTTCCAGATTTTTTTTTCCAGATTTTTCCGGGTTTTTTTCCGGATTTTTTTTTCTTGATTTTTTTCCGGATTTTTTTTCCGGATTTTTTTTTTCCGGATTTTTCCGGATTTTTTTTTTCCGGATTTTTTTCTGGATTTTTTTCCGGATTTTTTTTTTCCGGATTTATCCGGATTTTTTTCTGGATTTTTTTCCGGATTTCTTTTTCCGGATTTTTTTTCCGGATTTTTTTTCTGGATTTTTTTTCTGGATTTTTTTTCCGGATTTTTTTTCCGGATTTTTTTTACCGGATTTTTCCTGATTTTTTTTTACCGGATTTTTTTTTCCTGATTTTTTTCCGGATTTTTTTTTCCGGATTTTTTTTCCGGATTTTTTTTCTGGATTTTTTCTCTGGATTTTTTTTTCCGGATTTTTTTTTACCGGATTTTTCCGGATTTTTTTTTACCGGATTTTTTTTCCTGATTTTTTTTCCGTATTTTTCTTTCCGTTTTTTTTTTCCGGATTTTTCCGAATTTTTTTTTCCGGATTTTTTTTTCCGGATTTTTTATTCCGGATTTTTTTTTTCCGGATTTTTTTTTTCGGATTTTTCCGGATTTTTTTTTCCAGATTTTTTTTCCGGATTTTTTTTTTCCGGATTTTTTTCTGGATTTTTTTCCGGATTTTTTTTTTCCGGATTTATCCGGATTTTTTTCTGGATTTTTTTCCGGATTTCTTTTTCCGGATTTTTTTTCCGGATTTTTTTTCTGGATTTTTTTTCTGGATTTTTTTTCCGGAATTTTTTTCCGGATTTTTTTTACCGGATTTTTCCTGATTTTTTTTTACCGGATTTTTTTTCCTGATTTTTTTCCGGATTTTTTTTTCCGGATTTTTTTTTCAGGATTTTTTTTTTCAGGATTTTTCCGGATTTTTTTTTTCGGTTTTTTTTTCTGATTTTTTTTTCTTGTTTTTTTTTCCGGATTTTTTTTCTGAATTTTTTTTCCGGATTTTTTCCGGATTTTTTTTTCCAGATTTTTTTTTCCGGATTTTTTTTTCAGGATTTTTTTTTCAGGATTTTTTTTTCAGGATTTTTTTTCCGGATTTTTCTGGATTATTTTTTCCGGATTTTTTTTTCCTGATTTTTTTCCGGATTTTTTTTTCCGGATTTTTTTTCCGGATTTTTTTTCTGGATTTTTTCTCTGGATTTTTTTTTCCGGATTTTTTTTTACCGGATTTTTCCGGATTTTTTTTTACCGGATTTTTTTTCCTGATTTTTTTTCCGTATTTTTCTTTCCGTTTTTTTTTCCGGATTTTTCCGAATTTTTTTTTCCGGATTTTTTTTTCCGGATTTTTTATTCCGGATTTTTTTTTTCCGGATTTTTTTTTTCGGATTTTTCCGGATTTTTTTTTCCAGATTTTTTTTCCGGATTTTTTTTTTCCGGATTTTTTTCTGGATTTTTTTCCGGATTTTTTTTTTCCGGATTTATCCGGATTTTTTTTTACCGGATTTTTTTTCCTGATTTTTTTTCCGTATTTTTCTTTCCGTTTTTTTTTCCGGATTTTTCCGAATTTTTTTTTCCGGATTTTTTTTTCCGGATTTTTTATTCCGGATTTTTTTTTTCCGGATTTTTTTTTTCGGATTTTTCCGGATTTTTTTTTCCAGATTTTTTTTCCGGATTTTTTTTTTCCGGATTTTTTTCTGGATTTTTTTCCGGATTTTTTTTTTCCGGATTTATCCGGATTTTTTTCTGGATTTTTTTCCGGATTTCTTTTTCCGGATTTTTTTTCCGGATTTTTTTTCTGGATTTTTTTTCTGGATTTTTTTTCCGGAATTTTTTTCCGGATTTTTTTTACCGGATTTTTCCTGATTTTTTTTTACCGGATTTTTTTTCCTGATTTTTTTCCGGATTTTTTTTTCCGGATTTTTTTTTCAGGATTTTTTTTTTCAGGATTTTTCCGGATTTTTTTTTTCGGTTTTTTTTTCTGATTTTTTTTTCTTGTTTTTTTTTCCGGATTTTTTTTCTGAATTTTTTTTCCGGATTTTTTCCGGATTTTTTTTTCCAGATTTTTTTTTCCGGATTTTTTTTTCAGGATTTTTTTTTCAGGATTTTTTTTTCAGGATTTTTTTTCCGGATTTTTCTGGATTATTTTTTCCGGATTTTTTTTCCGGATTTTTTTTTCAGGATTTTTCCGGATTTTTTTTTCCGGATTTTTTTTCCGGATTTTTTTTTCCGGATTTTTTTTCCCGGAATTTTTTTTCCGGATTTTTTTTTTCCGGATTTTTTTTTCCGGATTTTTTTTTCCGGATTTTTTTTTCTGGATTTTTCTTCATTTTTTTTCAGGATTTTTCCGGATTTTTTTTTCAGGATTTTTTTTTTCAGGATTTTTCCAGATTTTTTTTTTCAGATTTTTTTTCAGATTTTTTTTTCTTGTTTTTTTTTCCGGATTTTTTTTCTGAATTTTTTTTCCGGATTTTTTCCGGATTTTTTTTTCCAGATTTTTTTTTCCGGATTTTTTTTCCGGATTTTTTTTTCCAGATTTTTTTTTTCCGGATTCTTTTTTCCAGATATTTTTTCACGGATTTTTTTTATCCGGATATTTTTTCCTGATTTTTTTTTCCAGATTTTTTTTTCCGGATTTTTTTTCCCAGATTTTTTTTCTGAATTTTTTTTCCGGATTTTTTCCGGATTTTTTTTTCCATATTTTTTTTCACGGATTTTTTTTGTCCGGACATTTTTTCCGGATTTTTTTTTCCAGATTTTTTTTTTCAGGATTTTTTTTTCCGGATTTTTTTTAAAAGATTTTTTTTACCGGATTTTTCCGGATTTTTTTCTACCGGATTTTTTTTTCCTGATTTTTTTCCGGATTTTTTTTTCCGGATTTTTTTTCAGGATTTTTTTTCTGGATTTTTTCTCTGGATTTTTTTTCCGGATTTTTTTTCCAGATTTTTTTTCACGGATTTTTCTGGATTTTTTTTTCCGGATTTTTTATCCGGATTTTTTTTCCGGATTTTTTTTCCGGATTTTTTTTTTCAGGATTTTTCCGGATTTTTTTTTCCGGATTTTTTTTCCGGATTTTTTTTTCCGGATTTTTTTTCCCGGAATTTTTTTTCCGGATTTTTTTTTCCGGATTTTTTTTCCCGGAATTTTTTTTCCGGATTTTTTTTTTCCGGATTTTTTTTTCCGGATTTTTTTTTTCAGGATTTTTCCAGATTTTTTTTTTCAGATTTTTTTTCAGATTTTTTTTTCTTGTTTTTTTTTCCGGATTTTTTTTCTGAATTTTTTTTCCGGATTTTTTCCGGATTTTTTTTTCCAGATTTTTTTTTCCGGATTTTTTTTCCGGATTTTTTTTTCCAGATTTTTTTTTTCCGGATTCTTTTTTCCAGATATTTTTTCACGGATTTTTTTTATCCGGATATTTTTTCCTGATTTTTTTTTCCAGATTTTTTTTTCCGGATTTTTTTTCCCAGATTTTTTTTCTGAATTTTTTTTCCAGATTTTTTCCGGATTTTTTTTTCCATATTTTTTTTCACGGATTTTTTTTGTCCGGACATTTTTTCCGGATTTTTTTTTCCAGATTTTTTTTTCCGGATTTTTTTTTCAGGATTTTTTTTTCCAGATTTTTTTTTTCCGGATTTTTTTTTCCGGATTTTTTTTAAAAGATTTTTTTTACCGGATTTTTCCGGATTTTTTTTTACCGGATTTTTTTTTCCTGATTTTTTTCCGGATTTTTTTTTCCGGATTTTTTTTCCGGATTTTTCCGAATTTTTTTTTCCGGATTTTTTTTTCCGGATTTTTTATTCCGGATTTTTTTTTTCCGGATTTTTTTTTTCGGATTTTTCCGGATTTTTTTTTCCGGATTTTTTTTCCGGATTTTTTTTTTCCGGATTTTTTTCTGGATTTTTTTCCGGATTTTTTTTTTCCGGATTTATCCGGATTTTTTTCTGGATTTTTTTCCGGATTTCTTTTTCCGGATTTTTTTTCCGGATTTTTTTTCTGGATTTTTTTTCTGGATTTTTTTTCCGGAATTTTTTTCCGGATTTTTTTTACCGGATTTTTCCTGATTTTTTTTTACCGGATTTTTTTTCCTGATTTTTTTCCGGATTTTTTTTTCCGGATTTTTTTTTCAGGATTTTTTTTTTCAGGATTTTTCCGGATTTTTTTTTTCGGTTTTTTTTTCTGATTTTTTTTTCTTGTTTTTTTTTCCGGATTTTTTTTCTGAATTTTTTTTCCGGATTTTTTCCGGATTTTTTTTTCCAGATTTTTTTTTCCGGATTTTTTTTTCAGGATTTTTTTTTCAGGATTTTTTTTTCAGGATTTTTTTTCCGGATTTTTCTGGATTATTTTTTCCGGATTTTTTTTCCGGATTTTTTTTTCAGGATTTTTCCGGATTTTTTTTTCCGGATTTTTTTTCCGGATTTTTTTTTCCGGATTTTTTTTCCCGGAATTTTTTTTCCGGATTTTTTTTTCCGGATTTTTTTTTCCGGATTTTTTTTTCTGGATTTTTCTTCATTTTTTTCAGGATTTTTCCGGATTTTTTTTTCAGGATTTTTTTTTTCAGGATTTTTCCGGATTTTTTTTTTCTGATTTTTTTTCTGATTTTTTTTTCTTGTTTTTTTTTCCGGATTTTTTTTCTGAATTTTTTTTCCGGATTTTTTCCGGATTTTTTTTTCCAGATTTTTTTTTCCGGATTTTTTTTCCGGATTTTTTTTTCCAGATTTTTTTTTTCCGGATTCTTTTTTCCAGATATTTTTTCACGGATTTTTTTTATCCGGATATTTTTTCCTGATTTTTTTTTCCAGATTTTTTTTTCCGGATTTTTTTTCCCAGATTTTTTTTCTGAATTTTTTTTCCGGATTTTTTCCGGATTTTTTTTTCCATATTTTTTTTCACGGATTTTTTTTGTCCGGACATTTTTTCCGGATTTTTTTTTCCAGATTTTTTTTTCCGGATTTTTTTTTCAGGATTTTTTTTTCCAGATTTTTTTTTTCCGGATTTTTTTTTCCGGATTTTTTTTAAAAGATTTTTTTTACCGGATTTTTCCGGATTTTTTTTTACCGGATTTTTTTTTCCTGATTTTTTTCCGGATTTTTTTTTCCGGATTTTTTTTCAGGATTTTTTTTCTGGATTTTTTCTCTGGATTTTTTTTCCGGATTTTTTATCCGGATTTTTTTTCTGGATTTTTTTTCTGGATTTTTTTTCCGGATTTTTTTTCCGGATTTTTTTTTTCAGGATTTTTCCGGATTTTTTTTTCCGGATTTTTTTTTCTGGATTTTTCTTCATTTTTTTTCAGGATTTTTCCGTATTTTTTTTTCAGGATTTTTTTTTCAGGATTTTTTTTCCGGATTTTTTTTCTGGATTTTTTCTCTGGATTTTTTTTTCGGATTTTTTTTCCAGATTTTTTTTCACGGATTTTTCTGGATTTTTTTTTCCGGATTTTTTTTTCCGGATTTTTTTTAAAAGATGTTTTTTTCAGGATTTTTCCGGATTTTTTTTCCGGATTTTTTTTTCCGGATTTTTTCCGGATTTTTTTTTCCATATTTTTTTTCACGGATTTTTTTTGTCCGGACATTTTTTCCGGATTTTTTTTTCCAGATTTTTTTTTCCGGATTTTTTTTTCAGGATTTTTTTTTCCAGATTTTTTTTTTCAGGATTTTTTTTTCCGGATTTTTTTTAAAAGATTTTTTTTACCGGATTTTTCCGGATTTTTTTCTACCGGATTTTTTTTTCCTGATTTTTTTCCGGATTTTTTTTTCCGGATTTTTTTTCAGGATTTTTTTTCTGGATTTTTTCTCTGGATTTTTTTTCCGGATTTTTTTTCCAGATTTTTTTTCACGGATTTTTCTGGATTTTTTTTTCCGGATTTTTTATCCGGATTTTTTTTCTGGATTTTTTTTCTGGATTTTTTTTCCGGATTTTTTTTCCGGATTTTTTTTTTCCGGATTTTTCCGGATTTTTTTTTCCGGATTTTTTTTCCGGATTTTTTTTTCCGGATTTTTTTTCCCGGAATTTTTTTTCCGGATTTTTTTTTCTGGATTTTTCTTCATTTTTTTTCAGGATTTTTCCGTATTTTTTTTTCAGGATTTTTTTTCAGGATTTTTTTTTTCAGGATTTTTCCGGATTTTTTTTTTCGGATTTTTTTTCTGATTTTTTTTTCTTGTTTTTTTTTCGGATTTTTTTTCTGAATTTTTTTTCCGGATTTTTTCCGGATTTTTTTTTCCAGATTTTTTTTTCCGGATTTTTTTTTCCGGATTTTTTTTTCAGGATTTTTTTTTCCGGATTTTTTTTTCAGGATTTTTTTTCCGGATTTTTTTTCTGGATTTTTTCTCTGGATTTTTTTTTCGGATTTTTTTTCCAGATTTTTTTTCACGGATTTTTCTGGATTTTTTTTTCCGGATTTTTTTTTCCGGATTTTTTTTAAAAGATGTTTTTTTCAGGATTTTTCCGGATTTTTTTTCCGGATTTTTTTTTCCGGATTTTTTTTCCCGGATTTTTTTTTTCCGGATTTTTTTTTCCGGATTTTTTTTCCGGATTTTTTTTCACGGATTTTTCTTCATTTTTTATTCAGGATTTTTCCGGATTTTTTTTTCCGGATTTTTTTTTCCGGATTTTTCTGGATTATTTTTTCCGGATTTTTTTTCTGGATTTTTTTTCCGGATTTTTTCCGGATTTTTTTTCCGGATTTTTTTTCAGGATTTTTCCGGATTTTTTTTTCCGGATTTTTTTTCCGGATTTTTTTTTCCGGATTTTTTTTTCCGGATTTTTTTTCACAGATTTTTTTTGTCCGGATATTTTTTCCGGATTTTTTTTTCCAGATTTTTTTTTCGGGATTTTTCCGGATTTTTTTCCGGATTTTTTTTTCTTGATTTTTTTCCGGATTTTTTTTCCGGATTTTTCCGGATTTTTTTTTTCCGGATTTTTTCTGGATTTTTTTCCGGATTTTTTTTTTCCGGATTTATCCGGATTTTTTTCTGGATTTTTTTCCGGATTTCTTTTTCCGGATTTTTTTTCCGGATTTTTTTTCTGGATTTTTTTTCTGGATTTTTTTTCCGGATTTTTTTTCCGGATTTTTTTTACCGGATTTTTCCTGATTTTTTTTTACCGGATTTTTTTTTCCTGATTTTTTTCCGGATTTTTTTTTCCGGATTTTTTTTCCGGATTTTTTTTCTGGATTTTTTCTCTGGATTTTTTTTCCGGATTTTTTTTTCCGGATTGTTTTTTACCGGATTTTTCCGGATTTTTTTTTACCGGATTTTTTTTCCTGATTTTTTTTCCGTATTTTTCTTTCCGTTTTTTTTTTCCGGATTTTTCCGAATTTTTTTTTCCGGATTTTTTCGGATTTTTTTTTCCGGATTTTTTCGGATTTTTTTTTCCGGATTTTTTTTCTGGATTTTTTTTTCCGGATTTTTTTTTTCCGGATTTTTTTTTCCGGATTTTTTTTTCCAGATTTTTCCGGATTTTTTTTTCCGGATTTTTTTTCTGGATTTTTTTTTCCGGATTTTTTTTTTCCGGATTTTTTTTTCCGGATTTTTTTTTCCGGATTTTTCTGGATTTTTTTTCCGGATTTTTTTTCCGGATTTTTTTTCTGGATTTTTTTTCCGGATTTTTCTTCATTTTTTTTTCAGGATTTTTCCGGATTTTTTTTTCCGGATTTTTTTTTCAGGATTTTTTTTTCAGGATTTTTTTTTTCAGGATTTTTCCGGATTTTTTTTTTTGGATTTTTTTTCTGATTTTTTTTTCTTGTTTTTTTTTCCAGATTTTTTTTCTGAATTTTTTTTCCGGATTTTTTCCGGATTTTTTTTTCCAGATTTTTTTTTCCGGATTTTTTTTTCCGGATTTTTCTGGATTTTTTTTTCCGGATTTTTTTTCCGGATTTTTTTTCCGGATTTTTTTTTCAGGATTTTTCCGGATTTTTTTTTCCGGATTTTTTTTCCGGATTTTTTTTTCCGGATTTTTTTTTTCAGGATTTTTCCGGATTTTTTTTTCCGGATTTTTTTTCTGGATTTTTTTTTCCGGATTTTTTTTTCCGGATTTTTTTTCACAGATTTTTTTTGTCCGGATATTTTTTCCGGATTTTTTTTTCCAGATTTTTTTTTCCAGATTTTTCCGGGTTTTTTTCCGGATTTTTTTTTCTTGATTTTTTTTTCTGGATTTTTCTGGATTTTTTTTTCCGGATTTTTTTTCCGGATTTTTTTTCCGGATTTTTTTTTCAGGATTTTTCCGGATTTTTTTTTCCGGATTTTTTTTCCGGATTTTTTTTTCCGGATTTTTTTTTTCAGGATTTTTCCGGATTTTTTTTTCCGGATTTTTTTTCTGGATTTTTTTTTCCGGATTTTTTTTTCCGGATTTTTTTTCACAGATTTTTTTTGTCCGGATATTTTTTCCGGATTTTTTTTTCCAGATTTTTTTTTCCAGATTTTTCCGGGTTTTTTTCCGGATTTTTTTTTCTTGATTTTTTTCCGGATTTTTTTTCCGGATTTTTTTTTTCCGGATTTTTCCGGATTTTTTTTTTCCGGATTTTTTTCTGGATTTTTTTCCGGATTTTTTTTTTCCGGATTTATCCGGATTTTTTTCTGGATTTTTTTCCGGATTTCTTTTTCCGGATTTTTTTTCCGGATTTTTTTTCTGGATTTTTTCTCTGGATTTTTTTTTCCGGATTTTTTTTTACCGGATTTTTCCGGATTTTTTTTTACCGGATTTTTTTTCCTGATTTTTTTTCCGGATTTTTCTTTCCGTTTTTTTTTTCCGGATTTTTCCGAATTTTTTTTTCCGGATTTTTTTTTCCTGATTTTTTATTCCGGATTTTTTTTTTCCGGATTTTTTTTTTCGGATTTTTTTTACCGGATTTTTCCTGATTTTTTTTTACCGGATTTTTTTTTCCGGATTTTTTTCCGGATTTTTTTTTCCGGATTTTTTTTCCGGATTTTTTTTCTGGATTTTTTCTCTGGATTTTTTTTCCGGATTTTTTTTTCCGGATTGTTTTTTACCGGATTTTTCCGGATTTTTTTTTACCGGATTTTTTTTCCTGATTTTTTTTCCGTATTTTTCTTTCCGTTTTTTTTTTCCGGATTTTTCCGAATTTTTTTTTCCGGATTTTTTTTTCCGGATTTTTTCGGATTTTTTTTTCCGGATTTTTTCGGATTTTTTTTTCCGGATTTTTTTTCTGGATTTTTTTTTCCGGATTTTTTTTTTCCGGATTTTTTTTTCCGGATTTTTTTTTCCAGATTTTTCCGGATTTTTTTTTCCGGATTTTTTTTCTGGATTTTTTTTTCCGGATTTTTTTTTTCCGGATTTTTTTTTCCGGATTTTTTTTCCGGATTTTTCTGGATTTTTTTTTCCGGATTTTTTTTCCGGATTTTTTTTCTGGATTTTTTTTCCGGATTTTTCTTCATTTTTTTTTCAGGATTTTTCCGGATTTTTTTTTCCGGATTTTTTTTTCCGGATTTTTTTTTCAGGATTTTTTTTTTCAGGATTTTTCCGGATTTTTTTTTTTGGATTTTTTTTCTGATTTTTTTTTCTTGTTTTTTTTTCCAGATTTTTTTTCTGAATTTTTTTTCCGGATTTTTTCCGGATTTTTTTTTCCAGATTTTTTTTTCCGGATTTTTTTTTCCGTTTTTTTTTTCCGGATTTTTCCGAATTTTTTTTTCCGGATTTTTTTTTCCGGATTGTTTTTTACCGGATTTTTCCGGATTTTTTTTTACCGGATTTTTTTTCCTGATTTTTTTTCCGTATTTTTCTTTCCGTTTTTTTTTTCCGGATTTTTCCGAATTTTTTTTTCCGGATTTTTTTTTCCGGATTTTTTCGGATTTTTTTTTCCGGATTTTTTCGGATTTTTTTTTCCGGATTTTTTTTCTGGATTTTTTTTTCCGGATTTTTTTTTTCCGGATTTTTTTTTCCGGATTTTTTTTTCCAGATTTTTCCGGATTTTTTTTTCCGGATTTTTTTTCTGGATTTTTTTTTCCGGATTTTTTTTTTCCGGATTTTTTTTTCCGGATTTTTTTTCCGGATTTTTCTGGATTTTTTTTTCCGGATTTTTTTTCCGGATTTTTTTTCTGGATTTTTTTTCCGGATTTTTCTTCATTTTTTTTTCAGGATTTTTCCGGATTTTTTTTTCCGGATTTTTTTTTCAGGATTTTTTTTTCAGGATTTTTTTTTTCAGGATTTTTCCGGATTTTTTTTTTTGGATTTTTTTTCTGATTTTTTTTTCTTGTTTTTTTTTCCAGATTTTTTTTCTGAATTTTTTTTCCGGATTTTTTCCGGATTTTTTTTTCCAGATTTTTTTTTCCGGATTTTTTTTTCAGGATTTTTTTTTCCAGATTTTTTTTTTCCGGATTTTTTTTTCCGGATTTTTTTTCCGGATTTTTTTTTCCAGATTTTTTTTTTCCGGATTTTTTTTTCCAGATTTTTTTTCACGGATTTTTTTTTGTCCGGATATTTTTTCCGAATTTTTTTTTCCAGATTTTTTTTTCAGGATTTTTTTTTCAGGATTTTTTTTTCAGGATTTTTTTTTTCAGGATTTTTCCGGATTTTTTTTTTCGGATTTTTTTTCTGATTTTTTTTTCTTGTTTTTTTTTCCGGATTTTTTTTCTGAATTTTTTTTCCGGATTTTTTCCGGATTTTTTTTTCCAGATTTTTTTTTCCGGATTTTTTTTTCAGGATTTTTTTTTCCGGATTTTTTTTTAAGGATTTTTTTTTCCAGATTTTTTTTTTCCGGATTTTTTTTTCCGGATTTTTTTTAAAAGATTTTTTTTTCAGGATTTTTCCGGATTTTTTTTCCGGATTTTTTTTTCCGGATTTTTTTTCCCGGAATTTTTTTTCCGGATTTTTTTTTCCGGATTTTTTTTTCCGGATTTTTTTTTCCGGATTTTTTTTTCTGGATTTTTCTTCATTTTTTTTCAGGATTTTTCTGGATTTTTTTTTCAGGATTTTTTTTTCTGGATTTTTTTTTTCAGGATTTTTCCGGATTTTTTTTTTCGGTTTTTTTTTCCGGATTTTTTTTTCCGGATTTTTTTTCCAGTTTTTTTTTCACGGATTTTTCTGGATTTTTTTTTCCGGATTTTTTTTCCGGATTTTTTTTTCCAGATTTTTTTTTCAGGATTTTTTTTTCAGGATTTTTTTTTCAGGATTTTTTTTTCCGGATTTTTTTTTCAGTATTTTTCCGGATTTTTTTTTCCGGATTTTTTTTCTGGATTTTTTTTTCCGGATTTTTTTTTCAGGATTTTTCCGGATTTTTTTTTCCGGATTTTTTTTTCAGGATTTTTCCGGATTTTTTTTTCAGGATTTTTTTTTCAGGATTTTTTTTCCGGATTTTTTTTCCAGTTTTTTTTTCACGGATTTTTCTGGATTTTTTTTTCCGGATTTTTTTTCCGGATTTTTTTTCTGGATTTTTTGTTCCGGATTTTTTCCGGATTTTTTTTCCGGATTTTTTTTTCAGGATTTTTCCGGATTTTTTTTTCCGGATTTTTTTTCCGGATTTTTTTTTCCGGATTTTTTTTCCCGGATTTTTTTTTTCCGGATTTTTTTTTCCGGATTTTTCCGGATTTTTTTTTCCGGATTTTTTTTTCTGGATTTTTTTTCCGGAATTTTCTTCATTTTTTTTTCAGGATTTTTCCGGATTTTTTTTTCAGGATTTTTTTTTCAGGATTTTTTTTTCCAGATTTTTTTTTCAGGATTTTTCCGGATTTTTTTTCAGGATTTTTTTTTCAGGATTTTTTTTCCGGATTTTTTTTTCCGGATTTTTTTTCCGGATTTTTTTTTTCCGGATTTTTTTCTGGATTTTTTTCCGGATTTTTTTTTTCCGGATTTATCCGGATTTTTTTCTGGATTTTTTTCCGGATTTCTTTTTCCGGATTTTTTTTCTGGATTTTTTTTCTGGATTTTTTTTCCGGATTTTTTTTCCGGATTTTTTTTACCGGATTTTTCCTGATTTTTTTTTACCGGATTTTTTTTCCTGATTTTTTTCCGGATTTTTTTTTCCGGATTTTTTTTCCGGATTTTTTTTCTGGATTTTTTCTCTGGATTTTTTTTTCCGGATTGTTTTTTACCGGATTTTTCCGGATTTTTTTTTACCGGATTTTTTTTCCTGATTTTTTTCCGTATTTTTCTTTCCGTTTTTTTTTTCCGGATTTTTCCGAATTTTTTTTTCCGGATTTTTTTTTCCGGATTTTTTATTCCGGATTTTTTTTTTCCGGATTTTTTTTTTCGGATTTTTCCGGATTTTTTTTTCCGGATTTTTTTTTTCGGATTTTTCCGGATTTTTTTTTCCAGATTTTTTTTTCCAGATTTTTCCGGGTTTTTCTCCGGATTTTTTTTTCTTGATTTTTTTCCGGATTTTTTTTCCGGATTTTTTTTTTCCGGATTTTTCCGGATTTTTTTTTTCCGGATTTTTTTCTGGATTTTTTTCCGGATTTTTTTTTTCCGGATTTATCCGGATTTTTTTCTGGATTTTTTTCCGGATTTCTTTTTCCGGATTTTTTTTCCGGATTTTTTTTCTGGATTTTTTTTCCGGATTTTTTTTCCGGATTTTTTTTACCGGATTTTTCCTGATTTTTTTTTACCGGATTTTTTTTTCCTGATTTTTTTCCGGATTTTTTTTTCCGGATTTTTTTTCCGGATTTTTTTTCTGGATTTTTTCTCTGGATTTTTTTTTCCGGATTTTTTTTTACCGGATTTTTCCGGATTTTTTTTTACCGGATTTTTTTTCCTGATTTTTTTTCCGTATTTTTCTTTCCTTTTTTTTTTTCCGGATTTTTCCGAATTTTTTTTTCCGGATTTTTTTTTCCGGATTTTTTATTCCGGATTTTTTTTTTCCGGATTTTTTTTTCCGGATTTTTTTTCCGGATTTTTTTTTTCCGGATTTTTTTCTGGATTTTTTTCCGGATTTTTTTTTTCCGGATTTATCCGGATTTTTTTCTGGATTTTTTTCCGGATTTCTTTTTCCGGATTTTTTTTCCGGATTTTTTTTCTGGATTTTTTTTCTGGATTTTTTTTCCGGAATTTTTTTCCGGATTTTTTTTACCGGATTTTTCCTGATTTTTTTTTACCGAATTTTTTTTCCTGATTTTTTTCCGGATTTTTTTTTCCGGATTTTTTTTTCAGGATTTTTTTTTTCAGGATTTTTCCGGATTTTTTTTTTCGGTTTTTTTTTCTGATTTTTTTTTCTTGTTTTTTTTTCCGGATTTTTTTTCTGAATTTTTTTTCCGGATTTTTTCCGGATTTTTTTTTCCAGATTTTTTTTTCCGGATTTTTTTTTCAGGATTTTTTTTTCAGGATTTTTTTTTCAGGATTTTTTTTCCGGATTTTTCTGGATTATTTTTTCCGGATTTTTTTTCCGGATTTTTTTTTCAGGATTTTTCCGGATTTTTTTTTCCGGATTTTTTTTCCGGATTTTTTTTTCCGGATTTTTTTTCCCGGAATTTTTTTTCCGGATTTTTTTTTTCCGGATTTTTTTTTCCGGATTTTTTTTTCCGGATTTTTTTTTCTGGATTTTTCTTCATTTTTTTTCAGGATTTTTCCAGATTTTTTTTTCAGGATTTTTTTTTTCAGGATTTTTCCAGATTTTTTTTTTCAGATTTTTTTTCTGATTTTTTTTTCTTGTTTTTTTTTCCGGATTTTTTTTCTGAATTTTTTTTCCGGATTTTTTCCGGATTTTTTTTTCCAGATTTTTTTTTCCGGATTTTTTTTCCGGATTTTTTTTTCCAGATTTTTTTTTTCCGGATTCTTTTTTCCAGATATTTTTTCACGGATTTTTTTTATCCGGATATTTTTTCCTGATTTTTTTTTCCAGATTTTTTTTTCCGGATTTTTTTTCCCAGATTTTTTTTCTGAATTTTTTTTCCGGATTTTTTCCGGATTTTTTTTTCCATATTTTTTTTCACGGATTTTTTTTGTCCGGACATTTTTTCCGGATTTTTTTTTCCAGATTTTTTTTTCCGGATTTTTTTTTCAGGATTTTTTTTTCCAGATTTTTTTTTTCCGGATTTTTTTTTCCGGATTTTTTTTAAAAGATTTTTTTTACCGGATTTTTCCGGATTTTTTTTTACCGGATTTTTTTTTCCTGATTTTTTTCCGGATTTTTTTTTCCGGATTTTTTTTCCGGATTTTTCCGAATTTTTTTTTCCGGATTTTTTTTTCCGGATTTTTTATTCCGGATTTTTTTTTTCCGGATTTTTTTTTTCGGATTTTTCCGGATTTTTTTTTCCGGATTTTTTTTCCGGATTTTTTTTTTCCGGATTTTTTTCTGGATTTTTTTCCGGATTTTTTTTTTCCGGATTTATCCGGATTTTTTTCTGGATTTTTTTCCGGATTTCTTTTTCCGGATTTTTTTTCCGGATTTTTTTTCTGGATTTTTTTTCTGGATTTTTTTTCCGGAATTTTTTTCCGGATTTTTTTTACCGGATTTTTCCTGATTTTTTTTTACCGGATTTTTTTTCCTGATTTTTTTCCGGATTTTTTTTTCCGGATTTTTTTTTCAGGATTTTTTTTTTCAGGATTTTTCCGGATTTTTTTTTTCGGTTTTTTTTTCTGATTTTTTTTTCTTGTTTTTTTTTCCGGATTTTTTTTCTGAATTTTTTTTCCGGATTTTTTCCGGATTTTTTTTTCCAGATTTTTTTTTCAGGATTTTTTTTTCAGGATTTTTTTTTCAGGATTTTTTTTTCAGGATTTTTTTTCCGGATTTTTCTGGATTATTTTTTCCGGATTTTTTTTCCGGATTTTTTTTTCAGGATTTTTCCGGATTTTTTTTTCCGGATTTTTTTTCCGGATTTTTTTTTCCGGATTTTTTTTCCCGGAATTTTTTTTCCGGATTTTTTTTTCCGGATTTTTTTTTCTGGATTTTTCTTCATTTTTTTCAGGATTTTTCCGGATTTTTTTTTCAGGATTTTTTTTTTCAGGATTTTTCCGGATTTTTTTTTTCAGATTTTTTTTCTGATTTTTTTTTCTTGTTTTTTTTTCCGGATTTTTTTTCTGAATTTTTTTTCCGGATTTTTTCCGGATTTTTTTTTCCAGATTTTTTTTTCCGGATTTTTTTTCCGGATTTTTTTTTCCAGATTTTTTTTTTCCGGATTCTTTTTTCCAGATATTTTTTCACGGATTTTTTTTATCCGGATATTTTTTCCTGATTTTTTTTTCCAGATTTTTTTTTCCGGATTTTTTTTCCCAGATTTTTTTTCTGAATTTTTTTTCCGGATTTTTTCCGGATTTTTTTTTCCATATTTTTTTTCACGGATTTTTTTTGTCCGGACATTTTTTCCGGATTTTTTTTTCCAGATTTTTTTTTCCGGATTTTTTTTTCAGGATTTTTTTTTCCAGATTTTTTTTTTCCGGATTTTTTTTTCCGGATTTTTTTTAAAAGATTTTTTTTACCGGATTTTTCCGGATTTTTTTTTACCGGATTTTTTTTTCCTGATTTTTTTCCGGATTTTTTTTTCCGGATTTTTTTTCAGGATTTTTTTTCTGGATTTTTTCTCTGGATTTTTTTTCCGGATTTTTTATCCGGATTTTTTTTCTGGATTTTTTTTCTGGATTTTTTTTCCGGATTTTTTTTCCGGATTTTTTTTTTCAGGATTTTTCCGGATTTTTTTTTCCGGATTTTTTTTCCGGATTTTTTTTTCCGGATTTTTTTTCCCGGAATTTTTTTTCCGGATTTTTTTTTCTGGATTTTTCTTCATTTTTTTTCAGGATTTTTCCGGATTTTTTTTTCAGGATTTTTTTTTCAGGATTTTTTTTTCAGGATTTTTCCGGATTTTTTTTTTCGGATTTTTTTTCTGATTTTTTTTTCTTGTTTTTTTTTCCGGATTTTTTTTCTGAATTTTTTTTCCGGATTTTTTCCGGATTTTTTTTTCCAGATTTTTTTTTCCGGATTTTTTTTTCAGGATTTTTTTTTCAGGATTTTTTTTTCCGGATTTTTTTTTCAGGATTTTTTTTCCGGATTTTTTTTCTGGATTTTTTCTCTGGATTTTTTTTTCGGATTTTTTTTCCAGATTTTTTTTCACGGATTTTTCTGGATTTTTTTTTCCGGATTTTTTTTTCCGGATTTTTTTTAAAAGATGTTTTTTTCAGGATTTTTCCGGATTTTTTTTCCGGATTTTTTTTTCCGGATTTTTTCCGGATTTTTTTTTCCATATTTTTTTTCACGGATTTTTTTTGTCCGGACATTTTTTCCGGATTTTTTTTTCCAGATTTTTTTTTCCGGATTTTTTTTTCCGGATTTTTTTTTCCAGATTTTTTTTACCGGATTTTTCCGGATTTTTTTTTACCGGATTTTTTTTTCCTGATTTTTTTCCGGATTTTTTTTCCGGATTTTTTTACAGGATTTTTTTTCTGGATTTTTTCTCTGGATTTTTTTTCCGGATTTTTTTTCCAGATTTTTTTTCACGGATTTTTCTGGATTTTTTTTTCCGGATTTTTTATCCGGATTTTTTTTCTGGATTTTTTTTCTGGATTTTTTTTCCGGATTTTTTTTCCGGATTTTTTTTTTCAGGATTTTTCCGGATTTTTTTTTCCGGATTTTTTTTCCGGATTTTTTTTTCCGGATTTTTTTTCCCGGAATTTTTTTTCTGGATTTTTTCTCTGGATTTTTTTTCCGGATTTTTTTTCCAGATTTTTTTTCACGGATTTTTCTGGATTTTTTTTTCCGGATTTTTTATCCGGATTTTTTTTCTGGATTTTTTTTCTGGATTTTTTTTCCGGATTTTTTTTCCGGATTTTTTTTTTCAGGATTTTTCCGGATTTTTTTTTCCGGATTTTTTTTCCGGATTTTTTTTTCCGGATTTTTTTTCCCGGAATTTTTTTTCCGTATTTTTTTTTCAGGATTTTTTTTTCAGGATTTTTTTTTTCAGGATTTTTCCGGATTTTTTTTTTCGGATTTTTTTTCCGGATTTTTTTTCCAGATTTTTTTTCACGGATTTTTCTGGATTTTTTTTTCCGGATTTTTTATCCGGATTTTTTTTCTGGATTTTTTTTCTGGATTTTTTTTCCGGATTTTTTTTCCGGATTTTTTTTTTCAGGATTTTTCCGGATTTTTTTTTCCGGATTTTTTTTCCGGATTTTTTTTTCCGGATTTTTTTTCCCGGAATTTTTTTTCCGGATTTTTTTTTCTGGATTTTTCTTCATTTTTTTTCAGGATTTTTCCGTATTTTTTTTTCAGGATTTTTTTTTCAGGATTTTTTTTTTCAGGATTTTTTCCGGATTTTTTTTTCCGGATTTTTTTTCCCGGAATTTTTTTTCCGGATTTTTTTTTCTGGATTTTTCTTCATTTTTTTTCAGGATTTTTCCGTATTTTTTTTTCAGGATTTTTTTTTCAGGATTTTTTTTTTCAGGATTTTTCCGGATTTTTTTTCTGGATTTTTTCTCTGGATTTTTTTTTCGGATTTTTTTTCCAGATTTTTTTTCACGGATTTTTCTGGATTTTTTTTTCCGGATTTTTTTTTCCGGATTTTTTTTAAAAGATGTTTTTTTCAGGATTTTTCCGGATTTTTTTTTCCGGATTTTTTTTTCCGGATTTTTTTTTCCATATTTTTTTTCACGGATTTTTTTTGTCCGGACATTTTTTCCGGATTTTTTTTTCCAGATTTTTTTTTCCGGATTTTTTTTTCAGGATTTTTTTTTCCAGATTTTTTTTTTCCAGATTTTTTTTTCCGGATTTTTTTTAAAAGATTTTTTTTACCGGATTTTTCCGGATTTTTTTTTACCGGATTTTTTTTTCCTGATTTTTTTCCGGATTTTTTTTTCCGGATTTTTTTTCAGGATTTTTTTTCTGGATTTTTTCTCTGGATTTTTTTTCCGGATTTTTTTTCCAGATTTTTTTTCACGGATTTTTCTGGATTTTTTTTTCCGGATTTTTTATCCGGATTTTTTTTCTGGATTTTTTTTCTGGATTTTTTTTCCGGATTTTTTTTCCGGATTTTTTTTTTCAGGATTTTTCCGGATTTTTTTTTCCGGATTTTTTTTCCGGATTTTTTTTTCCGGATTTTTTTTCCCGGAATTTTTTTTCCGGATTTTTTTTTCTGGATTTTTCTTCATTTTTTTTCAGGATTTTTCCGTATTTTTTTTTCAGGATTTTTTTTTCAGGATTTTTTTTTTCAGGATTTTTCCGGATTTTTTTTTTCGGATTTTTTTTCTGATTTTTTTTTCTTGTTTTTTTTTCCGGATTTTTTTTCTGAATTTTTTTTCCGGATTTTTTCCGGATTTTTTTTCCAGATTTTTTTTTCCGGATTTTTTTTTCCGGATTTTTTTTTCAGGATTTTTTTTTCCGGATTTTTTTTTCAGGATTTTTTTTCCGGATTTTTTTTCTGGATTTTTTCTCTGGATTTTTTTTTCGGATTTTTTTTCCAGATTTTTTTTCACGGATTTTTCTGGATTTTTTTTTCCGGATTTTTTTTTCTGGATTTTTTTTCCCGGATTTTTTTTTTCCGGATTTTTTTTTCCGGATTTTTTTTCCGGATTTTTTTTCACGGATTTTTCTTCATTTTTTATTCAGGATTTTTCCGGATTTTTTTTTCCGGATTTTTCTGGATTATTTTTTCCGGATTTTTTTTCCGGATTTTTTTTCTGGATTTTTTTTCCGGATTTTTTCCGGATTTTTTTTCCGGATTTTTTTTCAGGATTTTTCCGGATTTTTTTTTCCGGATTTTTTTTCCGGATTTTTTTTTCCGGATTTTTTTTTCCGGATTTTTTTTCACAGATTTTTTTTGTCCGGATATTTTTTCCGGATTTTTTTTTCCAGATTTTTTTTTCGGGATTTTTCCGGATTTTTTTCCGGATTTTTTTTTCTTGATTTTTTTCCGGATTTTTTTTCCGGATTTTTCCGGATTTTTTTTTTCCGGATTTTTTCTGGATTTTTTTCCGGATTTTTTTTTTCCGGATTTATCCGGATTTTTTTCTGGATTTTTTTCCGGATTTCTTTTTCCGGATTTTTTTTCCGGATTTTTTTTCTGGATTTTTTTTCTGGATTTTTTTTCCGGATTTTTTTTCCGGATTTTTTTTACCGGATTTTTCCTGATTTTTTTTTACCGGATTTTTTTTTCCTGATTTTTTTCCGGATTTTTTTTTCCGGATTTTTTTTCCGGATTTTTTTTCTGGATTTTTTCTCTGGATTTTTTTTCCGGATTTTTTTTTCCGGATTGTTTTTTACCGGATTTTTCCGGATTTTTTTTTACCGGATTTTTTTTCCTGATTTTTTTTCCGTATTTTTCTTTCCGTTTTTTTTTTCCGGATTTTTCCGAATTTTTTTTTCCGGATTTTTTTTTCCGGATTTTTTCGGATTTTTTTTTCCGGATTTTTTCGGATTTTTTTTTCCGGATTTTTTTTCTGGATTTTTTTTTCCGGATTTTTTTTTTCCGGATTTTTTTTTCCGGATTTTTTTTTCCAGATTTTTCCGGATTTTTTTTTCCGGATTTTTTTTCTGGATTTTTTTTTCCGGATTTTTTTTTTCCGGATTTTTTTTTCCGGATTTTTTTTTCCGGATTTTTCTGGATTTTTTTTTCCGGATTTTTTTTCCGGATTTTTTTTCTGGATTTTTTTTCCGGATTTTTCTTCATTTTTTTTTCAGGATTTTTCCGGATTTTTTTTTCCGGATTTTTTTTTCAGGATTTTTTTTTCAGGATTTTTTTTTTCAGGATTTTTCCGGATTTTTTTTTTTGGATTTTTTTTCTGATTTTTTTTTCTTGTTTTTTTTTCCAGATTTTTTTTCTGAATTTTTTTTCCGGATTTTTTCCGGATTTTTTTTTCCAGATTTTTTTTTCCGGATTTTTTTTTCAGGATTTTTTTTTCCAGATTTTTTTTTTCCGGATTTTTTTTTCCGGATTTTTTTTCCGGATTTTTTTTTCCAGATTTTTTTTTTCCGGATTTTTTTTTCCAGATTTTTTTTCACGGATTTTTTTTGTCCGGATATTTTTTCCGGATTTTTTTTTCCAGATTTTTTTTTCAGGATTTTTTTTTCAGGATTTTTTTTTTCAGGATTTTTCCGGATTTTTTTTTTCGGATTTTTTTTCTGATTTTTTTTTCTTGTTTTTTTTTCCGGATTTTTTTTCTGAATTTTTTTTCCGGATTTTTTCCGGATTTTTTTTTCCAGATTTTTTTTTCCGGATTTTTTTTTCAGGATTTTTTTTTCCGGATTTTTTTTTAAGGATTTTTTTTTCCAGATTTTTTTTTTCCGGATTTTTTTTTCCGGATTTTTTTTAAAAGTTTTTTTTTTCAGGATTTTTCCGGATTTTTTTTCCGGATTTTTTTTTCCGGATTTTTTTTCCCGGAAATTTTTTTCCGGATTTTTTTTTTCCGGATTTTTTTTTCCGGATTTTTTTTTCCGGATTTTTTTTTCTGGATTTTTCTTCATTTTTTTTCTGGATTTTTCTGGATTTTTTTTTCAGGATTTTTTTTTCAGGATTTTTTTTTTCAGGATTTTTCCGGATTTTTTTTTTCGGTTTTTTTTTCCGGATTTTTTTTCTGAATTTTTTTTCCGGATTTTTTCCGGATTTTTTTTTCCAGATTTTTTTTTCCGGATTTTTTTTTCCGGATTTTTTTTCCAGTTTTTTTTTCACGGATTTTTCTGGATTTTTTTTTCCGGATTTTTTTTCCGGATTTTTTTTTCCAGATTTTTTTTTCAGGATTTTTTTTTCAGGATTTTTTTTTCAGGATTTTTTTTTCCGGATTTTTTTTTCAGTATTTTTCCGGATTTTTTTTTCCGGATTTTTTTTCTGGATTTTTTTTTCCGGATTTTTTTTTCAGGATTTTTCCGGATTTTTTTTTCCGGATTTTTTTTTCCGGATTTTTTTTTCTGGATTTTTTTTCCGGAATTTTCTTCATTTTTTTTTCAGGATTTTTCCGGATTTTTTTTTCAGGATTTTTTTTTCAGGATTTTTTTTTCCAGATTTTTTTTTCAGGATTTTTCCGGATTTTTTTTCAGGATTTTTTTTTCAGGATTTTTTTTCCGGATTTTTTTTTCCGGATTTTTTTTCCGGATTTTTTTTTTCCGGATTTTTTTCTGGATTTTTTTCCGGATTTTTTTTTTCCGGATTTATCCGGATTTTTTTCTGGATTTTTTTCCGGATTTCTTTTTCCGGATTTTTTTTCTGGATTTTTTTTCTGGATTTTTTTTCCGGATTTTTTTTCCGGATTTTTTTTACCGGATTTTTCCTGATTTTTTTTTACCGGATTTTTTTTCCTGATTTTTTTCCGGATTTTTTTTTCCGGATTTTTTTTCCGGATTTTTTTTCTGGATTTTTTCTCTGGATTTTTTTTTCCGGATTGTTTTTTACCGGATTTTTCCGGATTTTTTTTTACCGGATTTTTTTTCCTGATTTTTTTTCCGTATTTTTCTTTCCGTTTTTTTTTTCCGGATTTTTCCGAATTTTTTTTTCCGGATTTTTTTTTCCGGATTTTTTCGGATTTTTTTTTCCGGATTTTTTCGGATTTTTTTTTCCGGATTTTTTTTCTGGATTTTTTTTTCCGGATTTTTTTTTTCCGGATTTTTTTTTCCGGATTTTTTTTTCCAGATTTTTCCGGATTTTTTTTTCCGGATTTTTTTTCTGGATTTTTTTTTCCGGATTTTTTTTTTCCGGATTTTTTTTTCCGGATTTTTTTTTCCGGATTTTTCTGGATTTTTTTTTCCGGATTTTTTTTCCGGATTTTTTTTCTGGATTTTTTTTCCGGATTTTTCTTCATTTTTTTTTCAGGATTTTTCCGGATTTTTTTTTCCGGATTTTTTTTTCAGGATTTTTTTTTCAGGATTTTTTTTTTCAGGATTTTTCCGGATTTTTTTTTTTGGATTTTTTTTCTGATTTTTTTTTCTTGTTTTTTTTTCCAGATTTTTTTTCTGAATTTTTTTTCCGGATTTTTTCCGGATTTTTTTTTCCAGATTTTTTTTTCCGGATTTTTTTTTCAGGATTTTTTTTTCCAGATTTTTTTTTTCCGGATTTTTTTTTCCGGATTTTTTTTCCGGATTTTTTTTTCCAGATTTTTTTTTTCCGGATTTTTTTTTCCAGATTTTTTTTCACGGATTTTTTTTGTCCGGATATTTTTTCCGGATTTTTTTTTCCAGATTTTTTTTTCAGGATTTTTTTTTCAGGATTTTTTTTTTCAGGATTTTTCCGGATTTTTTTTTTCGGATTTTTTTTCTGATTTTTTTTTCTTGTTTTTTTTTCCGGATTTTTTTTCTGAATTTTTTTTCCGGATTTTTTCCGGATTTTTTTTTCCAGATTTTTTTTTCCGGATTTTTTTTTCAGGATTTTTTTTTCCGGATTTTTTTTTAAGGATTTTTTTTTCCAGATTTTTTTTTTCCGGATTTTTTTTTCCGGATTTTTTTTAAAAGTTTTTTTTTTCAGGATTTTTCCGGATTTTTTTTCCGGATTTTTTTTTCCGGATTTTTTTTCCCGGAAATTTTTTTCCGGATTTTTTTTTTCCGGATTTTTTTTTCCGGATTTTTTTTTCCGGATTTTTTTTTCTGGATTTTTCTTCATTTTTTTTCTGGATTTTTCTGGATTTTTTTTTCAGGATTTTTTTTTCAGGATTTTTTTTTTCAGGATTTTTCCGGATTTTTTTTTTCGGTTTTTTTTTCCGGATTTTTTTTCTGAATTTTTTTTCCGGATTTTTTCCGGATTTTTTTTTCCAGATTTTTTTTTCCGGATTTTTTTTTCCGGATTTTTTTTCCAGTTTTTTTTTCACGGATTTTTCTGGATTTTTTTTTCCGGATTTTTTTTCCGGATTTTTTTTTCCAGATTTTTTTTTCAGGATTTTTTTTTCAGGATTTTTTTTTCAGGATTTTTTTTTCAGGATTTTTTTTTCCGGATTTTTCCGGATTTTTTTTTCCGGATTTTTTTTCTGGATTTTTTTTTCCGGATTTTTTTTTCAGGATTTTTCCGGATTTTTTTTTCCGGATTTTTTTTTCCGGATTTTTTTTTCTGGATTTTTTTTCCGGAATTTTCTTCATTTTTTTTTCAGGATTTTTCCGGATTTTTTTTTCAGGATTTTTTTTTCAGGATTTTTTTTTCCAGATTTTTTTTTCAGGATTTTTCCGGATTTTTTTTCAGGATTTTTTTTTCAGGATTTTTTTTCCGGATTTTTTTTTCCGGATTTTTTTTCCGGATTTTTTTTTTCCGGATTTTTTTCTGGATTTTTTTCCGGATTTTTTTTTTCCGGATTTATCCGGATTTTTTTCTGGATTTTTTTCCGGATTTCTTTTTCCGGATTTTTTTTCTGGATTTTTTTTCTGGATTTTTTTTCCGGATTTTTTTTCCGGATTTTTTTTACCGGATTTTTCCTGATTTTTTTTTACCGGATTTTTTTTCCTGATTTTTTTCCGGATTTTTTTTTCCGGATTTTTTTTCCGGATTTTTTTTCTGGATTTTTTCTCTGGATTTTTTTTTCCGGATTGTTTTTTACCGGATTTTTCCGGATTTTTTTTTACCGGATTTTTTTTCCTGATTTTTTTTCCGTATTTTTCTTTCCGTTTTTTTTTTCCGGATTTTTCCGAATTTTTTTTTCCGGATTTTTTTTTCCGGATTTTTTATTCCGGATTTTTTTTTTCCGGATTTTTTTTTTCGGATTTTTCCGGATTTTTTTTTCCAGATTTTTCCGGATTTTTTTTTCCGGATTTTTTTTCCGGATTTTTTTTTCCGGATTTTTTTTTTCCGGATTTTTTTTTCCGGATTTTTTTTTCCGGATTTTTCTGGATTTTTTTTTCCGGATTTTTTTTCCGGATTTTTTTTTCCGGATTTTTTTTCCGGATTTTTTTTCACGGATTTTTCTTCATTTTTTATTCAGGATTTTTCCGGATTTTTTTTTCAGGATTTTTTTTTTCCGGATTTTTTTTTCCGGATTTTTTTTTCCGGATTTTTCTGGATTTTTTTTTCCGGATTTTTTTTCCGGATTTTTTTTTCCGGATTTTTTTTCCGGATTTTTTTTCACGGATTTTTCTTCATTTTTTATTCAGGATTTTTCCAGATTTTTTTTTCCAGATTTTTCCGGGTTTTTTTCCGGATTTTTTTTTCTTGATTTTTTTCCGGATTTTTTTTCCGGATTTTTTTTTTCCGGATTTTTCCGGATTTTTTTTTTCCGGATTTTTTTCTGGATTTTTTTCCGGATTTTTCTTTCCGTTTTTTTTTTCCGGATTTTTCCGAATTTTTTTTTCCGGATTTTTTTTTCCGGATTTTTTATTCCGGATTTTTTTTTTCCGGATTTTTTTTTTCGGATTTTTCCGGATTTTTTTTTCCAGATTTTTCCGGATTTTTTTTTCCGGATTTTTTTTCCGGATTTTTTTTTTCCGGATTTTTTTCTGGATTTTTTTCCGGATTTTTTTTTTCCGGATTTATCCGGATTTTTTTCTGGATTTTTTTCCGGATTTCTTTTTCCGGATTTTTTTTCCGGATTTTTTTTCTGGATTTTTTTTCTGGATTTTTTTTCCGGAATTTTTTTCCGGATTTTTTTTACCGGATTTTTCCTGATTTTTTTTTACCGGATTTTTTTTCCTGATTTTTTTCCGGATTTTTTTTTCCAGATTTTTTTTCTGATTTTTTTTTCTTGTTTTTTTTTCCGGATTTTTTTTCTGAATTTTTTTTCAGGATTTTTCCGGATTTTTTTTTCAGGATTTTTTTTTTCAGGATTTTTCCGGATTTTTTTTTTCAGATTTTTTTTCTGATTTTTTTTTCTTGTTTTTTTTTCCGGATTTTTTTTCTGAATATTTTTTCCGGATTTTTTCCGGATTTTTTTTTCCAGATTTTTTTTTCCGGATTTTTTTTCCGGATTTTTTTTTCCAGATTTTTTTTTTCCGGATTCTTTTTTCCAGATATTTTTTCACGGATTTTTTTTTTTTTTTTTTTTTTAAATCTTTATTTTTGCAGTGCATGAAAAAATAACAAGCGAGCATGTGGTACCCCGACGGCATTCCTCATGCTTTTCATTAACATTTGAAACAGTAGGGTATATGTTAAGTCTTGCACTTTTTTTTTATACGTATACAGTAGAAGTCCAACGTAGGTGAAACAAGCTGATGAATCAATTCAATAAGGTTTAGGTGGGTTCGCATTATTCAAGAGCAGTGTGAGGGTTAAACAGGCTTAGGCATATAACAGGTTAAAATATTTCTTGTTGAGCAGTGTTAGAGTAGTGTTAGAGTGCCTGGGTCTGTGGGTGAGTACTATAGTGGCCTTGAGTTGCTTGCCATGGTGTCTAATCCTGTGGGAATGTCTGCAGTGTGACCGTTTGCATCGTTTGCCCTGAGCTCTCTGTATATCGGTGTCTCATAAACAGACTGGTTTACCAGCGTTATGTTATACTCTCTGCTTATGTGTAGCCGTTACCTTATCTGTTGTGTAGCTGTTGATTTGTGCACCACTGTGCCATGTTGCATGTTCGGTGTAACGATAAATACATAGAGTGAAATTGAGTAAGCAGACAAAACTTTTGCATATCTAGTGCAGGGCACGTTAATACAATAAAGTCCCCTGGGGTTCCCCAGGATTGAGTCCCTTTTTGGCCGGGTCGGCTTTAGTAAGATCATTTCCCTTAGTGCAGTGCCATACAACCTATTCGGTCTCCCGGTCATGGGTCTCGGTTTGCCGTGCGTCCTGGCTGGTTCACCCGATGCCTCGTCGTTCCCTGCTGTGGGTGCCCGTGGATCTCCCCTTGGGTGCGGTAAGTGGTCGGGAGTGGGTGGGGGCGGTTGGTACCCTGGTGCCGTCGTGGGGTCGTTCCTGCGGCTGTGGGTGCCCGGAGCGGGCCCTTACTTGGTTTCTGCCGTGGGATTGTTCTGCACGAGGTGCACGCTTTCTTTTCCGACGCCATTTTTTATTTGTTGAGTGATTTGCTGGCGCAGCTCCCCGCCGTTGAGGATCAGGGGGTGACTGTCGGGGTGTCTGGGTCTCCGTCCGGGACCCGTACGTGGGCGGGAGTTGGTGGGGTCGTTTGGCTGTACCTTGCCGCCTGCGTAGGGTCATCCCTGGTACGGTGAGTGCTTGTAGCGGGCTTGCGTTTGGCTTCTGCGGTGTCTTCTGCTTCGATGCCTTGTGTGTGCGGGCTGTGTGCTCACCTCTCCGCCGCCATGGTGTGGTTTTAGATGCCACCGGTGCTACGATTTGTTGCTGCGGATCGGATGGCGGCTGTCTAGGGTGGCGTCGTGAGCTGGTTGGTCTTGGGACCCGTTGTTGCAGCCGGTGTTTGAGCTTAAGCCAGAATTCGGCGAAAATGCAATCCAGGTTGGACCCGGGTACTTGTTGGGCCTCGTGCTTGCTGGAAGGCAGCATGGCTTCCGCCATTTTAGGTAGGCCTCTCGTTTCTCTCATGCTTTTTGTCTGGGGAGACCCCCAGGGGTGGACCGGGATCACCCCCACCGGTCCGAGGGGGGGGTTGCGGGGTGCCCGTCTGTGGCAGTTGGTCTCCGGATTGCTCCAGGCTGGGAGGTCGGCCGCCTCTCCCGCCCGGCACTCACTAGGCCGCATGCCCTCGCGGGTACAATCTGCTGTCCATCGTCCACTCATGGGCCGCTTTACCGGTTCACCGTGGGGACTTGGCTTTAGTAAGTCGCTTGGGGTCTCATGCTGTATTTTAGGGCGGTCAAGACGTGTATTTTTAGCCATTTTGGCCTGGTTTAGTAGGGAGCTCCAGCTATGCACGTCTGTCCACCATGACAGTCAGGCCCCGCCCCTCACGGATTTTTTTTATCCGGATATTTTTTCCTGATTTTTTTTTCCAGATTTTTTTTTCCGGATTTTTTTTCCCAGATTTTTTTTCTGAATTTTTTTTCCGGATTTTTTCCGGATTTTTTTTTCCATATTTTTTTTCACGGATTTTTTTTATCCGGACATTTTTTCCGGATTTTTTTTTCCAGATTTTTTTTTCCGGATTTTTTTTTCAGGATTTTTTTTTCCAGATTTTTTTTTTCCGGATTTTTTTTTCCGGATTTTTTTTAAAAGATTTTTTTTTCAGGATTTTTCCGGATTTTTTTTCCGGATTTTTTTACCGGATTTTTTTTTACCGGATTTTTTTTTCCTGATTTTTTTCCGGATTTTTTTTTCCGGATTTTTTTTCAGGATTTTTTTTCTGGATTTTTTCTCTGGATTTTTTTTCCGGATTTTTTTTCCAGATTTTTTTTCACGGATTTTTCTGGATTTTTTTTTCCGGATTTTTTATCCGGATTTTTTTTCTGGATTTTTTTTCTGGATTTTTTTTCTGGATTTTTTTTCCGGATTTTTTTTTTCAGGATTTTTCCGGATTTTTTTTTCCGGATTTTTTTTCCGGATTTTTTTTTCCGGATTTTTTTTCCCGGAATTTTTTTTCCGGATTTTTTTTTCTGGATTTTTCTTCATTTTTTTTCAGGATTTTTCCGTATTTTTTTTTCAGGATTTTTTTTTCAGGATTTTTTTTTTCAGGATTTTTCCGGATTTTTTTTTTCTGATTTTTTTTCTGATTTTTTTTTCTTGTTTTTTTTTCAGGATTTTTTTTCTGAATTTTTTTTCCGGATTTTTTCCGGATTTTTTTTTCCAGATTTTTTTTTCCGGATTTTTTTTTCCGGATTTTTTTTTCAGGATTTTTTTTTCCGGATTTTTTTTTCAGGATTTTTTTTCCGGATTTTTTTTCTGGATTTTTTCTCTGGATTTTTTTTTCGGATTTTTTTTCCAGATTTTTTTTCACGGATTTTTCTGGATTTTTTTTTCCGGATTTTTTTTTCCGGATTTTTTTTAAAAGATGTTTTTTTCAGGATTTTTCCGGATTTTTTTTCCGGATTTTTTTTTCCGGATTTTTTTTCCCGGATTTTTTTTTTCCGGATTTTTTTTTTCAGGATTTTTCCGGATTTTTTTTTTCTGATTTTTTTTCTGATTTTTTTTTCTTGTTTTTTTTTCAGGATTTTTTTTCTGAATTTTTTTTCCGGATTTTTTCCGGATTTTTTTTTCCAGATTTTTTTTTCCGGATTTTTTTTTCCGGATTTTTTTTTCAGGATTTTTTTTTCCGGATTTTTTTTTCAGGATTTTTTTTCCGGATTTTTTTTCTGGATTTTTTCTCTGGATTTTTTTTTCGGATTTTTTTTCCAGATTTTTTTTCACGGATTTTTCTGGATTTTTTCTTCCGGATTTTTTTTTCCGGATTTTTTTTAAAAGATGTTTTTTTCAGGATTTTTCCGGATTTTTTTTCCGGATTTTTTTTTCCGGATTTTTTTTCCCGGATTTTTTTTTTCCGGATTTTTTTTTCCGGATTTTTTTTCCGGATTTTTTTTCACGGATTTTTCTTCATTTTTTATTCAGGATTTTTCCGGATTTTTTTTTCCGGATTTTTTTTTCCGGATTTTTCTGGATTATTTTTTCCGGATTTTTTTTCCGGATTTTTTTTCTGGATTTTTTTTCCGGATTTTTTCCGGATTTTTTTTCCGGATTTTTTTTCAGGATTTTTCCGGATTTTTTTTTCCGGATTTTTTTTCCGGATTTTTTTTTCCGGATTTTTTTTTCCGGATTTTTTTTCACAGATTTTTTTTGTCCGGATATTTTTTCCGGATTTTTTTTTCCAGATTTTTTTTTCGGGATTTTTCCGGATTTTTTTCCGGATTTTTTTTTCTTGATTTTTTTCCGGATTTTTTTTCCGGATTTTTCCGGATTTTTTTTTTCCGGATTTTTTCTGGATTTTTTTCCGGATTTTTTTTTTCCGGATTTATCCGGATTTTTTTCTGGATTTTTTTCCGGATTTCTTTTTCCGGATTTTTTTTCCGGATTTTTTTTCTGGATTTTTTTTCTGGATTTTTTTTCCGGATTTTTTTTCCGGATTTTTTTTACCGGATTTTTCCTGATTTTTTTTTACCGGATTTTTTTTTCCTGATTTTTTTCCGGATTTTTTTTTCCGGATTTTTTTTCCGGATTTTTTTTCTGGATTTTTTCTCTGGATTTTTTTTCCGGATTTTTTTTTCCGGATTGTTTTTTACCGGATTTTTCCGGATTTTTTTTTACCGGATTTTTTTTCCTGATTTTTTTTCCGTATTTTTCTTTCCGTTTTTTTTTTCCGGATTTTTCCGAATTTTTTTTTCCGGATTTTTTTTTCCGGATTTTTTCGGATTTTTTTTTCCGGATTTTTTCGGATTTTTTTTTCCGGATTTTTTTTCTGGATTTTTTTTTCCGGATTTTTTTTTTCCGGATTTTTTTTTCCGGATTTTTTTTTCCAGATTTTTCCGGATTTTTTTTTCCGGATTTTTTTTCTGGATTTTTTTTTCCGGATTTTTTTTTTCCGGATTTTTTTTTCCGGATTTTTTTTTCCGGATTTTTCTGGATTTTTTTTTCCGGATTTTTTTTCCGGATTTTTCTGGATTTTTTTTTCAGGATTTTTTTTTCCAGATTTTTTTTTTCCGGATTTTTTTTTCCGGATTTTTTTTCCGGATTTTTTTTTCCAGATTTTATTTTTCCGGATTTTTTTTTCCAGATTTTTTTTCACGGATTTTTTTTGTCCGGATATTTTTTCCGGATTTTTTTTTCCAGATTTTTTTTTCAGGATTTTTTTTTCAGGATTTTTTTTTCAGGATTTTTTTTTTCAGGATTTTTCCGGATTTTTTTTTTCGGATTTTTTTTCTGATTTTTTTTTCTTGTTTTTTTTTCCGGATTTTTTTTCTGAATTTTTTTTCCGGATTTTTTCCGGATTTTTTTTTCCAGATTTTTTTTTCCGGATTTTTTTTTCAGGATTTTTTTTTCCGGATTTTTTTTTCAGGATTTTTTTTTCCAGATTTTTTTTTTCCGGATTTTTTTTTCCGGATTTTTTTTAAAAGATTTTTTTTTCAGGATTTTTCCGGATTTTTTTTCAGGATTTTTTTTTCCGGATTTTTTTTCCCGGAATTTTTTTTCCGGATTTTTTTTTTCCGGATTTTTTTTTCCGGATTTTTTTTTCCGGATTTTTTTTTCTGGATTTTTCTTCATTTTTTTTCAGGATTTTTCCGGATTTTTTTTTCAGGATTTTTTTTTCAGGATTTTTTTTTTCAGGATTTTTCCGGATTTTTTTTTTCGGTTTTTTTTTCCGGATTTTTTTTCTGAATTTTTTTTCCGGATTTTTTCCGGATTTTTTTTTCCAGATTTTTTTTTCCGGATTTTTTTTTCCGGATTTTTTTTCCAGTTTTTTTTTCACGGATTTTTCTGGATTTTTTTTTCCGGATTTTTTTTCCGGATTTTTTTTTCCAGATTTTTTTTTCAGGATTTTTTTTTCAGGATTTTTTTTTCAGGATTTTTTTTTTCCGGATTTTTCCGGATTTTTTTTTCCGGATTTTTTTTTCCGGATTTTTTTTTCAGTATTTTTCCGGATTTTTTTTTCCGGATTTTTTTTCTGGATTTTTTTTTCCGGATTTTTTTTTCAGGATTTTTCCGGATTTTTTTTTCCGGATTTTTTTTTCAGGATTTTTCCGGATTTTTTTTTCAGGATTTTTTTTTCAGGATTTTTTTTCCGGATTTTTTTTCCAGTTTTTTTTTCACGGATTTTTCTGGATTTTTTTTTCCGGATTTTTTTTCCGGATTTTTTTTCTGGATTTTTTGTTCCGGATTTTTTTTCCGGATTTTTTTTCTGGATTTTTTTTTCAGGATTTTTCCGGATTTTTTTTTCCGGATTTTTCCGGATTTTTTTTTCCGGATTTTTTTTTCTGGATTTTTTTTCCGGAATTTTCTTCATTTTTTTTTCAGGATTTTTCCGGATTTTTTTTTCAGGATTTTTTTTTCCGGATTTTTTTTCCGGATTTTTTTTCCGGATTTTTTTTCTGGATTTTTTGTTCCGGATTTTTTTTCCGGATTTTTTTTCTGGATTTTTTTTTCAGGATTTTTCCGGATTTTTTTTTCCGGATTTTTCCGGATTTTTTTTTCCGGATTTTTTTTTCTGGATTTTTTTTCCGGAATTTTCTTCATTTTTTTTTCAGGATTTTTCCGGATTTTTTTTTCAGGATTTTTTTTTCCGGATTTTTTTTCCGGATTTTTTTTTTCCGGATTTTTTTCTGGATTTTTTTCCGGATTTTTTTTTTCCGGATTTATCCGGATTTTTTTCTGGATTTTTTTCCGGATTTCTTTTTCCGGATTTTTTTTCCGGATTTTTTTTCTGGATTTTTTTTCTGGATTTTTTTTCCGGATTTTTTTTCCGGATTTTTTTTTACCGGATTTTTCCTGATTTTTTTTTACCGGATTTTTTTTCCTGATTTTTTTCCGGATTTTTTTTTCCGGATTTTTTTTCCGGATTTTTTTTCTGGATTTTTTCTCTGGATTTTTTTTTCCGGATTGTTTTTTACCGGATTTTTCCGGATTTTTTTTTACCGGATTTTTTTTCCTGATTTTTTTTCCGTATTTTTCTTTCCGTTTTTTTTTTCCGGATTTTTCCGAATTTTTTTTTCCGGATTTTTTTTTCCGGATTTTTTATTACGGATTTTTTTTTCCGGATTTTTTTTTTCGGATTTTTCCGGATTTTTTTTTCCAGATTTTTCCGGATTTTTTTTTCCGGATTTTTTTTCCGGATTTTTTTTTCCGGATTTTTTTTTTCCGGATTTTTTTTTCCGGATTTTTTTTTCCGGATTTTTCTGGATTTTTTTTTCCGGATTTTTTTTCCGGATTTTTTTTTCCGGATTTTTTTTCCGGATTTTTTTTCACGGATTTTTCTTCATTTTTTATTCAGGATTTTTCCGGATTTTTTTTTCCGGATTTTTTTTTCCGGATTTTTTTTTCCGGATTTTTCTGGATTTTTTTTTCCGGATTTTTTTTCCGGATTTTTTTTTTGGATTTTTTTTCCGGATTTTTTCCGGATTTTTTTTCCGGATTTTTTTTTCAGGATTTTTCCGGATTTTTTTTTCCGGATTTTTTTTCCGGATTTTTTTTTCCGGATTTTTTTTTTCAGGATTTTTCCGGATTTTTTTTTCCGGATTTTTTTTCTGGATTTTTTTTTCCGGATTTTTTTTTCCGGATTTTTTTTCACAGATTTTTTTTGTCCGGATATTTTTTCCGGATTTTTTTTTCCAGATTTTTTTTTCCAGATTTTTCCGGGTTTTTTTCCGGATTTTTTTTTCTTGATTTTTTTCCGGATTTTTTTTCCGGATTTTTTTTTTCCGGATTTTTCCGGATTTTTTTTTTTCGGATTTTTTTCTGGATTTTTTTCCGGATTTTTTTTTTCCGGATTTATCCGGATTTTTTTCTGGATTTTTTTCCGGATTTCTTTTTCCGGATTTTTTTTCCGGATTTTTTTTCTGGATTTTTTTTCTGGATTTTTTTTCCGGATTTTTTTTCCGGATTTTTTTTACCGGATTTTTCCTGATTTTTTTTTACCGGATTTTTTTTTCCTGATTTTTTTTCCGGATTTTTTTTTCCGGATTTTTTTTCCGGATTTTTTTTCTGGATTTTTTCTCTGGATTTTTTTTTCCGGATTTTTTTTTACCGTATTTTTCCGGATTTTTTTTTACCGGATTTTTTTTCCTGATTTTTTTTCCGTATTTTTCTTTCCGTTTTTTTTTTCCGGATTTTTCCGAATTTTTTTTTCCGGATTTTTTTTTCCGGATTTTTTATTCCGGATTTTTTTCTGGATTTTTTTCCGGATTTTTTTTTTCCGGATTTATCCGGATTTTTTTCTGGATTTTTTTCCGGATTTCTTTTTCCGGATTTTTTTTCCGGATTTTTTTTCTGGATTTTTTTTCTGGATTTTTTTTCCGGAATTTTTTTCCGGATTTTTTTTACCGGATTTTTCCTGATTTTTTTTTACCGGATTTTTTTTCCTGATTTTTTTCCGGATTTTTTTTTCCGGATTTTTTTTTCAGGATTTTTTTTTTCAGGATTTTTCCGGATTTTTTTTTCCGGATTTTTTTTCCGGATTTTTTTTTCCGGATTTTTTTTCCCGGAATTTTTTTTCCGGATTTTTTTTTCCGGATTTTTTTTTCCGGATTTTTTTTTCTGGATTTTTCTTCATTTTTTTTCAGGATTTTTCCGGATTTTTTTTTCAGGATTTTTTTTTTCAGGATTTTTCCGGATTTTTTTTTCAGATTTTTTTTCTGATTTTTTTTTCTTGTTTTTTTTTCCGGATTTTTTTTTCAGGATTTTTTTTTTCCGGATTTTTTCCGGATTTTTTTTTCCAGATTTTTTTTTCCGGATTTTTTTTCCGGATTTTTTTTTCCAGATTTTTTTTTTCCGGATTCTTTTTTCCAGATATTTTTTCACGGATTTTTTTTATCCGGATATTTTTTCCTGATTTTTTTTTCCAGATTTTTTTTTCCGGATTTTTTTTCCCAGATTTTTTTTCTGAATTTTTTATCCGGATTTTTTCCGGATTTTTTTTTCCATATTTTTTTTCACGGATTTTTTTTGTCCGGACATTTTTTCCGGATTTTTTTTTCCAGATTTTTTTTTCCGGATTTTTTTTTCAGGATTTTTTTTTCCAGATTTTTTTTTTCCGGATTTTTTTTTCCGGATTTTTTTTAAAAGATTTTTTTTTCAGGATTTTTCCGGATTTTTTTTCCGGATTTTTTTTCCGGATTTTTTTTCCAGATTTTTTTTCACGGATTTTTCTGGATTTTTTTTTCCGGATTTTTTATCCGGATTTTTTTTCTGGATTTTTTTTCTGGATTTTTTTTCCGGATTTTTTTTCCGGATTTTTTTTTTCAGGATTTTTCCGGATTTTTTTTTCCGGATTTTTTTTCCGGATTTTTTTTTCCGGATTTTTTTTCCCGGAATTTTTTTTCCGGATTTTTTTTTCTGGATTTTTCTTCATTTTTTTTCAGGATTTTTCCGGATTTTTTCTCTGGATTTTTTTTTCGGATTTTTTTTCCGGATTTTTTTTTCCGGATTTTTCTGGATTTTTTTTTCCGGATTTTTTTTCCGGATTTTTTTTCTGGATTTTTTTCTTCATTTTTTTTTTCAGGATTTTTCCGGATTTTTTTTTCCGGATTTTTTTTTCCGGATTTTTTTTTCAGGAATTTTTTTTCCGGATTTTTTTTTTCCAGATTTTTTTTTCCGGATTTTTTTTTCCAGATTTTTTTTCTGGATTTTTTTCTTCATTTTTTTTTTCAGGATTTTTCCGGATTTTTTTTTCAGGATTTTTTTTTCCAGATTTTTTTTTTCCAGATTTTTTTTTCCGGATTTTTTTTCCAGATTTTTTTTTTCCGGATTTTTTTTTCCAGATTTTTTTTCACGGATTTTTTTTGTCCGGATATTTTTTCCGGATTTTTTTTTCCAGATTTTTTTTTCAGGATTTTTTTTTCAGGATTTTTTTTTCAGGATTTTTTTTTTCAGGATTTTTCCGGATTTTTTTTTCGGATTTTTTTTCTGATTTTTTTTTCTTGTATTTTTTTCCGGATTTTTTTTCTGAATTTTTTTTTCCGGATTTTTTCCGGATTTTTTTTTCCAGATTTTTTTTTCCGGATTTTTTTTCCAGATTTTTTTTTTCCGGATTTTTTTCCAGATTTTTTTTCCAGATTTTTTTTCACGGATTTTTCTGGATTTTTTTTTCCGGATTTTTTTTCCGGATTTTTTTTCTGGATTTTTTGTTCCGGATTTTTTCCGGATTTTTTTTCCGGATTTTTTTTTCAGGATTTTTCCGGATTTTTTTTTCCGGATTTTTTTTCCGGATTTTTTTTTCCGGTTTTTTTCTCCCGGATTTTTTTTTTTCCGGATTTTTTTTTCCGGATTTTTCCGGATTTTTTTTTCCGGATTTTTTTTTCTGGATTTTTTTTCCGGATTTTTCTTCATTTTTTTTTCAGGATTTTTCCGGATTTTTTTTTCCGGATTTTTTTTTCCGGATTTTTTTTTCCAGATTTTTTTTTCAGGATTTTTCCGGATTTTTTTTTCAGGATTTTTCCGGATTTTTTTTCCGGATTTTTTTTCCGGATTTTTTTTCCAGATTTTTTTTCACGGATTTTTCTGGATTTTTTTTCCGGATTTTTTTTCCGGATTTTTTTTCCGGATTTTTTTTCACTGATTTTTTTTTCAGGATTTTTTTTCCGGATTTTTTTTTCCGGATTTTTTTGCCAGATTTTTTTTTCCGGATTTTTTTTCCCGGATTTTTTTTTTCCGGATTTTTTTTTCCGGATTTTTTTTTCCGGATTTTTTTTTCCGGATTTTTCTTCATTTTTTTTCAGGATTTTTTTTTTCAGGATTTTTTTTTTCTGGTTTTTTTTTCAGGATTTTTTTTTTAGGATTTTTTTTTCAGGATTTTTTTTTCAGGATTTTTTTTTTCAGGATTTTTCCGGATTTTTTTTTCCGGATTTTTTTTTCCGGATTTTTTTTTCAGCATTTTTCCGGATTTTTTTTTCCGGATTTTTTTTCTGGATTTTTTTTTCCGGATTTTTTTTTCAGGATTTTTCCGGATTTTTTTTTCAGGATTTTTTTTCAGGATTTTTTTTCAGGATTTTTTTTCCAGTTTTTTTTTCACGGATTTTTCTGGATTTTTTTTTCCGGATTTTTTTTCTGGATTTTTTTTTCCAGATTTTTTTTTCAGGATTTTTTTTTCAGGATTTTTTTTTCAGGATTTTTTTTTTCAGGATTTTTCCGGATTTTTTTTTCCGGATTTTTTTTTCCGTATTTTTTACAGTATTTTTCCGGATTTTTTTTTCCGGATTTTTTTTCTGGATTTTTTTTTCCGGATTTTTTTTTCAGGATTTTTCAGGATTTTTTTTTCCGGATTTTTTTTTCCGGATTTTTCCGGATTTTTTTTTCAGGATTTTTTTTCCGGATTTTTTTTCCAGTTTTTTTTTCACGGATTTTTCTGGATTTTTTTTTCCGGATTTTTTTTCTGGATTTTTTGTTCCGGATTTTTTCCGGATTTTTTTTCCGGATTTTTTTTTCAGGATTTTTCCGGATTTTTTTTTCCGGATTTTTTTTCCGGATTTTTTTTTCCGGATTTTTTTTCCCGGATTTTTTTTTTCCGGATTTTTTTTTTCCGGATTTTTCCGGATTTTTTTTTCCGGATTTTTTTTTCTGGATTTTTTTTCCGGAATTTTCTTCATTTTTTTTTCAGGATTTTTCCGGATTTTTTTTTCAGGATTTTTTTTTCAGGATTTTTTTTTCCAGATTTTTTTTTCAGGATTTTTCCGGATTTTTTTTCAGGATTTTTTTTTCAGGATTTTTTTTCCGGATTTTTTTTTCCGGATTTTTTTTCCGGATTTTTTTTTCCAGATTTTTTTTTTCCGGATTCTTTTTTCCAGATATTTTTTCACGGATTTTTTTTATCCGGATATTTTTTCCTGATTTTTTTTTCCAGATTTTTTTTTCCGGATTTTTTTTCCCAGATTTTTTTTCTGAATTTTTTTTCCGGATTTTTTCCGGATTTTTTTTTCCATATTTTTTTTAACGGATTTTTTTTGTCCGGACATTTTTTCCGGATTTTTTTTTCCAGATTTTTTTTTCCGGATTTTTTTTTCAGGATTTTTTTTTCCAGATTTTTTTTTTCCGGATTTTTTTTTCCGGATTTTTTTTAAAAGATTTTTTTTTCAGGATTTTTCCGGATTTTTTTTCCGGATTTTTTTTCCGGATTTTTTTTTCCAGATTTTTTTTTTCCGGATTTTTTTTTCCAGATTTTTTTTCACGGATTTTTTTTGTCCGGATATTTTTTCCGGATTTTTTTTTCCAGATTTTTTTTTCCGGATTTTTTTTTCAGGATTTTTTTTTCCAGATTTTTTTTTTCCGGATTTTTTTTTCCGGATTTTTTTTAAAAGATTTTTTTTTCAGTATTTTTCCGGATTTTTTTTTCCGGATTTTTTTTCCCGGAATTTTTTTTCCGGATTTTTTTTTCTGGATTTTTCTTCATTTTTTTTCAGGATTTTTCCGGATTTTTTTTTCAGGATTTTTTTTTCAGGATTTTTTTTTTCAGGATTTTTCCGGATTTTTTTTTTCGGATTTTTTTTCAAATTTTTTTTTCTTGTTTTTTTTTCCGGATTTTTTTTCTGAATTTTTTTTCCGGATTTTTTCCGGATTTTTTTTTCCAGATTTTTTTTTCCGGATTTTTTTTTCCGGATTTTTTTTTCAGGATTTTTTTTTCCGGATTTTTTTTTCAGGATTTTTTTTCCGGATTTTTTTTCTGGATTTTTTCTCTGGATTTTTTTTTCGGATTTTTTTTCCAGATTTTTTTTCACGGATTTTTCTGGATTTTTTTTTCCGGATTTTTTTTAAAAGATGTTTTTTTCAGGATTTTTCCGGATTTTTTTTCCGGATTTTTTTTTCCGGATTTTTTTTCCCGGATTTTTTTTTTCCGGATTTTTTTTTCCGGATTTTTTTTCCGGATTTTTTTTCACGGATTTTTCTTCATTTTTTATTCAGGATTTTTCCGGATTTTTTTTCCGGATTTTTTTTTCCGGATTTTTCTGGATTATTTTTTTCCGGATTTTTTTTCCGGATTTTTTTTCTGGATTTTTTTTCCGGATTTTTTTTTCCGGATTTTTTTTCCGGATTTTTTTTTTCCGGATTTTTTTCTGGATTTTTTTCCGGATTTTTTTTTTCCGGATTTATCCGGATTTTTTTCTGGATTTTTTTCCGGATTTCTTTTTCCGGATTTTTTTTCCGGATTTTTTTTCTGGATTTTTTTTCTGGATTTTTTTTCCGGAATTTTTTTCCGGATTTTTTTTACCGGATTTTTCCTGATTTTTTTTTACCGGATTTTTTTTCCTGATTTTTTTCCGGATTTTTTTTTCCGGATTTTTTTTTCAGGATTTTTTTTTTCAGGATTTTTCCGGATTTTTTTTTTCGGTTTTTTTTTCTGATTTTTTTTTCTTGTTTTTTTTTCCGGATTTTTTTTCTGAATTTTTTTTCCGGATTTTTTCCGGATTTTTTTTTCCAGATTTTTTTTTCCGGATTTTTTTTTCAGGATTTTTTTTTCAGGATTTTTTTTTCAGGATTTTTTTTCCGGATTTTTCTGGATTATTTTTGCCGGATTTTTTTTCCGGATTTTTTTTTCAGGATTTTTCCGGATTTTTTTTTCCGGATTTTTTTTCCGGATTTTTTTTTCCGGATTTTTTTTCCCGGAATTTTTTTTCCAGATTTTTTTTTTCCGGATTTTTTTTTCCGGATTTTTTTTCCGGATTTTTTTTTCCGGATTTTTTTTAAAAGATTTTTTTTACCGGATTTTTCCTGATTTTTTTTTACCGGATTTTTTTTTCCTGATTTTTTTCCGGATTTTTTTTTCCGGATTTTTTTTCCGGATTTTTTTTCTGGATTTTTTCTCTGGATTTTTTTTTCCGGATTTTTTTTTACCGGATTTTTCCGGATTTTTTTTTACCGGATTTTTTTTCCTGATTTTTTTTCCGTATTTTTCTTTCCGTTTTTTTTTTCCGGATTTTTCCGAATTTTTTTTTCCGGATTTTTTTTTCCGGATTTTTTCGGATTTTTTTTTACCGGATTTTTTTTCCTGATTTTTTTCCGGATTTTTTTTTCCGGAATTTTTTTCCGGATTTTTTTACCGGATTTTTCCTGATTTTTTTTTACCGGATTTTTTTTCCTGATTTTTTTCCGGATTTTTTTTTCCGGATTTTTTTTTCAGGATTTTTTTTTTCAGGATTTTTCCGGATTTTTTTTTTCGGTTTTTTTTTCTGATTTTTTTTTCTTGTTTTTTTTTCCGGATTTTTTTTCTGAATTTTTTTTCCGGATTTTTTCCGGATTTTTTTTTCCAGATTTTTTTTTCCGGATTTTTTTTTCAGGATTTTTTTTTCAGGATTTTTTTTTCAGGATTTTTTTTCCGGATTTTTCTGGATTATTTTTTCCGGATTTTTTTTCCGGATTTTTTTTTCAGGATTTTTCCGGATTTTTTTTTCCGGATTTTTTTTCCGGATTTTTTTTTCCGGATTTTTTTTCCCGGAATTTTTTTTCCGGATTTTTTTTTTCCGGATTTTTTTTTCCGGATTTTTTTTTCCGGATTTTTTTTTCTGGATTTTTCTTCATTTTTTTTCAGGATTTTTCCGGATTTTTTTTTCAGGATTTTTTTTTTCAGGATTTTTCCGGATTTTTTTTTTCAGATTTTTTTTCTGATTTTTTTTTCTTGTTTTTTTTTCCGGATTTTTTTTCTGAATTTTTTTTCCGGATTTTTTCCGGATTTTTTTTTCCAGATTTTTTTTTCCGGATTCTTTTTCCGGATTTTTTTTTCCAGATTTTTTTTTTCCGGATTCTTTTTTCCAGATATTTTTTCACGGATTTTTTTTATCCGGATATTTTTTCCTGATTTTTTTTTGCAGATTTTTTTTTCCGGATTTTTTTTTCCGGATTTTTTTTCCCGGAATTTTTTTTCCGGATTTTTTTTCCCGGAATTTTTTTTCCGGATTTTTTTTTCTGGATTTTTCTTCATTTTTTTTCAGGATTTTTCCGTATTTTTTTTTCAGGATTTTTTTTTCAGGATTTTTTTTTTCAGGATTTTTCCGGATTTTTTTTTTCGGATTTTTTTTCTGATTTTTTTTTCTTGTTTTTTTTTCCGGATTTTTTTCTGAATTTTTTTTCCGGATTTTTTCCGGATTTTTTTTTCCAGATTTTTTTTTCCGGATTTTTTTTCCCGGATTTTTTTTTCAGGATTTTTTTTTCCGGATTTTTTTTTCAGGATTTTTTTTCCGGATTTTTTTTCTGGATTTTTTCTCTGGATTTTTTTTTCGGATTTTTTTTCCAGATTTTTTTTCACGGATTTTTCTGGATTTTTTTTTTCCGGATTTTTTTTTCCGGATTTTTTTTAAAAGATGTTTTTTTCAGGATTTTTCCGGATTTTTTTCCGGATTTTTTTTTCCGGATTTTTTTTCCCGGATTTTTTTTTTCCGGATTTTTTTTTCCGGATTTTTTTTCCGGATTTTTTTTCACGGATTTTTCTTCATTTTTTATTCAGGATTTTTCCGGATTTTTTTTTCCGGATTTTTTTTTCCGGATTTTTCTGGATTATTTTTTCCGGATTTTTTTTCCGGATTTTTTTTCTGGATTTTTTTTCCGGATTTTTTCCGGATTTTTTTTCCGGATTTTTTTTCAGGATTTTTCCGGATTTTTTTTTCCGGATTTTTTTTCCGGATTTTTTTTTCCGGATTTTTTTTTCCGGATTTTTTTTCACAGATTTTTTTTGTCCGGATATTTTTTCCGGATTTTTTTTTCCAGATTTTTTTTTCGGGATTTTTCCGGATTTTTTTCCGGATTTTTTTTTCTTGATTTTTTTCCGGATTTTTTTTCCGGATTTTTCCGGATTTTTTTTTTCCGGATTTTTTCTGGATTTTTTTCCGGATTTTTTTTTTCCGGATTTATCCGGATTTTTTTCTGGATTTTTTTCCGGATTTCTTTTTCCGGATTTTTTTTCCGGATTTTTTTTCTGGATTTTTTTTCTGGATTTTTTTTCCGGATTTTTTTTCCGGATTTTTTTTACCGGATTTTTCCTGATTTTTTTTTACCGGATTTTTTTTTCCTGATTTTTTTCCGGATTTTTTTTTCCGGATTTTTTTTCCGGATTTTTTTTCCGGATTTTTTTTTCTGGATTTTTTTTCCGGAATTTTCTTCATTTTTTTTTCAGGATTTTTCCGGATTTTTTTTTCAGGATTTTTTTTTCAGGATTTTTTTTTCCAGATTTTTTTTTCAGGATTTTTCCGGATTTTTTTTCAGGATTTTTTTTTCAGGATTTTTTTTCCGGATTTTTTTTTCCGGATTTTTTTTCCGGATTTTTTTTTCCAGATTTTTTTTTTCCGGATTCTTTTTTCCAGATATTTTTTCACGGATTTTTTTTATCCGGATATTTTTTCCTGATTTTTTTTTCCAGATTTTTTTTTCCGGATTTTTTTTCCCAGATTTTTTTTCTGAATTTTTTTTCCGGATTTTTTCCGGATTTTTTTTTCCATATTTTTTTTAACGGATTTTTTTTGTCCGGACATTTTTTCCGGATTTTTTTTTCCAGATTTTTTTTTCCGGATTTTTTTTTCAGGATTTTTTTTTCCAGATTTTTTTTTTCCGGATTTTTTTTTCCGGATTTTTTTTAAAAGATTTTTTTTTCAGGATTTTTCCGGATTTTTTTTCCGGATTTTTTTTCCGGATTTTTTTTTCCAGATTTTTTTTTTCCGGATTTTTTTTTCCAGATTTTTTTTCACGGATTTTTTTTGTCCGGATATTTTTTCCGGATTTTTTTTTCCAGATTTTTTTTTCCGGATTTTTTTTTCAGGATTTTTTTTTCCAGATTTTTTTTTTCCGGATTTTTTTTTCCGGATTTTTTTTAAAAGATTTTTTTTTCAGTATTTTTCCGGATTTTTTTTTCCGGATTTTTTTTCCCGGAATTTTTTTTCCGGATTTTTTTTTCTGGATTTTTCTTCATTTTTTTTCAGGATTTTTCCGGATTTTTTTTTCAGGATTTTTTTTTCAGGATTTTTTTTTTCAGGATTTTTCCGGATTTTTTTTTTCGGATTTTTTTTCAAATTTTTTTTTCTTGTTTTTTTTTCCGGATTTTTTTTCTGAATTTTTTTTCCGGATTTTTTCCGGATTTTTTTTTCCAGATTTTTTTTTCCGGATTTTTTTTTCCGGATTTTTTTTTCAGGATTTTTTTTTCCGGATTTTTTTTTCAGGATTTTTTTTCCGGATTTTTTTTCTGGATTTTTTCTCTGGATTTTTTTTTCGGATTTTTTTTCCAGATTTTTTTTCACGGATTTTTCTGGATTTTTTTTTCCGGATTTTTTTTAAAAGATGTTTTTTTCAGGATTTTTCCGGATTTTTTTTCCGGATTTTTTTTTCCGGATTTTTTTTCCCGGATTTTTTTTTTCCGGATTTTTTTTTCCGGATTTTTTTTCCGGATTTTTTTTCACGGATTTTTCTTCATTTTTTATTCAGGATTTTTCCGGATTTTTTTTCCGGATTTTTTTTTCCGGATTTTTCTGGATTATTTTTTTCCGGATTTTTTTTCCGGATTTTTTTTCTGGATTTTTTTTCCGGATTTTTTTTTCCGGATTTTTTTTCCGGATTTTTTTTTTCCGGATTTTTTTCTGGATTTTTTTCCGGATTTTTTTTTTCCGGATTTATCCGGATTTTTTTCTGGATTTTTTTCCGGATTTCTTTTTCCGGATTTTTTTTCCGGATTTTTTTTCTGGATTTTTTTTCTGGATTTTTTTTCCGGAATTTTTTTCCGGATTTTTTTTACCGGATTTTTCCTGATTTTTTTTTACCGGATTTTTTTTCCTGATTTTTTTCCGGATTTTTTTTTCCGGATTTTTTTTTCAGGATTTTTTTTTTCAGGATTTTTCCGGATTTTTTTTTTCGGTTTTTTTTTCTGATTTTTTTTTCTTGTTTTTTTTTCCGGATTTTTTTTCTGAATTTTTTTTCCGGATTTTTTCCGGATTTTTTTTTCCAGATTTTTTTTTCCGGATTTTTTTTTCAGGATTTTTTTTTCAGGATTTTTTTTTCAGGATTTTTTTTCCGGATTTTTCTGGATTATTTTTGCCGGATTTTTTTTCCGGATTTTTTTTTCAGGATTTTTCCGGATTTTTTTTTCCGGATTTTTTTTCCGGATTTTTTTTTCCGGATTTTTTTTCCCGGAATTTTTTTTCCAGATTTTTTTTTTCCGGATTTTTTTTTCCGGATTTTTTTTCCGGATTTTTTTTTCCGGATTTTTTTTAAAAGATTTTTTTTACCGGATTTTTCCTGATTTTTTTTTACCGGATTTTTTTTTCCTGATTTTTTTCCGGATTTTTTTTTCCGGATTTTTTTTCCGGATTTTTTTTCTGGATTTTTTCTCTGGATTTTTTTTTCCGGATTTTTTTTTACCGGATTTTTCCGGATTTTTTTTTACCGGATTTTTTTTCCTGATTTTTTTTCCGTATTTTTCTTTCCGTTTTTTTTTTCCGGATTTTTCCGAATTTTTTTTTCCGGATTTTTTTTTCCGGATTTTTTCGGATTTTTTTTTACCGGATTTTTTTTCCTGATTTTTTTCCGGATTTTTTTTTCCGGAATTTTTTTCCGGATTTTTTTACCGGATTTTTCCTGATTTTTTTTTACCGGATTTTTTTTCCTGATTTTTTTCCGGATTTTTTTTTCCGGATTTTTTTTTCAGGATTTTTTTTTTCAGGATTTTTCCGGATTTTTTTTTTCGGTTTTTTTTTCTGATTTTTTTTTCTTGTTTTTTTTTCCGGATTTTTTTTCTGAATTTTTTTTCCGGATTTTTTCCGGATTTTTTTTTCCAGATTTTTTTTTCCGGATTTTTTTTTCAGGATTTTTTTTTCAGGATTTTTTTTTCAGGATTTTTTTTCCGGATTTTTCTGGATTATTTTTTCCGGATTTTTTTTCCGGATTTTTTTTTCAGGATTTTTCCGGATTTTTTTTTCCGGATTTTTTTTCCGGATTTTTTTTTCCGGATTTTTTTTCCCGGAATTTTTTTTCCGGATTTTTTTTTTCCGGATTTTTTTTTCCGGATTTTTTTTTCCGGATTTTTTTTTCTGGATTTTTCTTCATTTTTTTTCAGGATTTTTCCGGATTTTTTTTTCAGGATTTTTTTTTTCAGGATTTTTCCGGATTTTTTTTTTCAGATTTTTTTTCTGATTTTTTTTTCTTGTTTTTTTTTCCGGATTTTTTTTCTGAATTTTTTTTCCGGATTTTTTCCGGATTTTTTTTTCCAGATTTTTTTTTCCGGATTCTTTTTCCGGATTTTTTTTTCCAGATTTTTTTTTTCCGGATTCTTTTTTCCAGATATTTTTTCACGGATTTTTTTTATCCGGATATTTTTTCCTGATTTTTTTTTGCAGATTTTTTTTTCCGGATTTTTTTTTCCGGATTTTTTTTCCCGGAATTTTTTTTCCGGATTTTTTTTCCCGGAATTTTTTTTCCGGATTTTTTTTTCTGGATTTTTCTTCATTTTTTTTCAGGATTTTTCCGTATTTTTTTTTCAGGATTTTTTTTTCAGGATTTTTTTTTTCAGGATTTTTCCGGATTTTTTTTTTCGGATTTTTTTTCTGATTTTTTTTTCTTGTTTTTTTTTCCGGATTTTTTTCTGAATTTTTTTTCCGGATTTTTTCCGGATTTTTTTTTCCAGATTTTTTTTTCCGGATTTTTTTTCCCGGATTTTTTTTTCAGGATTTTTTTTTCCGGATTTTTTTTTCAGGATTTTTTTTCCGGATTTTTTTTCTGGATTTTTTCTCTGGATTTTTTTTTCGGATTTTTTTTCCAGATTTTTTTTCACGGATTTTTCTGGATTTTTTTTTCCGGATTTTTTTTTCCGGATTTTTTTTAAAAGATGTTTTTTTCAGGATTTTTCCGGATTTTTTTCCGGATTTTTTTTTCCGGATTTTTTTTCCCGGATTTTTTTTTTCCGGATTTTTTTTTCCGGATTTTTTTTCCGGATTTTTTTTCACGGATTTTTCTTCATTTTTTATTCAGGATTTTTCCGGATTTTTTTTTCCGGATTTTTTTTTCCGGATTTTTCTGGATTATTTTTTCCGGATTTTTTTTCCGGATTTTTTTTCTGGATTTTTTTTCCGGATTTTTTCCGGATTTTTTTTCCGGATTTTTTTTCAGGATTTTTCCGGATTTTTTTTTCCGGATTTTTTTTCCGGATTTTTTTTTCCGGATTTTTTTTTCCGGATTTTTTTTCACAGATTTTTTTTGTCCGGATATTTTTTCCGGATTTTTTTTTCCAGATTTTTTTTTCGGGATTTTTCCGGATTTTTTTCCGGATTTTTTTTTCTTGATTTTTTTCCGGATTTTTTTTCCGGATTTTTCCGGATTTTTTTTTTCCGGATTTTTTCTGGATTTTTTTCCGGATTTTTTTTTTCCGGATTTATCCGGATTTTTTTCTGGATTTTTTTCCGGATTTCTTTTTCCGGATTTTTTTTCCGGATTTTTTTTCTGGATTTTTTTTCTGGATTTTTTTCCGGATTTTTTTTTACCGGATTTTTTTTTCCTGATTTTTTTCCGGATTTTTTTTTCCGGATTTTTTTTCCGGATTTTTTTTCCGGATTTTTTTTTCCGGATTGTTTTTTACCGGATTTTTCCGGATTTTTTTTTACCGGATTTTTTTTCCTGATTTTTTTTCCGTATTTTTCTTTCCGTTTTTTTTTTCCGGATTTTTCCGAATTTTTTTTTCCGGATTTTTTTTTCCGGATTTTTTCGGATTTTTTTTTCCGGATTTTTTCGGATTTTTTTTTCCGGATTTTTTTTCTGGATTTTTTTTTCCGGATTTTTTTTTTCCGGTTTTTTTTTTCCGGATTTTTTTTTCCAGATTTTTCCGGATTTTTTTTTCCGGATTTTTTTTCTGGATTTTTTTTTCCGGATTTTTTTTCCGGATTTTTTTTCTGGATTTTTTTTCCGGATTTTTCTTCATTTTTTTTTCAGGATTTTTCCGGATTTTTTTTTCCGGATTTTTTTTTCAGGATTTTTTTTTCAGGATTTTTTTTTTCAGGATTTTTCCGGATTTTTTTTTCTGATTTTTTTTCTGATTTTTTTTTCTTGTTTTTTTTTCCAGATTTTTTTTCTGAATTTTTTTTCCGGATTTTTTCCGGATTTTTTTTTCCAGATTTTTTTTTCCGGATTTTTTTTTCCAGATTTTTTTTTTCCGGATTTTTTTTTCCGGATTTTTTTTCCGGATTTTTTTTTCCAGATTTTTTTTTTCCGGATTTTTTTTTCCAGATTTTTTTTCACGGATTTTTTTTGTCCGGATATTTTTTCCGGATTTTTTTTTCCAGATTTTTTTTTCAGGATTTTTTTTTCAGGATTTTTTTTTCAGGATTTTTTTTTTCAGGATTTTTCCGGATTTTTTTTTTCGGATTTTTTTTCTGATTTTTTTTTCTTGTTTTTTTTTCAGGATTTTTTTTCTGAATTTTTTTTCCGGATTTTTTCCGGATTTTTTTTTCCAGATTTTTTTTTCCGGATTTTTTTTTCAGGATTTTTTTTTCAGGATTTTTTTTTCAGGATTTTTTTTTCCAGATTTTTTTTTTCCGGATTTTTTTTTCCGGATTTTTTTTAAAAGATTTTTTTTTCAGGATTTTTCCGGATTTTTTTTCCGGATTTTTTTTTCCGGATTTTTTTTCCCGGAATTTTTTTTCCGGATTTTTTTTTTCCGGATTTTTTTTTCCGGATTTTTTTTTCTGGATTTTTCTTCATTTTTTTTCAGGATTTTTCCGGATTTTTTTTTCAGGATTTTTTTTTCAGGATTTTTTTTTTCAGGATTTTTCCGGATTTTTTTTTTCGGTTTTTTTTTCCGGATTTTTTTTCTGAATTTTTTTTCCGGATTTTTTCCGGATTTTTTTTTCCAGATTTTTTTTTCCGGATTTTTTTTTCCGGATTTTTTTTCCAGTTTTTTTTTCCAGATTTTTTTTTCCGGATTTTTTTTCCAGTTTTTTTTTCCAGATTTTTTTTTCAGGATTTTTTTTTCCGGATTTTTTTTTCCGGATTTTTCTGGATTATTTTTTCCGGATTTTTTTTTCCGGATTTTTTTTTCCAGATTTTTTTTTTCCGGATTCTTTTTTCCAGATATTTTTTCACGGATTTTTTTTATCCGGATATTTTTTCCTGATTTTTTTTTCCAGATTTTTTTTTCCGGATTTTTTTTCCCAGATTTTTTTTCTGAATTTTTTATCCGGATTTTTTCCGGATTTTTTTTTCCATATTTTTTTTCACGGATTTTTTTTGTCCGGACATTTTTTCCGGATTTTTTTTTCCAGATTTTTTTTTCCGGATTTTTTTTTCAGGATTTTTTTTTCCAGATTTTTTTTTTCAGGATTTTTTTTTCCGGATTTTTTTTAAAAGATTTTTTTTTCAGGATTTTTCCGGATTTTTTTTCCGGATTTTTTTTCCGGATTTTTTTTCCAGATTTTTTTTCACGGATTTTTCTGGATTTTTTTTTCCGGATTTTTTATCCGGATTTTTTTTCTGGATTTTTTTTCTGGATTTTTTTTCCGGATTTTTTTTCCGGATTTTTTTTCCGGATTTTTTTTTTCAGGATTTTTCCGGATTTTTTTTTCCGGATTTTTTTTCTGATTTTTTTTTCTTGTTTTTTTTTCAGGATTTTTTTTCTGAATTTTTTTTCCGGATTTTTTCCGGATTTTTTTTTCCAGATTTTTTTTTCCGGATTTTTTTTTCAGGATTTTTTTTTCCGGATTTTTTTTTCAGGATTTTTTTTTCCAGATTTTTTTTTTCCGGATTTTTTTTTCCGGATTTTTTTTAAAAGATTTTTTTTTCAGGATTTTTCCGGATTTTTTTTCCGGATTTTTTTTTCCGGATTTTTTTTCCCGGAATTTTTTTTCCGGATTTTTTTTTTCCGGATTTTTTTTTCTGGATTTTTCTTCATTTTTTTTCAGGATTTTTCCGGATTTTTTTTTCAGGATTTTTTTTTCAGGATTTTTTTTTTCAGGATTTTTCCGGATTTTTTTTTTCGGTTTTTTTTTCCGGATTTTTTTTCTGAATTTTTTTTCCGGATTTTTTCCGGATTTTTTTTTCCAGATTTTTTTTTCCGGATTTTTTTTTCCGGATTTTTTTTCCAGTTTTTTTTTCACGGATTTTTCTGGATTTTTTTTTCCGGATTTTTTTTCCGGATTTTTTTTCTGGATTTTTTGTTCCGGATTTTTTTTCCGGATTTTTTTTCTGGATTTTTTTTTCAGGATTTTTCCGGATTTTTTTTTCCGGATTTTTTTTCCGGATTTTTTTTTCCGGATTTTTTTTCCCGGATTTTTTTTTTCCGGATTTTTTTTTCCGGATTTTTCCGGATTTTTTTTTCCGGATTTTTTTTTCTGGATTTTTTTTCCGGAATTTTCTTCATTTTTTTTTCAGGATTTTTCCGGATTTTTTTTTCAGGATTTTTTTTTCCGGATTTTTTTTCCGGATTTTTTTTTTCCGGATTTTTTTCTGGATTTTTTTCCGGATTTTTTTTTTCCGGATTTATCCGGATTTTTTTCTGGATTTTTTTCCGGATTTCTTTTTCCGGATTTTTTTTCCGGATTTTTTTTCTGGATTTTTTTTCTGGATTTTTTTTCCGGATTTTTTTTCCGGATTTTTTTTTACCGGATTTTTCCTGATTTTTTTTTACCGGATTTTTTTTCCTGATTTTTTTCCGGATTTTTTTTTCCGGATTTTTTTTCCGGATTTTTTTTCTGGATTTTTTCTCTGGATTTTTTTTTCCGGATTGTTTTTTACCGGATTTTTCCGGATTTTTTTTTACCGGATTTTTTTTCCTGATTTTTTTTCCGTATTTTTCTTTCCGTTTTTTTTTTCCGGATTTTTCCGAATTTTTTTTTCCGGATTTTTTTTTCCGGATTTTTTATTACGGATTTTTTTTTCCGGATTTTTTTTTTCGGATTTTTCCGGATTTTTTTTTCCAGATTTTTCCGGATTTTTTTTTCCGGATTTTTTTTCCGGATTTTTTTTTCCGGATTTTTTTTTCCGGATTTTTCTGGATTTTTTTTTCCGGATTTTTTTTCCGGATTTTTTTTTCCGGATTTTTTTTCCGGATTTTTTTTCACGGATTTTTCTTCATTTTTTATTCAGGATTTTTCCGGATTTTTTTTTCCGGATTTTTTTTTCCGGATTTTTTTTTCCGGATTTTTCTGGATTTTTTTTTCCGGATTTTTTTTCCGGATTTTTTTTTCCGGATTTTTTTTCCGGATTTTTTTTCACGGATTTTTCTTCATTTTTTATTCAGGATTTTTCCGGATTTTTTTTTCCGGATTTTTTTTTCCGGATTTTTTTTTCCGGATTTTTCTGGATTTTTTTTTCCGGATTTTTTTTCCGGATTTTTTTTCCGGATTTTTTTTCACGGATTTTTCTTCATTTTTTATTCAGGATTTTTCCGGATTTTTTTTTCCGGATTTTTTTTTCCGGATTTTTTTTTCAGGATTTTTTTTTTCAGGATTTTTCCGGATTTTTTTTCTGAATTTTTTTTCCGGATTTTTTCCGGATTTTTTTTTCCAGATTTTTTTTTCCGGATTTTTTTTTCAGGATTTTTTTTTCCAGATTTTTTTTTTCCGGATTTTTTTTGTCCGGATATTTTTTCCGGATTTTTTTTTCCAGATTTTTTTTTCAGGATTTTTTTTTCAGGATTTTTTTTTTCAGGATTTTTCCGGATTTTTTTTTTCGGATTTTTTTTCTGATTTTTTTTTCTTGTTTTTTTTTCCGGATTTTTTTTTCAGGATTTTTTTTTCCGGATTTTTTTTTAAGGATTTTTTTTTCCAGATTTTTTTTTTCCGGATTTTTTTTTCCGGATTTTTTTTAAAAGATTTTTTTTTCAGGATTTTTCCGGATTTTTTTTCCGGATTTTTTTTTCCGGATTTTTTTTCCCGGAATTTTTTTTCCGGATTTTTTTTTTCCGGATTTTTTTTTCCGGATTTTTTTTTCCGGATTTTTTTTTCTGGATTTTTCTTCATTTTTTTTCAGGATTTTTCTGGATTTTTTTTTCAGGATTTTTTTTTCAGGATTTTTTTTTTCAGGATTTTTCCGGATTTTTTTTTTCGGTTTTTTTTTCCGGATTTTTTTTCTGAATTTTTTTTCCGGATTTTTTCCGGATTTTTTTTTCCAGATTTTTTTTTCCGGATTTTTTTTTCCGGATTTTTTTTCCAGTTTTTTTTTCACGGATTTTTCTGGATTTTTTTTTCCGGATTTTTTTTCCGGATTTTTTTTTCCAGATTTTTTTTTCAGGATTTTTTTTTCAGGATTTTTTTTTCAGGATTTTTTTTTCCGGATTTTTTTTTCAGTATTTTTCCGGATTTTTTTTTCCGGATTTTTTTTCTGGATTTTTTTTTCCGGATTTTTTTTTCAGGATTTTTCCGGATTTTTTTTTCCGGATTTTTTTTTCAGGATTTTTCCGGATTTTTTTTTCAGGATTTTTTTTTCAGGATTTTTTTTTCAGGATTTTTTTTTCAGGATTTTTTTTCCGGATTTTTTTTCCAGTTTTTTTTTCACGGATTTTTCTGGATTTTTTTTTCCGGATTTTTTTTCCGGATTTTTTTTCTGGATTTTTTTTTCAGGATTTTTCCGGATTTTTTTTTCCGGATTTTTTTTCCGGATTTTTTTTTCCGGATTTTTTTTCCCGGATTTTTTTTTTCCGGATTTTTTTTCCGGAATTTTCTTCATTTTTTTTTCAGGATTTTTCCGGATTTTTTTTTCAGGATTTTTTTTTCAGGATTTTTTTTCCGGATTTTTTTTTTCCGGATTTTTTTCTGGATTTTTTTCCGGATTTTTTTTTTCCGGATTTATCCGGATTTTTTTCTGGATTTTTTTCCGGATTTCTTTTTCCGGATTTTTTTTCTGGATTTTTTTTCTGGATTTTTTTTCCGGATTTTTTTTCCGGATTTTTTTTACCGGATTTTTCCTGATTTTTTTTTACCGGATTTTTTTTCCTGATTTTTTTCCGGATTTTTTTTTCCGGATTTTTTTTCCGGATTTTTTTTCTGGATTTTTTCTCTGGATTTTTTTTTCCGGATTGTTTTTTACCGGATTTTTCCGGATTTTTTTTTACCGGATTTTTTTTCCTGATTTTTTTTCCGTATTTTTCTTTCCGTTTTTTTTTTCCGGATTTTTCCGAATTTTTTTTTCCGGATTTTTTTTTCCGGATTTTTTATTCCGGATTTTTTTTTTCCGGATTTTTTTTTTCGGATTTTTCCGGATTTTTTTTTCCAGATTTTTCCGGATTTTTTTTTCCGGATTTTTTTTCCGGATTTTTTTTTCCGGATTTTTTTTTTCCGGATTTTTTTTTCCGGATTTTTTTTTCCGGATTTTTCTGGATTTTTTTTTCCGGATTTTTTTTCCGGATTTTTTTTTCCGGATTTTTTTTCCGGATTTTTTTTCACGGATTTTTCTTCATTTTTTATTCAGGATTTTTCCGGATTTTTTTTTCAGGATTTTTTTTTTCCGGATTTTTTTTTCCGGATTTTTTTTTCCGGATTTTTCTGGATTTTTTTTTCCGGATTTTTTTTCCGGATTTTTTTTTCCGGATTTTTTTTCCGGATTTTTTTTCACGGATTTTTCTTCATTTTTTATTCAGGATTTTTCCAGATTTTTTTTTCCAGATTTTTCCGGGTTTTTTTCCGGATTTTTTTTTCTTGATTTTTTTCCGGATTTTTTTTCCGGATTTTTTTTTTCCGGATTTTTCCGGATTTTTTTTTTCCGGATTTTTTTCTGGATTTTTTTCCGGATTTTTCTTTCCGTTTTTTTTTTCCGGATTTTTCCGAATTTTTTTTTCCGGATTTTTTTTTCCGGATTTTTTATTCCGGATTTTTTTTTTCCGGATTTTTTTTTTCGGATTTTTCCGGATTTTTTTTTCCAGATTTTTCCGGATTTTTTTTTCCGGATTTTTTTTCCGGATTTTTTTTTTCCGGATTTTTTTCTGGATTTTTTTCCGGATTTTTTTTTTCCGGATTTATCCGGATTTTTTTCTGGATTTTTTTCCGGATTTCTTTTTCCGGATTTTTTTTCCGGATTTTTTTTCTGGATTTTTTTTCTGGATTTTTTTTCCGGAATTTTTTTCCGGATTTTTTTTACCGGATTTTTCCTGATTTTTTTTTACCGGATTTTTTTTCCTGATTTTTTTCCGGATTTTTTTTTCCAGATTTTTTTTCTGATTTTTTTTTCTTGTTTTTTTTTCCGGATTTTTTTTCTGAATTTTTTTTCAGGATTTTTCCGGATTTTTTTTTTCAGGATTTTTTTTTTCAGGATTTTTCCGGATTTTTTTTTTCAGATTTTTTTTCTGATTTTTTTTTCTTGTTTTTTTTTCCGGATTTTTTTTCTGAATATTTTTTCCGGATTTTTTCCGGATTTTTTTTTCCAGATTTTTTTTTCCGGATTTTTTTTCCGGATTTTTTTTTCCAGATTTTTTTTTTCCGGATTCTTTTTTCCAGATATTTTTTCACGGATTTTTTTTATCCGGATATTTTTTCCTGATTTTTTTTTCCAGATTTTTTTTTCCGGATTTTTTTTCCCAGATTTTTTTTCTGAATTTTTTTTCCGGATTTTTTCCGGATTTTTTTTTCCATATTTTTTTTCACGGATTTTTTTTATCCGGACATTTTTTCCGGATTTTTTTTTCCAGATTTTTTTTTCCGGATTTTTTTTTCAGGATTTTTTTTTCCAGATTTTTTTTTTCCGGATTTTTTTTTCCGGATTTTTTTTAAAAGATTTTTTTTTCAGGATTTTTCCGGATTTTTTTTCCGGATTTTTTTTCCGGATTTTTTTTTACCGGATTTTTTTTTCCTGATTTTTTTCCGGATTTTTTTTTCCGGATTTTTTTTCAGGATTTTTTTTCTGGATTTTTTCTCTGGATTTTTTTTCCGGATTTTTTTTCCAGATTTTTTTTCACGGATTTTTCTGGATTTTTTTTTCCGGATTTTTTATCCGGATTTTTTTTCTGGATTTTTTTTCTGGATTTTTTTTCTGGATTTTTTTTCTGGATTTTTTTTCCGGATTTTTTTTTTCAGGATTTTTCCGGATTTTTTTTTCCGGATTTTTTTTCCGGATTTTTTTTTCCGGATTTTTTTTCCCGGAATTTTTTTTCCGGATTTTTTTTTCTGGATTTTTCTTCATTTTTTTTCAGGATTTTTCCGTATTTTTTTTTCAGGATTTTTTTTTCAGGATTTTTTTTTTCAGGATTTTTCCGGATTTTTTTTTTCTGATTTTTTTTCTGATTTTTTTTTCTTGTTTTTTTTTCAGGATTTTTTTTCTGAATTTTTTTTCCGGATTTTTTCCGGATTTTTTTTTCCAGATTTTTTTTTCCGGATTTTTTTTTCCGGATTTTTTTTTCAGGATTTTTTTTTCCGGATTTTTTTTTCAGGATTTTTTTTCCGGATTTTTTTTCTGGATTTTTTCTCTGGATTTTTTTTTCGGATTTTTTTTCCAGATTTTTTTTCACGGATTTTTCTGGATTTTTTTTTCCGGATTTTTTTTTCCGGATTTTTTTTAAAAGATGTTTTTTTCAGGATTTTTCCGGATTTTTTTTCAGGATTTTTTTTTCCGGATTTTTTTTCCCGGATTTTTTTTTTCCGGATTTTTTTTTCCGGATTTTTTTTCCGGATTTTTTTTCACGGATTTTTCTTCATTTTTTATTCAGGATTTTTCCGGATTTTTTTTTCCGGATTTTTTTTTCCGGATTTTTCTGGATTATTTTTTCCGGATTTTTTTTCCGGATTTTTTTTCTGGATTTTTTTTCCGGATTTTTTCCGGATTTTTTTTCCGGATTTTTTTTCCGGATTTTTTTTTCCGGATTTTTTTGCCAGATTTTTTTTTCCGGATTTTTTTTCCCGGATTTTTTTTTTCCGGATTTTTTTTTCCGGATTTTTTTTTCCGGATTTTTTTTTCCGGATTTTTTTTCACAGATTTTTTTTGTCCGGATATTTTTTCCGGATTTTTTTTCACGGATTTTTCTGGATTTTTTTTTCCGGATTTTTTTTTCCGGATTTTTTTTAAAAGATGTTTTTTTCAGGATTTTTCCGGATTTTTTTTCAGGATTTTTTTTTCCGGATTTTTTTTCCCGGATTTTTTTTTTCCGGATTTTTTTTTCCGGATTTTTTTTCCGGATTTTTTTTCACGGATTTTTCTTCATTTTTTATTCAGGATTTTTCCGGATTTTTTTTTCCGGATTTTTTTTTCCGGATTTTTCTGGATTATTTTTTCCGGATTTTTTTTCCGGATTTTTTTTCTGGATTTTTTTTCCGGATTTTTTCCGGATTTTTTTTCCGGATTTTTTTTCCGGATTTTTTTTTCCGGATTTTTTTGCCAGATTTTTTTTTCCGGATTTTTTTTCCCGGATTTTTTTTTTCCGGATTTTTTTTTCCGGATTTTTTTTTCCGGATTTTTTTTTCCGGATTTTTTTTCACAGATTTTTTTTGTCCGGATATTTTTTCCGGATTTTTTTTTCCAGATTTTTTTTTCGGGATTTTTCCGGATTTTTTTCCGGATTTTTTTTTCTTGATTTTTTTCCGGATTTTTTTTCCGGATTTTTCCGGATTTTTTTTTTCCGGATTTTTTCTGGATTTTTTTCCGGATTTTTTTTTTCCGGATTTATCCGGATTTTTTTCTGGATTTTTTTCCGGATTTCTTTTTCCGGATTTTTTTTCCGGATTTTTTTTCTGGATTTTTTTTCTGGATTTTTTTTCCGGATTTTTTTTCCGGATTTTTTTTACCGGATTTTTCCTGATTTTTTTTTACCGGATTTTTTTTTCCTGATTTTTTTCCGGATTTTTTTTTCCGGATTTTTTTTCCGGATTTTTTTTCTGGATTTTTTCTCTGGATTTTTTTTCCGGATTTTTTTTTCCGGATTGTTTTTTACCGGATTTTTCTGGATTTTTTTTTCCGGATTTTTTTTTTCCAGATTTTTTTTTCCGGATTTTTTTTTCCAGATTTTTCCGGATTTTTTTTTCCGGATTTTTTTTCTGGATTTTTTTTTCCGGATTTTTTTTTTCCGGATTTTTTTTTCCGGATTTTTTTTTCCGGATTTTTCTGGATTTTTTTTTCCGGATTTTTTTTCCGGATTTTTTTTCTGGATTTTTTTTCCGGATTTTTCTTCATTTTTTTTTCCGGAATTTTCCGGAATTTTTTCTGGATTTTTTTCCGGATTTCTTTTTCCGGATTTTTTATCCGGATTTTTTTTCTGGATTTTTTTTCTGGATTTTTTTTCCGGATTTTTTTTCCGGATTTTTTTTACCGGATTTTTCCGGATTTTTTTTTACCGGATTTTTTTTTCCTGATTTTTTTCCGGATTTTTTTTTCCGGATTTTTTTTCCGGATTTTTTTTCACGGATTTTTCTGGATTTTTTTTTCCGGATTTTATTTCCGGATTTTTTTTCCGGATTTTTTTTCTGGATTTTTTTTTCCGGATTTTTTTTTCAGGATTTTTCAGGATTTTTTTTTCCGGATTTTTTTTTCAGGATTTTTCCGGATTTTTTTTTCAGGATTTTTTTTCCGGATTTTTTTTCCAGTTTTTTTTTCACGGATTTTTCTGGATTTTTTTTTCCGGATTTTTTTTCTGGATTTTTTGTTCCGGATTTTTTCCGGATTTTTTTTCCGGATTTTTTTTTCAGGATTTTTCCGGATTTTTTTTTCCGGATTTTTTTTCCGGATTTTTTTTTCCGGATTTTTTTTCCCGGATTTTTTTTTTCCGGATTTTTTTTTTCCGGATTTTTCCGGATTTTTTTTTCCGGATTTTTTTTTCTGGATTTTTTTTCCGGAATTTTCTTCATTTTTTTTTCAGGATTTTTCCGGATTTTTTTTTCAGGATTTTTTTTTCAGGATTTTTTTTTCCAGATTTTTTTTTCAGGATTTTTCCGGATTTTTTTTCAGGATTTTTTTTTCAGGATTTTTTTTCCGGATTTTTTTTTCCGGATTTTTTTTCCGGATTTTTTTTTCCAGATTTTTTTTTTCCGGATTCTTTTTTCCAGATATTTTTTCACGGATTTTTTTTATCCGGATATTTTTTCCTGATTTTTTTTTCCAGATTTTTTTTTCCGGATTTTTTTTCCCAGATTTTTTTTCTGAATTTTTTTTCCGGATTTTTTCCGGATTTTTTTTTCCATATTTTTTTTAACGGATTTTTTTTGTCCGGACATTTTTTCCGGATTTTTTTTTCCAGATTTTTTTTTCCGGATTTTTTTTTCAGGATTTTTTTTTCCAGATTTTTTTTTTCCGGATTTTTTTTTCCGGATTTTTTTTAAAAGATTTTTTTTTCAGGATTTTTCCGGATTTTTTTTCCGGATTTTTTTTCCGGATTTTTTTTTCCAGATTTTTTTTTTCCGGATTTTTTTTTCCAGATTTTTTTTCACGGATTTTTTTTGTCCGGATATTTTTTCCGGATTTTTTTTTCCAGATTTTTTTTTCCGGATTTTTTTTTCAGGATTTTTTTTTCCAGATTTTTTTTTTCCGGATTTTTTTTTCCGGATTTTTTTTAAAAGATTTTTTTTTCAGTATTTTTCCGGATTTTTTTTTCCGGATTTTTTTTCCCGGAATTTTTTTTCCGGATTTTTTTTTCTGGATTTTTCTTCATTTTTTTTCAGGATTTTTCCGGATTTTTTTTTCAGGATTTTTTTTTCAGGATTTTTTTTTTCAGGATTTTTCCGGATTTTTTTTTTCGGATTTTTTTTCAAATTTTTTTTTCTTGTTTTTTTTTCCGGATTTTTTTTCTGAATTTTTTTTCCGGATTTTTTCCGGATTTTTTTTTCCAGATTTTTTTTTCCGGATTTTTTTTTCCGGATTTTTTTTTCAGGATTTTTTTTTCCGGATTTTTTTTTCAGGATTTTTTTTCCGGATTTTTTTTCTGGATTTTTTCTCTGGATTTTTTTTTCGGATTTTTTTTCCAGATTTTTTTTCACGGATTTTTCTGGATTTTTTTTTCCGGATTTTTTTTAAAAGATGTTTTTTTCAGGATTTTTCCGGATTTTTTTTCCGGATTTTTTTTTCCGGATTTTTTTTCCCGGATTTTTTTTTTCCGGATTTTTTTTTCCGGATTTTTTTTCCGGATTTTTTTTCACGGATTTTTCTTCATTTTTTATTCAGGATTTTTCCGGATTTTTTTTCCGGATTTTTTTTTCCGGATTTTTCTGGATTATTTTTTTCCGGATTTTTTTTCCGGATTTTTTTTCTGGATTTTTTTTCCGGATTTTTTTTTCCGGATTTTTTTTCCGGATTTTTTTTTTCCGGATTTTTTTCTGGATTTTTTTCCGGATTTTTTTTTTCCGGATTTATCCGGATTTTTTTCTGGATTTTTTTCCGGATTTCTTTTTCCGGATTTTTTTTCCGGATTTTTTTTCTGGATTTTTTTTCTGGATTTTTTTTCCGGAATTTTTTTCCGGATTTTTTTTTCCGGATTTTTCTGGATTTTTTTTTCCGGATTTTTTTTCCGGATTTTTTTTTCCGGATTTTTTTTCCGGATTTTTTTTCACGGATTTTTCTTCATTTTTTATTCAGGATTTTTCCGGATTTTTTTTTCAGGATTTTTTTTTTCCGGATTTTTTTTTCCGGATTTTTTTTTCCGGATTTTTCTGGATTTTTTTTTCCGGATTTTTTTTCCGGATTTTTTTTTCCGGATTTTTTTTCCGGATTTTTTTTCACGGATTTTTCTTCATTTTTTATTCAGGATTTTTCCAGATTTTTTTTTCCAGATTTTTCCGGGTTTTTTTCCGGATTTTTTTTTCTTGATTTTTTTCCGGATTTTTTTTCCGGATTTTTTTTTTCCGGATTTTTCCGGATTTTTTTTTTCCGGATTTTTTTCTGGATTTTTTTCCGGATTTTTCTTTCCGTTTTTTTTTTCCGGATTTTTCCGAATTTTTTTTTCCGGATTTTTTTTTCCGGATTTTTTATTCCGGATTTTTTTTTTCCGGATTTTTTTTTTCGGATTTTTCCGGATTTTTTTTTCCAGATTTTTCCGGATTTTTTTTTCCGGATTTTTTTTCCGGATTTTTTTTTTCCGGATTTTTTTCTGGATTTTTTTCCGGATTTTTTTTTTCCGGATTTATCCGGATTTTTTTCTGGATTTTTTTCCGGATTTCTTTTTCCGGATTTTTTTTCCGGATTTTTTTTCTGGATTTTTTTTCTGGATTTTTTTTCCGGAATTTTTTTCCGGATTTTTTTTACCGGATTTTTCCTGATTTTTTTTTACCGGATTTTTTTTCCTGATTTTTTTCCGGATTTTTTTTTCCAGATTTTTTTTCTGATTTTTTTTTCTTGTTTTTTTTTCCGGATTTTTTTTCTGAATTTTTTTTCAGGATTTTTCCGGATTTTTTTTTTCAGGATTTTTTTTTTCAGGATTTTTCCGGATTTTTTTTTTCAGATTTTTTTTCTGATTTTTTTTTCTTGTTTTTTTTTCCGGATTTTTTTTCTGAATATTTTTTCCGGATTTTTTCCGGATTTTTTTTTCCAGATTTTTTTTTCCGGATTTTTTTTCCGGATTTTTTTTTCCAGATTTTTTTTTTCCGGATTCTTTTTTCCAGATATTTTTTCACGGATTTTTTTTATCCGGATATTTTTTCCTGATTTTTTTTTCCAGATTTTTTTTTCCGGATTTTTTTTCCCAGATTTTTTTTCTGAATTTTTTTTCCGGATTTTTTCCGGATTTTTTTTTCCATATTTTTTTTCACGGATTTTTTTTATCCGGACATTTTTTCCGGATTTTTTTTTCCAGATTTTTTTTTCCGGATTTTTTTTTCAGGATTTTTTTTTCCAGATTTTTTTTTTCCGGATTTTTTTTTCCGGATTTTTTTTAAAAGATTTTTTTTTCAGGATTTTTCCGGATTTTTTTTCCGGATTTTTTTTCCGGATTTTTTTTTACCGGATTTTTTTTTCCTGATTTTTTTCCGGATTTTTTTTTCCGGATTTTTTTTCAGGATTTTTTTTCTGGATTTTTTCTCTGGATTTTTTTTCCGGATTTTTTTTCCAGATTTTTTTTCACGGATTTTTCTGGATTTTTTTTTCCGGATTTTTTATCCGGATTTTTTTTCTGGATTTTTTTTCTGGATTTTTTTTCTGGATTTTTTTTCTGGATTTTTTTTCCGGATTTTTTTTTTCAGGATTTTTCCGGATTTTTTTTTCCGGATTTTTTTTCCGGATTTTTTTTTCCGGATTTTTTTTCCCGGAATTTTTTTTCCGGATTTTTTTTTCTGGATTTTTCTTCATTTTTTTTCAGGATTTTTCCGTATTTTTTTTTCAGGATTTTTTTTTCAGGATTTTTTTTTTCAGGATTTTTCCGGATTTTTTTTTTCTGATTTTTTTTCTGATTTTTTTTTCTTGTTTTTTTTTCAGGATTTTTTTTCTGAATTTTTTTTCCGGATTTTTTCCGGATTTTTTTTTCCAGATTTTTTTTTCCGGATTTTTTTTTCCGGATTTTTTTTTCAGGATTTTTTTTTCCGGATTTTTTTTTCAGGATTTTTTTTCCGGATTTTTTTTCTGGATTTTTTCTCTGGATTTTTTTTTCGGATTTTTTTTCCAGATTTTTTTTCACGGATTTTTCTGGATTTTTTTTTCCGGATTTTTTTTTCCGGATTTTTTTTAAAAGATGTTTTTTTCAGGATTTTTCCGGATTTTTTTTCAGGATTTTTTTTTCCGGATTTTTTTTCCCGGATTTTTTTTTTCCGGATTTTTTTTTCCGGATTTTTTTTCCGGATTTTTTTTCACGGATTTTTCTTCATTTTTTATTCAGGATTTTTCCGGATTTTTTTTTCCGGATTTTTTTTTCCGGATTTTTCTGGATTATTTTTTCCGGATTTTTTTTCCGGATTTTTTTTCTGGATTTTTTTTCCGGATTTTTTCCGGATTTTTTTTCCGGATTTTTTTTCCGGATTTTTTTTTCCGGATTTTTTTGCCAGATTTTTTTTTCCGGATTTTTTTTCCCGGATTTTTTTTTTCCGGATTTTTTTTTCCGGATTTTTTTTTCCGGATTTTTTTTTCCGGATTTTTTTTCACAGATTTTTTTTGTCCGGATATTTTTTCCGGATTTTTTTTCACGGATTTTTCTGGATTTTTTTTTCCGGATTTTTTTTTCCGGATTTTTTTTAAAAGATGTTTTTTTCAGGATTTTTCCGGATTTTTTTTCAGGATTTTTTTTTCCGGATTTTTTTTCCCGGATTTTTTTTTTCCGGATTTTTTTTTCCGGATTTTTTTTCCGGATTTTTTTTCACGGATTTTTCTTCATTTTTTATTCAGGATTTTTCCGGATTTTTTTTTCCGGATTTTTTTTTCCGGATTTTTCTGGATTATTTTTTCCGGATTTTTTTTCCGGATTTTTTTTCTGGATTTTTTTTCCGGATTTTTTCCGGATTTTTTTTCCGGATTTTTTTTCCGGATTTTTTTTTCCGGATTTTTTTGCCAGATTTTTTTTTCCGGATTTTTTTTCCCGGATTTTTTTTTTCCGGATTTTTTTTTCCGGATTTTTTTTTCCGGATTTTTTTTTCCGGATTTTTTTTCACAGATTTTTTTTGTCCGGATATTTTTTCCGGATTTTTTTTTCCAGATTTTTTTTTCGGGATTTTTCCGGATTTTTTTCCGGATTTTTTTTTCTTGATTTTTTTCCGGATTTTTTTTCCGGATTTTTCCGGATTTTTTTTTTCCGGATTTTTTCTGGATTTTTTTCCGGATTTTTTTTTTCCGGATTTATCCGGATTTTTTTCTGGATTTTTTTCCGGATTTCTTTTTCCGGATTTTTTTTCCGGATTTTTTTTCTGGATTTTTTTTCTGGATTTTTTTTCCGGATTTTTTTTCCGGATTTTTTTTACCGGATTTTTCCTGATTTTTTTTTACCGGATTTTTTTTTCCTGATTTTTTTCCGGATTTTTTTTTCCGGATTTTTTTTCCGGATTTTTTTTCTGGATTTTTTCTCTGGATTTTTTTTCCGGATTTTTTTTTCCGGATTGTTTTTTACCGGATTTTTCTGGATTTTTTTTTCCGGATTTTTTTTTTCCAGATTTTTTTTTCCGGATTTTTTTTTCCAGATTTTTCCGGATTTTTTTTTCCGGATTTTTTTTCTGGATTTTTTTTTCCGGATTTTTTTTTTCCGGATTTTTTTTTCCGGATTTTTTTTTCCGGATTTTTCTGGATTTTTTTTTCCGGATTTTTTTTCCGGATTTTTTTTCTGGATTTTTTTTCCGGATTTTTCTTCATTTTTTTTTCCGGAATTTTCCGGAATTTTTTCTGGATTTTTTTCCGGATTTCTTTTTCCGGATTTTTTATCCGGATTTTTTTTCTGGATTTTTTTTCTGGATTTTTTTTCCGGATTTTTTTTCCGGATTTTTTTTACCGGATTTTTCCGGATTTTTTTTTACCGGATTTTTTTTTCCTGATTTTTTTCCGGATTTTTTTTTCCGGATTTTTTTTCCGGATTTTTTTTCACGGATTTTTCTGGATTTTTTTTTCCGGATTTTATTTCCGGATTTTTTTTCCGGATTTTTTTTCTGGATTTTTTTTTCCGGATTTTTTTTTCAGGATTTTTCAGGATTTTTTTTTCCGGATTTTTTTTTCAGGATTTTTCCGGATTTTTTTTTCAGGATTTTTTTTCCGGATTTTTTTTCCAGTTTTTTTTTCACGGATTTTTCTGGATTTTTTTTTCCGGATTTTTTTTCTGGATTTTTTGTTCCGGATTTTTTCCGGATTTTTTTTCCGGATTTTTTTTTCAGGATTTTTCCGGATTTTTTTTTCCGGATTTTTTTTCCGGATTTTTTTTTCCGGATTTTTTTTCCCGGATTTTTTTTTTCCGGATTTTTTTTTTCCGGATTTTTCCGGATTTTTTTTTCCGGATTTTTTTTTCTGGATTTTTTTTCCGGAATTTTCTTCATTTTTTTTTCAGGATTTTTCCGGATTTTTTTTTCAGGATTTTTTTTTCAGGATTTTTTTTTCCAGATTTTTTTTTCAGGATTTTTCCGGATTTTTTTTCAGGATTTTTTTTTCAGGATTTTTTTTCCGGATTTTTTTTTCCGGATTTTTTTTCCGGATTTTTTTTTCCAGATTTTTTTTTTCCGGATTCTTTTTTCCAGATATTTTTTCACGGATTTTTTTTATCCGGATATTTTTTCCTGATTTTTTTTTCCAGATTTTTTTTTCCGGATTTTTTTTCCCAGATTTTTTTTCTGAATTTTTTTTCCGGATTTTTTCCGGATTTTTTTTTCCATATTTTTTTTAACGGATTTTTTTTGTCCGGACATTTTTTCCGGATTTTTTTTTCCAGATTTTTTTTTCCGGATTTTTTTTTCAGGATTTTTTTTTCCAGATTTTTTTTTTCCGGATTTTTTTTTCCGGATTTTTTTTAAAAGATTTTTTTTTCAGGATTTTTCCGGATTTTTTTTCCGGATTTTTTTTCCGGATTTTTTTTTCCAGATTTTTTTTTTCCGGATTTTTTTTTCCAGATTTTTTTTCACGGATTTTTTTTGTCCGGATATTTTTTCCGGATTTTTTTTTCCAGATTTTTTTTTCCGGATTTTTTTTTCAGGATTTTTTTTTCCAGATTTTTTTTTTCCGGATTTTTTTTTCCGGATTTTTTTTAAAAGATTTTTTTTTCAGTATTTTTCCGGATTTTTTTTTCCGGATTTTTTTTCCCGGAATTTTTTTTCCGGATTTTTTTTTCTGGATTTTTCTTCATTTTTTTTCAGGATTTTTCCGGATTTTTTTTTCAGGATTTTTTTTTCAGGATTTTTTTTTTCAGGATTTTTCCGGATTTTTTTTTTCGGATTTTTTTTCAAATTTTTTTTTCTTGTTTTTTTTTCCGGATTTTTTTTCTGAATTTTTTTTCCGGATTTTTTCCGGATTTTTTTTTCCAGATTTTTTTTTCCGGATTTTTTTTTCCGGATTTTTTTTTCAGGATTTTTTTTTCCGGATTTTTTTTTCAGGATTTTTTTTCCGGATTTTTTTTCTGGATTTTTTCTCTGGATTTTTTTTTCGGATTTTTTTTCCAGATTTTTTTTCACGGATTTTTCTGGATTTTTTTTTCCGGATTTTTTTTAAAAGATGTTTTTTTCAGGATTTTTCCGGATTTTTTTTCCGGATTTTTTTTTCCGGATTTTTTTTCCCGGATTTTTTTTTTCCGGATTTTTTTTTCCGGATTTTTTTTCCGGATTTTTTTTCACGGATTTTTCTTCATTTTTTATTCAGGATTTTTCCGGATTTTTTTTCCGGATTTTTTTTTCCGGATTTTTCTGGATTATTTTTTTCCGGATTTTTTTTCCGGATTTTTTTTCTGGATTTTTTTTCCGGATTTTTTTTTCCGGATTTTTTTTCCGGATTTTTTTTTTCCGGATTTTTTTCTGGATTTTTTTCCGGATTTTTTTTTTCCGGATTTATCCGGATTTTTTTCTGGATTTTTTTCCGGATTTCTTTTTCCGGATTTTTTTTCCGGATTTTTTTTCTGGATTTTTTTTCTGGATTTTTTTTCCGGAATTTTTTTCCGGATTTTTTTTACCGGATTTTTCCTGATTTTTTTTTACCGGATTTTTTTTCCTGATTTTTTTCCGGATTTTTTTTTCCGGATTTTTTTTTCAGGATTTTTTTTTTCAGGATTTTTCCGGATTTTTTTTTTCGGTTTTTTTTTCTGATTTTTTTTTCTTGTTTTTTTTTCCGGATTTTTTTTCTGAATTTTTTTTCCGGATTTTTTCCGGATTTTTTTTTCCAGATTTTTTTTTCCGGATTTTTTTTTCAGGATTTTTTTTTCAGGATTTTTTTTTCAGGATTTTTTTTCCGGATTTTTCTGGATTATTTTTGCCGGATTTTTTTTCCGGATTTTTTTTTCAGGATTTTTCCGGATTTTTTTTTCCGGATTTTTTTTCCGGATTTTTTTTTCCGGATTTTTTTTCCCGGAATTTTTTTTCCAGATTTTTTTTTTCCGGATTTTTTTTTCCGGATTTTTTTTCCGGATTTTTTTTTCCGGATTTTTTTTAAAAGATTTTTTTTACCGGATTTTTCCTGATTTTTTTTTACCGGATTTTTTTTTCCTGATTTTTTTCCGGATTTTTTTTTCCGGATTTTTTTTCCGGATTTTTTTTCTGGATTTTTTCTCTGGATTTTTTTTTCCGGATTTTTTTTTACCGGATTTTTCCGGATTTTTTTTTACCGGATTTTTTTTCCTGATTTTTTTTCCGTATTTTTCTTTCCGTTTTTTTTTTCCGGATTTTTCCGAATTTTTTTTTCCGGATTTTTTTTTCCGGATTTTTTCGGATTTTTTTTTACCGGATTTTTTTTCCTGATTTTTTTCCGGATTTTTTTTTCCGGAATTTTTTTCCGGATTTTTTTACCGGATTTTTCCTGATTTTTTTTTACCGGATTTTTTTTCCTGATTTTTTTCCGGATTTTTTTTTCCGGATTTTTTTTTCAGGATTTTTTTTTTCAGGATTTTTCCGGATTTTTTTTTTCGGTTTTTTTTTCTGATTTTTTTTTCTTGTTTTTTTTTCCGGATTTTTTTTCTGAATTTTTTTTCCGGATTTTTTCCGGATTTTTTTTTCCAGATTTTTTTTTCCGGATTTTTTTTTCAGGATTTTTTTTTCAGGATTTTTTTTTCAGGATTTTTTTTCCGGATTTTTCTGGATTATTTTTTCCGGATTTTTTTTCCGGATTTTTTTTTCAGGATTTTTCCGGATTTTTTTTTCCGGATTTTTTTTCCGGATTTTTTTTTCCGGATTTTTTTTCCCGGAATTTTTTTTCCGGATTTTTTTTTTCCGGATTTTTTTTTCCGGATTTTTTTTTCCGGATTTTTTTTTCTGGATTTTTCTTCATTTTTTTTCAGGATTTTTCCGGATTTTTTTTTCAGGATTTTTTTTTTCAGGATTTTTCCGGATTTTTTTTTTCAGATTTTTTTTCTGATTTTTTTTTCTTGTTTTTTTTTCCGGATTTTTTTTCTGAATTTTTTTTCCGGATTTTTTCCGGATTTTTTTTTCCAGATTTTTTTTTCCGGATTCTTTTTCCGGATTTTTTTTTCCAGATTTTTTTTTTCCGGATTCTTTTTTCCAGATATTTTTTCACGGATTTTTTTTATCCGGATATTTTTTCCTGATTTTTTTTTGCAGATTTTTTTTTCCGGATTTTTTTTTCCGGATTTTTTTTCCCGGAATTTTTTTTCCGGATTTTTTTTCCCGGAATTTTTTTTCCGGATTTTTTTTTCTGGATTTTTCTTCATTTTTTTTCAGGATTTTTCCGTATTTTTTTTTCAGGATTTTTTTTTCAGGATTTTTTTTTTCAGGATTTTTCCGGATTTTTTTTTTCGGATTTTTTTTCTGATTTTTTTTTCTTGTTTTTTTTTCCGGATTTTTTTCTGAATTTTTTTTCCGGATTTTTTCCGGATTTTTTTTTCCAGATTTTTTTTTCCGGATTTTTTTTCCCGGATTTTTTTTTCAGGATTTTTTTTTCCGGATTTTTTTTTCAGGATTTTTTTTCCGGATTTTTTTTCTGGATTTTTTCTCTGGATTTTTTTTTCGGATTTTTTTTCCAGATTTTTTTTCACGGATTTTTCTGGATTTTTTTTTCCGGATTTTTTTTTCCGGATTTTTTTTAAAAGATGTTTTTTTCAGGATTTTTCCGGATTTTTTTCCGGATTTTTTTTTCCGGATTTTTTTTCCCGGATTTTTTTTTTCCGGATTTTTTTTTCCGGATTTTTTTTCCGGATTTTTTTTCACGGATTTTTCTTCATTTTTTATTCAGGATTTTTCCGGATTTTTTTTTCCGGATTTTTTTTTCCGGATTTTTCTGGATTATTTTTTCCGGATTTTTTTTCCGGATTTTTTTTCTGGATTTTTTTTCCGGATTTTTTCCGGATTTTTTTTCCGGATTTTTTTTCAGGATTTTTCCGGATTTTTTTTTCCGGATTTTTTTTCCGGATTTTTTTTTCCGGATTTTTTTTTCCGGATTTTTTTTCACAGATTTTTTTTGTCCGGATATTTTTTCCGGATTTTTTTTTCCAGATTTTTTTTTCGGGATTTTTCCGGATTTTTTTCCGGATTTTTTTTTCTTGATTTTTTTCCGGATTTTTTTTCCGGATTTTTCCGGATTTTTTTTTTCCGGATTTTTTCTGGATTTTTTTCCGGATTTTTTTTTTCCGGATTTATCCGGATTTTTTTCTGGATTTTTTTCCGGATTTCTTTTTCCGGATTTTTTTTCCGGATTTTTTTTCTGGATTTTTTTTCTGGATTTTTTTTCCGGATTTTTTTTCCGGATTTTTTTTACCGGATTTTTCCTGATTTTTTTTTACCGGATTTTTTTTTCCTGATTTTTTTCCGGATTTTTTTTTCCGGATTTTTTTTCCGGATTTTTTTTCCGGATTTTTTTTTCCGGATTGTTTTTTACCGGATTTTTCCGGATTTTTTTTTACCGGATTTTTTTTCCTGATTTTTTTTCCGTATTTTTCTTTCCGTTTTTTTTTTCCGGATTTTTCCGAATTTTTTTTTCCGGATTTTTTTTTCCGGATTTTTTCGGATTTTTTTTTCCGGATTTTTTCGGATTTTTTTTTCCGGATTTTTTTTCTGGATTTTTTTTTCCGGATTTTTTTTTTCCGGTTTTTTTTTTCCGGATTTTTTTTTCCAGATTTTTCCGGATTTTTTTTTCCGGATTTTTTTTCTGGATTTTTTTTTCCGGATTTTTTTTCCGGATTTTTTTTCTGGATTTTTTTTCCGGATTTTTCTTCATTTTTTTTTCAGGATTTTTCCGGATTTTTTTTTCCGGATTTTTTTTTCAGGATTTTTTTTTCAGGATTTTTTTTTTCAGGATTTTTCCGGATTTTTTTTTCTGATTTTTTTTCTGATTTTTTTTTCTTGTTTTTTTTTCCAGATTTTTTTTCTGAATTTTTTTTCCGGATTTTTTCCGGATTTTTTTTTCCAGATTTTTTTTTCCGGATTTTTTTTTCCAGATTTTTTTTTTCCGGATTTTTTTTTCCGGATTTTTTTTCCGGATTTTTTTTTCCAGATTTTTTTTTTCCGGATTTTTTTTTCCAGATTTTTTTTCACGGATTTTTTTTGTCCGGATATTTTTTCCGGATTTTTTTTTCCAGATTTTTTTTTCAGGATTTTTTTTTCAGGATTTTTTTTTCAGGATTTTTTTTTTCAGGATTTTTCCGGATTTTTTTTTTCGGATTTTTTTTCTGATTTTTTTTTCTTGTTTTTTTTTCAGGATTTTTTTTCTGAATTTTTTTTCCGGATTTTTTCCGGATTTTTTTTTCCAGATTTTTTTTTCCGGATTTTTTTTTCAGGATTTTTTTTTCAGGATTTTTTTTTCAGGATTTTTTTTTCCAGATTTTTTTTTTCCGGATTTTTTTTTCCGGATTTTTTTTAAAAGATTTTTTTTTCAGGATTTTTCCGGATTTTTTTTCCGGATTTTTTTTTCCGGATTTTTTTTCCCGGAATTTTTTTTCCGGATTTTTTTTTTCCGGATTTTTTTTTCCGGATTTTTTTTTCTGGATTTTTCTTCATTTTTTTTCAGGATTTTTCCGGATTTTTTTTTCAGGATTTTTTTTTCAGGATTTTTTTTTTCAGGATTTTTCCGGATTTTTTTTTTCGGTTTTTTTTTCCGGATTTTTTTTCTGAATTTTTTTTCCGGATTTTTTCCGGATTTTTTTTTCCAGATTTTTTTTTCCGGATTTTTTTTTTCCGGATTTTTTTTCCAGTTTTTTTTTCCAGATTTTTTTTTCAGGATTTTTTTTTCCGGATTTTTTTTTCCGGATTTTTCTGGATTATTTTTTCCGGATTTTTTTTTCCGGATTTTTTTTTCCAGATTTTTTTTTTCCGGATTCTTTTTTCCAGATATTTTTTCACGGATTTTTTTTATCCGGATATTTTTTCCTGATTTTTTTTTCCAGATTTTTTTTTCCGGATTTTTTTTCCCAGATTTTTTTTCTGAATTTTTTATCCGGATTTTTTCCGGATTTTTTTTTCCATATTTTTTTTCACGGATTTTTTTTGTCCGGACATTTTTTCCGGATTTTTTTTTCCAGATTTTTTTTTCCGGATTTTTTTTTCAGGATTTTTTTTTCCAGATTTTTTTTTTCCGGATTTTTTTTTCCGGATTTTTTTTAAAAGATTTTTTTTTCAGGATTTTTCCGGATTTTTTTTCCGGATTTTTTTTCCGGATTTTTTTTCCAGATTTTTTTTCACGGATTTTTCTGGATTTTTTTTTCCGGATTTTTTATCCGGATTTTTTTTCTGGATTTTTTTTCTGGATTTTTTTTCCGGATTTTTTTTCCGGATTTTTTTTTTCAGGATTTTTCCGGATTTTTTTTTCCGGATTTTTTTTCTGATTTTTTTTTCTTGTTTTTTTTTCAGGATTTTTTTTCTGAATTTTTTTTCCGGATTTTTTCCGGATTTTTTTTTCCAGATTTTTTTTTCCGGATTTTTTTTTCAGGATTTTTTTTTCCGGATTTTTTTTTCAGGATTTTTTTTTCCAGATTTTTTTTTTCCGGATTTTTTTTTCCGGATTTTTTTTAAAAGATTTTTTTTTCAGGATTTTTCCGGATTTTTTTTCCGGATTTTTTTTTCCGGATTTTTTTTCCCGGAATTTTTTTTCCGGATTTTTTTTTTCCGGATTTTTTTTTCTGGATTTTTCTTCATTTTTTTTCAGGATTTTTCCGGATTTTTTTTTCAGGATTTTTTTTTCAGGATTTTTTTTTTCAGGATTTTTCCGGATTTTTTTTTTCGGTTTTTTTTTCCGGATTTTTTTTCTGAATTTTTTTTCCGGATTTTTTCCGGATTTTTTTTTCCAGATTTTTTTTTCCGGATTTTTTTTTCCGGATTTTTTTTCCAGTTTTTTTTTCACGGATTTTTCTGGATTTTTTTTTCCGGATTTTTTTTCCGGATTTTTTTTCTGGATTTTTTGTTCCGGATTTTTTTTCCGGATTTTTTTTCTGGATTTTTTTTTCAGGATTTTTCCGGATTTTTTTTTCCGGATTTTTTTTCCGGATTTTTTTTTCCGGATTTTTTTTCCCGGATTTTTTTTTTCCGGATTTTTTTTTCCGGATTTTTCCGGATTTTTTTTTCCGGATTTTTTTTTCTGGATTTTTTTTCCGGAATTTTCTTCATTTTTTTTTCAGGATTTTTCCGGATTTTTTTTTCAGGATTTTTTTTTCCGGATTTTTTTTCCGGATTTTTTTTTTCCGGATTTTTTTCTGGATTTTTTTCCGGATTTTTTTTTTCCGGATTTATCCGGATTTTTTTCTGGATTTTTTTCCGGATTTCTTTTTCCGGATTTTTTTTCCGGATTTTTTTTCTGGATTTTTTTTCTGGATTTTTTTTCCGGATTTTTTTTCCGGATTTTTTTTTACCGGATTTTTCCTGATTTTTTTTTACCGGATTTTTTTTCCTGATTTTTTTCCGGATTTTTTTTTCCGGATTTTTTTTCCGGATTTTTTTTCTGGATTTTTTCTCTGGATTTTTTTTTCCGGATTGTTTTTTACCGGATTTTTCCGGATTTTTTTTTACCGGATTTTTTTTCCTGATTTTTTTTCCGTATTTTTCTTTCCGTTTTTTTTTTCCGGATTTTTCCGAATTTTTTTTTCCGGATTTTTTTTTCCGGATTTTTTATTACGGATTTTTTTTTCCGGATTTTTTTTTTCGGATTTTTCCGGATTTTTTTTTCCAGATTTTTCCGGATTTTTTTTTCCGGATTTTTTTTCCGGATTTTTTTTTCCGGATTTTTTTTTCCGGATTTTTCTGGATTTTTTTTTCCGGATTTTTTTTCCGGATTTTTTTTTCCGGATTTTTTTTTCAGGATTTTTTTTTTCAGGATTTTTCCGGATTTTTTTTCTGAATTTTTTTTCCGGATTTTTTCCGGATTTTTTTTTCCAGATTTTTTTTTCCGGATTTTTTTTTCAGGATTTTTTTTTCCAGATTTTTTTTTTCCGGATTTTTTTTGTCCGGATATTTTTTCCGGATTTTTTTTTCCAGATTTTTTTTTCAGGATTTTTTTTTCAGGATTTTTTTTTTCAGGATTTTTCCGGATTTTTTTTTTCGGATTTTTTTTCTGATTTTTTTTTCTTGTTTTTTTTTCCGGATTTTTTTTTCAGGATTTTTTTTTCCGGATTTTTTTTTAAGGATTTTTTTTTCCAGATTTTTTTTTTCCGGATTTTTTTTTCCGGATTTTTTTTAAAAGATTTTTTTTTCAGGATTTTTCCGGATTTTTTTTCCGGATTTTTTTTTCCGGATTTTTTTTCCCGGAATTTTTTTTCCGGATTTTTTTTTTCCGGATTTTTTTTTCCGGATTTTTTTTTCCGGATTTTTTTTTCTGGATTTTTCTTCATTTTTTTTCAGGATTTTTCTGGATTTTTTTTTCAGGATTTTTTTTTCAGGATTTTTTTTTTCAGGATTTTTCCGGATTTTTTTTTTCGGTTTTTTTTTCCGGATTTTTTTTCTGAATTTTTTTTCCGGATTTTTTCCGGATTTTTTTTTCCAGATTTTTTTTTCCGGATTTTTTTTTCCGGATTTTTTTTCCAGTTTTTTTTTCACGGATTTTTCTGGATTTTTTTTTCCGGATTTTTTTTCCGGATTTTTTTTTCCAGATTTTTTTTTCAGGATTTTTTTTTCAGGATTTTTTTTTCAGGATTTTTTTTTCCGGATTTTTTTTTCAGTATTTTTCCGGATTTTTTTTTCCGGATTTTTTTTCTGGATTTTTTTTTCCGGATTTTTTTTTCAGGATTTTTCCGGATTTTTTTTTCCGGATTTTTTTTTCAGGATTTTTCCGGATTTTTTTTTCAGGATTTTTTTTTCAGGATTTTTTTTTCAGGATTTTTTTTTCCGGATTTTTTTTTTCCGGATTTTTTTTTTCGGATTTTTCCGGATTTTTTTTTCCAGATTTTTCCGGATTTTTTTTTCCGGATTTTTTTTCCGGATTTTTTTTTCCGGATTTTTTTTTTCCGGATTTTTTTTTCCGGATTTTTTTTTCCGGATTTTTCTGGATTTTTTTTTCCGGATTTTTTTTCCGGATTTTTTTTTCCGGATTTTTTTTCCGGATTTTTTTTCACGGATTTTTCTTCATTTTTTATTCAGGATTTTTCCGGATTTTTTTTTCAGGATTTTTTTTTTCCGGATTTTTTTTTCCGGATTTTTTTTTCCGGATTTTTCTGGATTTTTTTTTCCGGATTTTTTTTCCGGATTTTTTTTTCCGGATTTTTTTTCCGGATTTTTTTTCACGGATTTTTCTTCATTTTTTATTCAGGATTTTTCCAGATTTTTTTTTCCAGATTTTTCCGGGTTTTTTTCCGGATTTTTTTTTCTTGATTTTTTTCCGGATTTTTTTTCCGGATTTTTTTTTTCCGGATTTTTCCGGATTTTTTTTTTCCGGATTTTTTTCTGGATTTTTTTCCGGATTTTTCTTTCCGTTTTTTTTTTCCGGATTTTTCCGAATTTTTTTTTCCGGATTTTTTTTTCCGGATTTTTTATTCCGGATTTTTTTTTTCCGGATTTTTTTTTTCGGATTTTTCCGGATTTTTTTTTCCAGATTTTTCCGGATTTTTTTTTCCGGATTTTTTTTCCGGATTTTTTTTTTCCGGATTTTTTTCTGGATTTTTTTCCGGATTTTTTTTTTCCGGATTTATCCGGATTTTTTTCTGGATTTTTTTCCGGATTTCTTTTTCCGGATTTTTTTTCCGGATTTTTTTTCTGGATTTTTTTTCTGGATTTTTTTTCCGGAATTTTTTTCCGGATTTTTTTTACCGGATTTTTCCTGATTTTTTTTTACCGGATTTTTTTTCCTGATTTTTTTCCGGATTTTTTTTTCCAGATTTTTTTTCTGATTTTTTTTTCTTGTTTTTTTTTCCGGATTTTTTTTCTGAATTTTTTTTCAGGATTTTTCCGGATTTTTTTTTTCAGGATTTTTTTTTTCAGGATTTTTCCGGATTTTTTTTTTCAGATTTTTTTTCTGATTTTTTTTTCTTGTTTTTTTTTCCGGATTTTTTTTCTGAATATTTTTTCCGGATTTTTTCCGGATTTTTTTTTCCAGATTTTTTTTTCCGGATTTTTTTTCCGGATTTTTTTTTCCAGATTTTTTTTTTCCGGATTCTTTTTTCCAGATATTTTTTCACGGATTTTTTTTATCCGGATATTTTTTCCTGATTTTTTTTTCCAGATTTTTTTTTCCGGATTTTTTTTCCCAGATTTTTTTTCTGAATTTTTTTTCCGGATTTTTTCCGGATTTTTTTTTCCATATTTTTTTTCACGGATTTTTTTTATCCGGACATTTTTTCCGGATTTTTTTTTCCAGATTTTTTTTTCCGGATTTTTTTTTCAGGATTTTTTTTTCCAGATTTTTTTTTTCCGGATTTTTTTTTCCGGATTTTTTTTAAAAGATTTTTTTTTCAGGATTTTTCCGGATTTTTTTTCCGGATTTTTTTTCCGGATTTTTTTTTACCGGATTTTTTTTTCCTGATTTTTTTCCGGATTTTTTTTTCCGGATTTTTTTTCAGGATTTTTTTTCTGGATTTTTTCTCTGGATTTTTTTTCCGGATTTTTTTTCCAGATTTTTTTTCACGGATTTTTCTGGATTTTTTTTTCCGGATTTTTTATCCGGATTTTTTTTCTGGATTTTTTTTCTGGATTTTTTTTCTGGATTTTTTTTCTGGATTTTTTTTCCGGATTTTTTTTTTCAGGATTTTTCCGGATTTTTTTTTCCGGATTTTTTTTCCGGATTTTTTTTTCCGGATTTTTTTTCCCGGAATTTTTTTTCCGGATTTTTTTTTCTGGATTTTTCTTCATTTTTTTTCAGGATTTTTCTGTATTTTTTTTTCAGGATTTTTTTTTCAGGATTTTTTTTTTCAGGATTTTTCCGGATTTTTTTTTTCTGATTTTTTTTCTGATTTTTTTTTCTTGTTTTTTTTTCAGGATTTTTTTTCTGAATTTTTTTTCCGGATTTTTTCCGGATTTTTTTTTCCAGATTTTTTTTTCCGGATTTTTTTTTCCGGATTTTTTTTTCAGGATTTTTTTTTCCGGATTTTTTTTTCAGGATTTTTTTTCCGGATTTTTTTTCTGGATTTTTTCTCTGGATTTTTTTTTCGGATTTTTTTTTCCGGATTTTTTTTTCCGGATTTTTTTGCCAGATTTTTTTTCCGGATTTTTTCCGGATTTTTTTTCCGGATTTTTTTTCCGGATTTTTTTTTCCGGATTTTTTTGCCAGATTTTTTTTTCCGGATTTTTTTTCCCGGATTTTTTTTTTCCGGATTTTTTTTTCCGGATTTTTTTTTCCGGATTTTTTTTTCCGGATTTTTTTTCACAGATTTTTTTTGTCCGGATATTTTTTCCGGATTTTTTTTCACGGATTTTTCTGGATTTTTTTTTCCGGATTTTTTTTTCCGGATTTTTTTTAAAAGATGTTTTTTTCAGGATTTTTCCGGATTTTTTTTCAGGATTTTTTTTTCCGGATTTTTTTTCCCGGATTTTTTTTTTCCGGATTTTTTTTTCCGGATTTTTTTTCCGGATTTTTTTTCACGGATTTTTCTTCATTTTTTATTCAGGATTTTTCCGGATTTTTTTTTCCGGATTTTTTTTTCCGGATTTTTCTGGATTATTTTTTCCGGATTTTTTTTCCGGATTTTTTTTCTGGATTTTTTTTCCGGATTTTTTCCGGATTTTTTTTCCGGATTTTTTTTCCGGATTTTTTTTTCCGGATTTTTTTGCCAGATTTTTTTTTCCGGATTTTTTTTCCCGGATTTTTTTTTTCCGGATTTTTTTTTCCGGATTTTTTTTTCCGGATTTTTTTTTCCGGATTTTTTTTCACAGATTTTTTTTGTCCGGATATTTTTTCCGGATTTTTTTTTCCAGATTTTTTTTTCGGGATTTTTCCGGATTTTTTTCCGGATTTTTTTTTCTTGATTTTTTTCCGGATTTTTTTTCCGGATTTTTCCGGATTTTTTTTTTCCGGATTTTTTCTGGATTTTTTTCCGGATTTTTTTTTTCCGGATTTATCCGGATTTTTTTCTGGATTTTTTTCCGGATTTCTTTTTCCGGATTTTTTTTCCGGATTTTTTTTCTGGATTTTTTTTCTGGATTTTTTTTCCGGATTTTTTTTCCGGATTTTTTTTACCGGATTTTTCCTGATTTTTTTTTACCGGATTTTTTTTTCCTGATTTTTTTCCGGATTTTTTTTTCCGGATTTTTTTTCCGGATTTTTTTTCTGGATTTTTTCTCTGGATTTTTTTTCCGGATTTTTTTTTCCGGATTGTTTTTTACCGGATTTTTCTGGATTTTTTTTTCCGGATTTTTTTTTTCCAGATTTTTTTTTCCGGATTTTTTTTTCCAGATTTTTCCGGATTTTTTTTTCCGGATTTTTTTTCTGGATTTTTTTTTCCGGATTTTTTTTTTCCGGATTTTTTTTTCCGGATTTTTTTTTCCGGATTTTTCTGGATTTTTTTTTCCGGATTTTTTTTCCGGATTTTTTTTCTGGATTTTTTTTCCGGATTTTTCTTCATTTTTTTTTCCGGAATTTTCCGGAATTTTTTCTGGATTTTTTTCCGGATTTCTTTTTCCGGATTTTTTATCCGGATTTTTTTTCTGGATTTTTTTTCTGGATTTTTTTTCCGGATTTTTTTTCCGGATTTTTTTTACCGGATTTTTCCGGATTTTTTTTTACCGGATTTTTTTTTCCTGATTTTTTTCCGGATTTTTTTTTCCGGATTTTTTTTCCGGATTTTTTTTCACGGATTTTTCTGGATTTTTTTTTCCGGATTTTATTTCCGGATTTTTTTTCCAGATTTTTTTTCACGGATTTTTCTGGATTTTTTTTTCCGGATTTTTTTTCCGGATTTTTTTTTCCGGATATTTTTTCCGGATTTTTTTTCCTGGTTTTTTTTCACGGATTTTGCCGGATTTTTTTTCCGGATTTTTTTTTCCGGATTTTTTTTCCCGGATTTTTTTTTTCCGGATTTTTTTTTCCGGATTTTTTTTCCGGATTTTTTTTCACGGATTTTTCTTCATTTTTTATTCAGGATTTTTCCGGATTTTTTTTTCAGGATTTTTTTTTCCGGATTTTTTTTTCAGGATTTTTCCGGATTTTTTTTCCGGATTTTTTTTTCTGGATTTTTTTTTCCGGATTTTTTTTCCGGATTTTTTTTCTGGATTTTTTGTTCCGGATTTTTTCCGGATTTTTTTTCCGGATTTTTTTTTCAGGATTTTTCCGGATTTTTTTTTCCGGATTTTTTTTCCGGATTTTTTTTTCCGGATTTTTTTTTCCGGATTTTTTTTTCTGGATTTTTTTTCCGGATTTTTCTTCATTTTTTTTTCAGGATTTTTCCGGATTTTTTTTTACGGATTTTTTTTTCCGGATTTTTTTTTCCAGATTTTTTTTTCAGGATTTTTCCGGATTTTTTTTTCAGGATTTTTTTTTCAGGATTTTTCCGGATTTTTTTTTCCGGATTTTTTTTCCGGATTTTTTTTCCAGATTTTTTTTCACGGATTTTTCTGGATTTTTTTTTCCAGATTTTTTTTCCGGATTTTTTTTCCGGATTTTTTTTCACTGATTTTTTTTTCCGGATTTTTTTTCCGGATTTTTTTTTCCGGATTTTTTTGCCAGATTTTTTTTTCCGGATTTTTTTTCCGGATTTTTTTTCTGGATTTTTTGTTCCGGATTTTTTTTCCCGGATTTTTTTTTTCGGATTTTTCCGGATTTTTTTTTCCGGATTTTTTTTTCTGGATTTTTTTTTCAGGATTTTTTTTTCCGGATTTTTCCGATTTTTTTTTTCTGGATTTTTTTTCTGTATTTTCTTTCCGGATTTTTTCCGGATTTTTTTTTCCAGATTTTTTTTTCCGGATTTTTTTTTCAGGATTTTTTTTTCCAGATTTTTTTTTTCCGGATTTTTTTTTCCGGATTTTTTTTCCGGATTTTTTTTTCCAGATTTTTTTTTTCCGGATTTTTTTTTCAGGATTTTTTTTTCAGGATTTTTTTTTCAGGATTTTTTTTTCCAGATTTTTTTTTTCCGGATTTTTTTCTCCGGATTTTTTTAAAAAAAATTTTTTTTCAGGATTTTTCCGGATTTTTTTTCAGGATTTTTTTTCCCGGATTTTTTTTTTCCGGATTTTTTTTTCCGGATTTTTTTTCCGGATTTTTTTTCACGGATTTTTCTTCATTTTTTATTCAGGATTTTTCCGGATTTTTTTTTCAGGATTTTTTTTTTCAGGATTTTTCCGGATTTTTATTTCCGGATTTTTTTTCCGGATTTTTTTTCTGGATTTTTTTTTCAGGATTTTTTTTCACAGATTTTTTTTGTCCGGATATTTTTTCCGGATTTTTTTTTCCAGATTTTTTTTCCGGATTTTTTTTTTCCGGAATTTTCCGGATTTTTTTCTGGATTTTTTTTCCGGATTTTTTTTCCAGATTTTTTTTCACGGATTTTTCTGGATTTTTTTTTCCGGATTTTTTTTCCAGATTTTTTTTCCGGATTTTTTTTTTCCGGAATTTTCCGGATTTTTTTCTGGATTTTTTTCCGGATTTCTTTTTCCGGATTTTTTTTCCGGATTTTTTTTCTGGATTTTCTTTCTGGATTTTTTTTCCGGATTTTTTTTCCGGATTTTTTTTACCGGATTTTTCCGGATTTTTTTTTACCGGATTTTTTTTTCCTGATTTTTTTCCGGATTTTTTTTTCCGGATTTTTTTTCCGGATTTTTTTTCTGGATTTTTTCTCTGGATTTTTTTTCCGGATTTTTTTTCCAGATTTTTTTTCACGGATTTTTCTGGATTTTTTTTTCCGGATTTTTTTTCCGGATTTTTTTTCCGGATTTTTTTTCACGGATTTTTTTTGCAGGATTTTTTTTCCGGATTTTTTTTTCAGGATTTTTTTTTCGGGATTTTTCCGGATTTTTTTCCGGATTTTTTTTTCTTGATTTTTTTCCGGATTTTTTTTTCCGGATTTTTTTCCCGGATTTTTTTTTTCCGGATTTTTTTTTTCCGGATTTTTTTTTCCGGATTTTTTTTTCCGGATTTTTTTTTCTGGATTTTTTTTCCGGATTTTTCTTCATTTTTTTTTCAGGATTTTTCCGGATTTTTTTTTCAGGATTTTTTTTTTCAGGATTTTTCCGGATTTTTTTTTTCGGATTTTTTTCTGAATTTTTTTTCCGGATTTTTCTTCATTTTTTTTTCAGGATTTTTCCGGATTTTTTTTTCAGGATTTTTTTTTTCAGGATTTTTCCGGATTTTTTTTTTCGGATTTTTTTCTGAATTTTTTTTCCGGATTTTTTCCGGATTTTTTTTTCCAGATTTTTTTTTCCGGATTTTTTTTTCAGGATTTTTTTTTCAGGATTTTTTTTTTCAGGATTTTTCCGGATTTTTTTTTCCGGATTTTTTTTTCAGTATTTTTCCGGATTTTTATTTCCGGATTTTTTTTCCGGATATTTTTTCCGGATTTTTTTTTCCAGATTTTTTTTCACAGATTTTTTTTGTCCGGATATTTTTTCCGGATTTTTTTTTCCAGATTTTTTTTTCGGGATTTTTCCGGATTTTTTTCCGGATTTTTTTTTCTTGATTTTTTTCCGGATTTTTTTCCGGATTTTTTTTTCCGGAATTTTCCGGATTTTTTTCTGGATTTTTTTTCCGGATTTTTTTTACCGGATTTTTCCGGATTTTTTTTTACCGGATTTTTTTTTCCTGATTTTTTTCCGGATTTTTTTTTCCGGATTTTTTTTCCGGATTTTTTTTCTGGATTTTTTCTCTGGATTTTTTTTCCGGATTTTTTTTTCCGGATTGTTTTTTACCGGATTTTTCCGGATTTTTTTTTACCGGATTTTTTTTTCCTGATTTTTTTTCCGTATTTTTCTTTCTGTTTTTTTTTTCCGGATTTTTTTTTCTTGGTTTTTTTTCCGGATTTTTTTTCTGAATTTTTTTTCCGGATTTTTTTTTCCAGATTTTTGTTTCCGGATTTTTTTTTCCAGATTTTTTTTTCTTGATTTTTTTTTCTTGATTTTTTTCCGGATTTTTTTTCCGGATTTTTCCGGATTTTTTTTTTCCGGATTTTTTCTGAATTTTTTTCCGGATTTTTTTTTTCCGGATTTATCCGGATTTTTTTCAGGATTTTTTTCCGGATTTCTTTTTCCGGATTTTTTTTCCGGATTTTTTTTCTGGATTTTTTTTCTGGATTTTTTTTCCGGATTTTTTTTCCGGATTTTTTTTACCGGATTTTTTTTCTGGATTTTTCCGAATTTTTTTTTCCGGATTTTTTTTTCCGGATTTTTTTTTCCGGATTTTTTTTTTCCGGATTTTTTTTTCCGGATTTTTCTGGATTTTTTTTCCGGATTTTTTTTCTGGATTTTTTTTCTGTATTTTTTTTCCGGATTTTTTCCGGATTTTTTTTTCCAGATTTTTTTTTCCGGATTTTTTTTTCAGGATTTTTTTTTCCAGATTTTTTTTTTCCGGATTTTTTTTTCCGGATTTTTTTTCCGGATTTTTTTTTCCAGATTTTTTTTTTCCGGATTTTTTTTTCCGGATTTTTTTTTCAGGATTTTTTTTTCAGGATTTTTTTTTCCAGATTTTTTTTTTCAGGATTTTTTTTCCGGATTTTTTTTTCAGGATTTTTTTTTCGGGATTTTTCCGGATTTTTTTCCGGATTTTTTTTTCTTGATTTTTTTCCGGATTTTTTTTTCTGGATTTTTTTCCCGGATTTTTTTTTTCCGGATTTTTTTTTCCGGATTTTTTTTTCCGGATTTTTTTTTCCGGATTTTTTTTTCTGGATTTTTTTTCCGGATTTTTCTTCATTTTTTTTTCAGGATTTTTCTGGATTTTTTTTTCAGGATTTTTTTTTTCAGGATTTTTCCGGATTTTTTTTTTCGGATTTTTTTTCTGAATTTTTTTTCCGGATTTTTTCCGGATTTTTTTTTCCAGATTTTTTTTTCCGGATTTTTTTTTCAGGATTTTTTTTTCAGGATTTTTCCGGATTTTTTTTTCCGGATTTTTTTTTCCGGATTTTTTTTTCAGTATTTTTCCGGATTTTTTTTTCCGGATTTTTTTTCTGGATTTTTTTTTCCGGATTTTTTTTTCCGGATTTTTTTTCACAGATTTTTTTTGTCCGGATATTTTTTCCGGATTTTTTTTTCCAGATTTTTTTTTTCCGGATTTTTTTTTCCAGATTTTTTTTCACGGATTTTTTTTGTCCGGATATTTTTTCCGGATTTTTTTTTCCAGATTTTTTTTTCCGGATTTTTTTTTCAGGATTTTTCCGGATTTTTTTTTCAGGACTTTTTTTTCAGGATTTTTCCGGATTTTTTTTTCCGGATTTTTTTTCCAGATTTTTTTTTCCGGATTTTTTTTCCCGGATTTTTTTTTTCCGGATTTTTTTTCAGGGATTTTTCTTCATTTTTTTTCAGGATTTTTCCGGATTTTTTTTTACCGGATTTTTTTTCCTGATTTTTTTTCCGTATTTTTCTTTCCGTTTTTTTTTTCCGGATTTTTCCGAATTTTTTTTCCGGATTTTTTTTTCCGGATTTTTTTTTCCAGATTTTTTTTTCAGGATTTTTCCGGATTTTTTTTTCAGGATTTTTTTTTCATGATTTTTCCGGATTTTTTTTCCGGATTTTTTTTTCCGGATTTTTTTTTCCAGATTTTTTTTTCAGGATTTTTCCGGATTTTTTTTTCAGGATTTTTTTTCAGGATTTTTCCGGATTTTTTTTCCGGATTTTTTTTCCAGATTTTTTTTCACGGATTTTTCTGGATTTTTTTTTCCGGATTTTTTTTCCGGATTTTTTTTCTGGATTTTTTGTTCCGGATTTTTTCTGGATTTTTTTTCCGGATTTTTTTTTCAGGATTTTTCCGGAATTTTTTTTCCGGATTTTTTTTCCGGATTTTTTTTTCCGGATTTTTTTTCCCGGATTTTTTTTTTCCGGATTTTTTTTTTCCGGATTTTTCTTCATTTTTTTTTCAGGATTTTTCCGGATTTTTTTTTCAGGATTTTTTTTTTCAGGATTTTTCCGGATTTTTTTTTTCGGATTTTTTTTCTGATTTTTTTTTCTTGGTTTTTTTTCCGGATTTTTTTTCTGAATTTTTTTTCCGGATTTTTTCAGGATTTTTTTTTCCGGATTTTTTTTTCAGGATTTTTTTTTCAGGATTTTTTTTTCAGGATTTTTTTTTTCAGGATTTTTCCGGATTTTTTTTTCCGGATTTTTTTTTCCGGATTTTTTTTTCAGGATTTTTCCGGATTTTTTTTTCCGGATTTTTTTTCACAGATTTTTTTTGTCCGGATATTTTTTCCGGATTTTTTTTTCCAGATTTTTTTTTTCCGGATTTTTTTTTCCAGATTTTTTTTCACGGATTTTTTTTGTCCGGATATTTTTTCCGGATTTTTTTTTCCAGATTTTTTTTTCCGGATTTTTTTTTCAGGATTTTTTTTTCAGGACTTTTTTTTCAGGATTTTTCCGGATTTTTTTTTCCGGATTTTTTTTCCAGATTTTTTTTTCCGGATTTTTTTTCCCGGATTTTTTTTTTCCGGATTTTTTTTCAGGGATTTTTCTTCATTTTTTTTCAGGATTTTTCCGGATTTTTTTTTACCGGATTTTTTTTCCTGATTTTTTTTCCGTATTTTTCTTTCCGTTTTTTTTTTCCGGATTTTTCCGAATTTTTTTTCCGGATTTTTTTTTCCGGATTTTTTTTTCCAGATTTTTTTTTCAGGATTTTTCCGGATTTTTTTTTCAGGATTTTTTTTTCAGGATTTTTCCGGATTTTTTTTCCGGATTTTTTTTTCCGGATTTTTTTTTCCAGATTTTTTTTTCAGGATTTTTCCGGATTTTTTTTCCGGATTTTTTTTCCAGATTTTTTTTCACGGATTTTTCTGGATTTTTTTTTCCGGATTTTTTTTCCGGATTTTTTTTCTGGATTTTTTGTTCCGGATTTTTTTTTCAGGATTTTTCCGGATTTTTTTTCCGGATTTTTTTTCCAGATTTTTTTTCACGGATTTTTCTGGATTTTTTTTTCCGGATTTTTTTTCCAGATTTTTTTTTCCGGATTTTTTTTCCCGGATTTTTTTTTTCCGGATTTTTTTTCAGGGATTTTTCTTCATTTTTTTTCAGGATTTTTCCGGATTTTTTTTTACCGGATTTTTTTTCCTGATTTTTTTTCCGTATTTTTCTTTCCGTTTTTTTTTTCCGGATTTTTCCGAATTTTTTTTCCGGATTTTTTTTTCCGGATTTTTTTTTCCAGATTTTTTTTTCAGGATTTTTCCGGATTTTTTTTTCAGGATTTTTCCGGATTTTTTTTCCGGATTTTTTTTTCCGGATTTTTTTTTCCAGATTTTTTTTTCAGGATTTTTCCGGATTTTTTTTCCGGATTTTTTTTCCAGATTTTTTTTCACGGATTTTTCTGGATTTTTTTTTCCGGATTTTTTTTCCGGATTTTTTTTCTGGATTTTTTGTTCCGGATTTTTTCTGGATTTTTTTTCCGGATTTTTTTTTCAGGATTTTTCCGGAATTTTTTTTCCGGATTTTTTTTCCGGATTTTTTTTTCCGGATTTTTTTTCCCGGATTTTTTTTTTCCGGATTTTTTTTTTCCGGATTTTTCTTCATTTTTTTTTCAGGATTTTTCCGGATTTTTTTTCCGGATTTTTTTTGTCCGGATATTTTTTCCGGATTTTTTTTTCCAGATTTTTTTTTCCGGATTTTTTTTTCAGGATTTTTCCGGATTTTTTTTTCAGGACTTTTTTTTCCGGATTTTTCCGGATTTTTTTTTCCGGATTTTTTTTCCAGATTTTTTTTTCCGGATTTTTTTTCCCGGATTTTTTTTTTTCCGGATTTTTTTTCAGGGATTTTTCTTCATTTTTTTTCAGGATTTTTCCGGATTTTTTTTTACCGGATTTTTTTTCCTGATTTTTTTTCCGGATTTTTCTTTCCGTTTTTTTTTTCCGGATTTTTCCGAATTTTTTTTCCGGATTTTTTTTTCCGGATTTTTTTTTCCAGATTTTTTTTTCAGGATTTTTCCGGATTTTTTTTTCAGGATTTTTTTTTCAGGATTTTTCCGGATTTTTTTTCCGGATTTTTTTTCCAGATTTTTTTTCACGGATTTTTCTGGATTTTTTTTTCCGGATTTTTTTTCCGGATTTTTTTTCTGGATTTTTTGTTCCGGATTTTTTCTGGATTTTTTTTCCGGATTTTTTTTTCAGGATTTTTCCGGATTTTTTTTTCCGGATTTTTTTTCCGGATTTTTTTTTCCGGATTTTTTTTCCCGGATTTTTTTTTTCCGGATTTTTTTTATCCAGATTTTTCCGGATTTTTTTTTCTGGATTTTTTTTCCGGATTTTTCTTCATTTTTTTTTCAGGATTTTTTTTTCCAGATTTTTTTTTTCCGGATTTTTTTTTCCGGATTTTTTTTCCGGATTTTTTTTTCCAGATTTTTTTTTTCCGGATTTTTTTTTCAGGATTTTTTTTTCAGGATTTTTTTTTCAGGATTTTTTTTTCCAGATTTTTTTTTTCAGGATTTTTTTCTCCGGATTTTTTTTTTAAAATTTTTTTTTCAGGATTTTTCCGGATTTTTTTTCCGGATTTTTTTTTCCGGATTTTTTTTCCCGGATTTTTTTTTTCCGGATTTTTTTTTCCGGATTTTTTTTCCGGATTTTTTTTCACGGATTTTTCTTCATTTTTTATTCAGGATTTTTCCGGATTTTTTTTTCAGGATTTTTTTTTTCAGGATTTTTCCGGATTTTTTTTTCAGGATTTTTTTTTCCGGATTTTTTTTTTCAGTATTTTTCCGGATTTTTTTTTCAGGATTTTTTTTCCGGATTTTTTTTCTGGATTTTTTTTTCAGGATTTTTTTTCATAGATTTTTTTTGTCCGGATATTTTTTCCGGATTTTTTTTTCCAGATTTTTTTTTCGGGATTTTTCCGTTTTTTTTTCCGGATTTTCTTTTCTTGATTTTTTTCCGGATTTTTTTTCCGGATTTTTTTTTCCGGATTTTTCCGGATTTTTTTTTACCGGATTTTTTTTTCCTGATTTTTTCCCGGATTTTTTTTTCCGGATTTTTTTTCCGGATTTTTTTCTCTGGATTTTTTTTCTGGATTTTTTTTTCCGGATTGTTTTTTACCGGATTTTTCCAGATTTTTTTTTACCGGATTTTTTTTTCCTGATTTTTTTTCCGTATTTTTCTTTCCGTTTTTTTTTTCCGGATTTTTTTTTCTTGTTTTTTTTTCCGGATTTTTTTTCTGAATTTTTTTTCCGGATTTTTTCTGGATTTTTTTTTCCAGATTTTTGTTTCCGGATTTTTTTTTCCAGATTTTTTTTTTCCGGATTTTTTTTTCCAGATTTTTTTTCTGAATTTTTTTTCCGGATTTTTTTTTCCGGATTTTTTTTCCGGATTTTTTTTTCCAGATTTTTTTTTTCCGGATTTTTTTTTCCAGATTTTTTTTCACGGATTTTTTTTGTCCGGATATTTTTTCCGGATTTTTTTTTCCAGATTTTTTTTTCCGGATTTTTTTTTCAGGATTTTTTTTTCCAGATTTTTTTTCACGGATTTTTTTTGTCCGGATATTTTTTCCGGATTTTTTTTTCCAGATTTTTTTTTCCGGATTTTTTTTTCAGGATTTTTTTTTCCAGATTTTTTTTTTCCGGATTTTTTTCTCCGGATTTTTTTTAAAAGATTTTTTTGTCAGGATTTTTCCGGATTTTTTTTCCGGATTTTTTTTTCCGGATTTTTTTTCCCGGAATTTTTTTTTCCGGATTTTTTTTTCCGGATTTTTTTTCCGGAATTTTTTTCACGGATTTTTCTTCATTTTTTATTCAGGATTTTTCCGGATTTTTTTTTCAGGATTTTTTTTTCCGGATTTTTTTTTTCAGGACTTTTCCGGATTTTTTTTTCCGGATTTTTTTTTCCGGATTTTTTTTTTCAGGATTTTTCTGGATTTTTTTTTCAGGATTTTTTTTCTGGATTTTTTTTTCAGGATTTTTCAGGATTTTTTTTTCAGGATTTTTTTTCCGGATTTTTTTTTTCAGGATTTTTCTGGATTTTTTTTTCAGGATTTTTTTTCTGGATTTTTTTTTCAGGATTTTTTTTCCGGATTTTTTTTCACAGATTTTTTTTGTCCGGATATTTTTTCCGGATTTTTTTTTCCAGATTTTTTTTTCGGGATTTTTCCGGATTTTTTTCCGGATTTTTTTTCTTGATTTTTTTCCGGATTTTTCCGGATTTTTTTTTTCCGGAATTTTCCGGATTTTTTTCTGGATTTTTTTCCGGATTTCTTTTTCCGGATTTTTTATCCGGATTTTTTTTCCGGATTTTTTTTCTGGATTTTTTTTCCGGATTTTTTTTCCGGATTTTTTTTACCGGATTTTTCCGGATTTTTTTTTACCGGATTTTTTTTTCCGGATTTTTTTCCGGATTTTTTTTTCCGGATTTTTTTTCCGGATTTTTTTTCTGGATTTTTTCTCTGGATTTTTTTTCCGGATTTTTTTTCCAAATTTTTTTTCCGGATTTTTTTTCACAGATTTTTTTTTCCGGATTTTTTTTCCGGATTTTTTTTTTCAGGATTTTTCCGGATTTTTTTTTCCGGATTTTTTTTCCGGATTTTTTTTTCCGGATTTTTTTTCACGGATTTTTTTTTCCGGATTTTTTTTTCAGGATTTTTTTTTCAGGATTTTTTTTTTCAGGATTTTTCCGGATTTTTTTTTCCGGATTTTTTTTTCCGGATTTTTTTTCTGGATTTTTCTTCATTTTTTATTCAGGATTTTTCCGGATTTTTTTTTCAGGATTTTTTTTTTCAGGATTTTTCCGGATTTTTATTTCCGGATTTTTTTTCCGGATTTTTTTTCTGGATTTTTTTTTCAGGATTTTTTTTCACAGATTTTTTTTGTCCGGATATTTTTTCCGGATTTTTTTTTCCAGATTTTTTTTCCGGATTTTTTTTTTCCGGAATTTTCCGGATTTTTTTCTGGATTTTTTTTCCGGATTTTTTTTCCAGATTTTTTTTCACGGATTTTTCTGGATTTTTTTTTCCGGATTTTTTTTCCAGATTTTTTTTCCGGATTTTTTTTTTCCGGAATTTTCCGGATTTTTTTCTGGATTTTTTTCCGGATTTCTTTTTCCGGATTTTTTTTCCGGATTTTTTTTCTGGATTTTCTTTCTGGATTTTTTTTCCGGATTTTTTTTCCGGATTTTTTTTACCGGATTTTTCCGGATTTTTTTTTACCGGATTTTTTTTTCCTGATTTTTTTCCGGATTTTTTTTTCCGGATTTTTTTTCCGGATTTTTTTTCTGGATTTTTTCTCTGGATTTTTTTTCCGGATTTTTTTTCCAGATTTTTTTTCACGGATTTTTCTGGATTTTTTTTTCCGGATTTTTTTTCCGGATTTTTTTTCCGGATTTTTTTTCACGGATTTTTTTTGCAGGATTTTTTTTCCGGATTTTTTTTTCAGGATTTTTTTTTCGGGATTTTTCCGGATTTTTTTCCGGATTTTTTTTTCTTGATTTTTTTCCGGATTTTTTTTTCCGGATTTTTTTCCCGGATTTTTTTTTTCCGGATTTTTTTTTTCCGGATTTTTTTTTCCGGATTTTTTTTTCCGGATTTTTTTTTCTGGATTTTTTTTCCGGATTTTTCTTCATTTTTTTTTCAGGATTTTTCCGGATTTTTTTTTCAGGATTTTTTTTTTCAGGATTTTTCCGGATTTTTTTTTTCGGATTTTTTTCTGAATTTTTTTTCCGGATTTTTCTTCATTTTTTTTTCAGGATTTTTCCGGATTTTTTTTTCAGGATTTTTTTTTTCAGGATTTTTCCGGATTTTTTTTTTCGGATTTTTTTCTGAATTTTTTTTCCGGATTTTTTCCGGATTTTTTTTTCCAGATTTTTTTTTCCGGATTTTTTTTTCAGGATTTTTTTTTCAGGATTTTTTTTTTCAGGATTTTTCCGGATTTTTTTTTCCGGATTTTTTTTTCAGTATTTTTCCGGATTTTTTTTTCCGGATTTTTTTTTCTGGATTTTTTTTTCCGGATTTTTTTTTCCGGATTTTTTTTCACAGATTTTTTTTGTCCGGATATTTTTTCCGGATTTTTTTTTCCAGATTTTTTTTCACAGATTTTTTTTGTCCGGATATTTTTTCCGGATTTTTTTTTCCAGATTTTTTTTTCGGGATTTTTCCGGATTTTTTTCCGGATTTTTTTTTCTTGATTTTTTTCCGGATTTTTTTCCGGATTTTTTTTTCCGGAATTTTCCGGATTTTTTTCTGGATTTTTTTTCCGGATTTTTTTTACCGGATTTTTCCGGATTTTTTTTTACCGGATTTTTTTTTCCTGATTTTTTTCCGGATTTTTTTTTCCGGATTTTTTTTCCGGATTTTTTTTCTGGATTTTTTCTCTGGATTTTTTTTCCGGATTTTTTTTTCCGGATTGTTTTTTACCGGATTTTTCCGGATTTTTTTTTACCGGATTTTTTTTTCCTGATTTTTTTTCCGTATTTTTCTTTCTGTTTTTTTTTTCCGGATTTTTTTTTCTTGGTTTTTTTTCCGGATTTTTTTTCTGAATTTTTTTTCCGGATTTTTTTTTCCAGATTTTTGTTTCCGGATTTTTTTTTCCAGATTTTTTTTTCTTGATTTTTTTTTCTTGATTTTTTTCCGGATTTTTTTTCCGGATTTTTCCGGATTTTTTTTTTCCGGATTTTTTCTGAATTTTTTTCCGGATTTTTTTTTTCCGGATTTATCCGGATTTTTTTCAGGATTTTTTTCCGGATTTCTTTTTCCGGATTTTTTTTCCGGATTTTTTTTCTGGATTTTTTTTCTGGATTTTTTTTCCGGATTTTTTTTCCGGATTTTTTTTACCGGATTTTTTTTCTGGATTTTTCCGAATTTTTTTTTCCGGATTTTTTTTTCCGGATTTTTTTTTCCGGATTTTTTTTTTCCGGATTTTTTTTTCCGGATTTTTCTGGATTTTTTTTCCGGATTTTTTTTCTGGATTTTTTTTCTGTATTTTTTTTCCGGATTTTTTCCGGATTTTTTTTTCCAGATTTTTTTTTCCGGATTTTTTTTTCAGGATTTTTTTTTCCAGATTTTTTTTTTCCGGATTTTTTTTTCCGGATTTTTTTTCCGGATTTTTTTTTCCAGATTTTTTTTTTCCGGATTTTTTTTTCCGGATTTTTTTTTCAGGATTTTTTTTTCAGGATTTTTTTTTCCAGATTTTTTTTTTCAGGATTTTTTTTCCGGATTTTTTTTTCAGGATTTTTTTTTCGGGATTTTTCCGGATTTTTTTCCGGATTTTTTTTTCTTGATTTTTTTCCGGATTTTTTTTTCCGGATTTTTTTCCCGGATTTTTTTTTTCCGGATTTTTTTTTCCGGATTTTTTTTTCCGGATTTTTTTTTCCGGATTTTTTTTTCTGGATTTTTTTTCCGGATTTTTCTTCATTTTTTTTTCAGGATTTTTCTGGATTTTTTTTTCAGGATTTTTTTTTTCAGGATTTTTCCGGATTTTTTTTTTCGGATTTTTTTTCTGAATTTTTTTTCCGGATTTTTTCCGGATTTTTTTTTCCAGATTTTTTTTTCCGGATTTTTTTTTCAGGATTTTTTTTTCAGGATTTTTCCGGATTTTTTTTTCCGGATTTTTTTTTCCGGATTTTTTTTTCAGTATTTTTCCGGATTTTTTTTTCCGGATTTTTTTTACTGGATTTTTTTTTCCGGATTTTTTTTTCCGGATTTTTTTTCACAGATTTTTTTTGTCCGGATATTTTTTCCGGATTTTTTTTTCCAGATTTTTTTTTTCCGGATTTTTTTTTCCAGATTTTTTTTCACGGATTTTTTTTGTCCGGATATTTTTTCCGGATTTTTTTTTCCAGATTTTTTTTTCCGGATTTTTTTTTCAGGATTTTTCCGGATTTTTTTTTCAGGACTTTTTTTTCAGGATTTTTCCGGATTTTTTTTTCCGGATTTTTTTTCCAGATTTTTTTTTCCGGATTTTTTTTCCCGGATTTTTTTTTTCCGGATTTTTTTTCAGGGATTTTTCTTCATTTTTTTTCAGGATTTTTCCGGATTTTTTTTTACCGGATTTTTTTTCCTGATTTTTTTTCCGTATTTTTCTTTCCGTTTTTTTTTTCCGGATTTTTCCGAATTTTTTTTCCGGATTTTTTTTTCCGGATTTTTTTTTCCAGATTTTTTTTTCAGGATTTTTCCGGATTTTTTTTTCAGGATTTTTTTTTCATGATTTTTCCGGATTTTTTTTCCGGATTTTTTTTTCCGGATTTTTTTTTCCAGATTTTTTTTTCAGGATTTTTCCGGATTTTTTTTTCAGGATTTTTTTTCAGGATTTTTCCGGATTTTTTTTCCGGATTTTTTTTCCAGATTTTTTTTCACGGATTTTTCTGGATTTTTTTTTCCGGATTTTTTTTCCGGATTTTTTTTCTGGATTTTTTGTTCCGGATTTTTTCTGGATTTTTTTTCCGGATTTTTTTTTCAGGATTTTTCCGGAATTTTTTTTCCGGATTTTTTTTCCGGATTTTTTTTTCCGGATTTTTTTTCCCGGATTTTTTTTTTCCGGATTTTTTTTTTCCGGATTTTTCTTCATTTTTTTTTCAGGATTTTTCCGGATTTTTTTTTCAGGATTTTTTTTTTCAGGATTTTTCCGGATTTTTTTTTTCGGATTTTTTTTCTGATTTTTTTTTCTTGGTTTTTTTTCCGGATTTTTTTTCTGAATTTTTTTTCCGGATTTTTTCAGGATTTTTTTTTCCGGATTTTTTTTTCAGGATTTTTTTTTCAGGATTTTTTTTTCAGGATTTTTTTTTTCAGGATTTTTCCGGATTTTTTTTTCCGGATTTTTTTTTCCGGATTTTTTTTTCAGGATTTTTCCGGATTTTTTTTTCCGGATTTTTTTTCACAGATTTTTTTTGTCCGGATATTTTTTCCGGATTTTTTTTTCCAGATTTTTTTTTTCCGGATTTTTTTTTCCAGATTTTTTTTCACGGATTTTTTTTGTCCGGATATTTTTTCCGGATTTTTTTTTCCAGATTTTTTTTTCCGGATTTTTTTTTCAGGATTTTTTTTTCAGGACTTTTTTTTCAGGATTTTTCCGGATTTTTTTTTCCGGATTTTTTTTCCAGATTTTTTTTTCCGGATTTTTTTTCCCGGATTATTTTTTTCCGGATTTTTTTTCAGGGATTTTTCTTCATTTTTTTTCAGGATTTTTCCGGATTTTTTTTTACCGGATTTTTTTTCCTGATTTTTTTTCCGTATTTTTCTTTCCGTTTTTTTTTTCCGGATTTTTCCGAATTTTTTTTCCGGATTTTTTTTTCCGGATTTTTTTTTCCAGATTTTTTTTTCAGGATTTTTCCGGATTTTTTTTTCAGGATTTTTTTTTCAGGATTTTTCCGGATTTTTTTTCCGGATTTTTTTTTCCGGATTTTTTTTTCCAGATTTTTTTTTCAGGATTTTTCCGGATTTTTTTTCCGGATTTTTTTTCCAGATTTTTTTTCACGGATTTTTCTGGATTTTTTTTTCCGGATTTTTTTTCCGGATTTTTTTTCTGGATTTTTTGTTCCGGATTTTTTTTTCAGGATTTTTCCGGATTTTTTTTCCGGATTTTTTTTCCAGATTTTTTTTCACGGATTTTTCTGGATTTTTTTTTCCGGATTTTTTTTCCAGATTTTTTTTTCCGGATTTTTTTTCCCGGATTTTTTTTTTCCGGATTTTTTTTCAGGGATTTTTCTTCATTTTTTTTCAGGATTTTTCCGGATTTTTTTTTACCGGATTTTTTTTCCTGATTTTTTTTCCGTATTTTTCTTTCCGTTTTTTTTTTCCGGATTTTTCCGAATTTTTTTTCCGGATTTTTTTTTCCGGATTTTTTTTTCCAGATTTTTTTTTCAGGATTTTTCCGGATTTTTTTTTCAGGATTTTTCCGGATTTTTTTTCCGGATTTTTTTTTCCGGATTTTTTTTTCCAGATTTTTTTTTCAGGATTTTTCCGGATTTTTTTTCCGGATTTTTTTTCCAGATTTTTTTTCACGGATTTTTCTGGATTTTTTTTTCCGGATTTTTTTTCCGGATTTTTTTTCTGGATTTTTTGTTCCGGATTTTTTCTGGATTTTTTTTCCGGATTTTTTTTTCAGGATTTTTCCGGAATTTTTTTTCCGGATTTTTTTTCCGGATTTTTTTTTCCGGATTTTTTTTCCCGGATTTTTTTTTTCCGGATTTTTTTTTTCCGGATTTTTCTTCATTTTTTTTTCAGGATTTTTCCGGATTTTTTTTCCGGATTTTTTTTGTCCGGATATTTTTTCCGGATTTTTTTTTCCAGATTTTTTTTTCCGGATTTTTTTTTCAGGATTTTTCCGGATTTTTTTTTCAGGACTTTTTTTTCCGGATTTTTCCGGATTTTTTTTTCCGGATTTTTTTTCCAGATTTTTTTTTCCGGATTTTTTTTCCCGGATTTTTTTTTTCCGGATTTTTTTTCAGGGATTTTTCTTCATTTTTTTTCAGGATTTTTCCGGATTTTTTTTTACCGGATTTTTTTTCCTGATTTTTTTTCCGGATTTTTCTTTCCGTTTTTTTTTTCCGGATTTTTCCGAATTTTTTTTCCGGATTTTTTTTTCCGGATTTTTTTTTCCAGATTTTTTTTTCAGGATTTTTCCGGATTTTTTTTTCAGGATTTTTTTTTCAGGATTTTTCCGGATTTTTTTTCCGGATTTTTTTTCCAGATTTTTTTTCACGGATTTTTCTGGATTTTTTTTTCCGGATTTTTTTTCCGGATTTTTTTTCTGGATTTTTTGTTCCGGATTTTTTCTGGATTTTTTTTCCGGATTTTTTTTTCAGGATTTTTCCGGATTTTTTTTTCCGGATTTTTTTTCCGGATTTTTTTTTCCGGATTTTTTTTCCCGGATTTTTTTTTTCCGGATTTTTTTTATCCAGATTTTTCCGGATTTTTTTTTCTGGATTTTTTTTCCGGATTTTTCTTCATTTTTTTTTCAGGATTTTTTTTTCCAGATTTTTTTTTTCCGGATTTTTTTTTCCGGATTTTTTTTCCGGATTTTTTTTTCCAGATTTTTTTTTTCCGGATTTTTTTTTCAGGATTTTTTTTTCAGGATTTTTTTTCAGGATTTTTTTTTCCAGATTTTTTTTTTCAGGATTTTTTTCTCCGGATTTTTTTTTTAAAATTTTTTTTTCAGGATTTTTCCGGATTTTTTTTCCGGATTTTTTTTTCCGGATTTTTTTTCCCGGATTTTTTTTTTCCGGATTTTTTTTTCCGGATTTTTTTTCCGGATTTTTTTTCACGGATTTTTCTTCATTTTTTATTCAGGATTTTTCCGGATTTTTTTTTCAGGATTTTTTTTTTCAGGATTTTTCCGGATTTTTTTTTCAGGATTTTTTTTTCCGGATTTTTTTTTTCAGTATTTTTCCGGATTTTTTTTTCAGGATTTTTTTTCCGGATTTTTTTTCTGGATTTTTTTTTCAGGATTTTTTTTCATAGATTTTTTTTGTCCGGATATTTTTTCCGGATTTTTTTTTCCAGATTTTTTTTTCGGGATTTTTCCGTTTTTTTTTCCGGATTTTCTTTTCTTGATTTTTTTCCGGATTTTTTTTCCGGATTTTTTTTTCCGGATTTTTCCGGATTTTTTTTTACCGGATTTTTTTTTCCTGATTTTTTCCCGGATTTTTTTTTCCGGATTTTTTTTCCGGATTTTTTTCTCTGGATTTTTTTTCCGGATTTTTTTTTCCGGATTGTTTTTTACCGGATTTTTCCAGATTTTTTTTTACCGGATTTTTTTTTCCTGATTTTTTTTCCGTATTTTTCTTTCCGTTTTTTTTTTCCGGATTTTTTTTTCTTGTTTTTTTTTCCGGATTTTTTTTCTGAATTTTTTTTCCGGATTTTTTCTGGATTTTTTTTTCCAGATTTTTGTTTCCGGATTTTTTTTTCCAGATTTTTTTTTTCCGGATTTTTTTTTCCAGATTTTTTTTCTGAATTTTTTTTCCGGATTTTTTTTTCTTGATTTTTTTCCGGATTTTTTTTTCCGGATTTTTTTCCCGGATTTTTTTTTTCCGGATTTTTTTTTCCGGATTTTTTTTTCCGGATTTTTTTTTCCGGATTTTTTTTTCTGGATTTTTTTTCCGGATTTTTCTTCATTTTTTTTTCAGGATTTTTCTGGATTTTTTTTTCAGGATTTTTTTTTTCAGGATTTTTCCGGATTTTTTTTTTCGGATTTTTTTTCTGAATTTTTTTTCCGGATTTTTTCCGGATTTTTTTTTCCAGATTTTTTTTTCCGGATTTTTTTTTCAGGATTTTTTTTTCAGGATTTTTCCGGATTTTTTTTTCCGGATTTTTTTTTCCGGATTTTTTTTTCAGTATTTTTCCGGATTTTTTTTTCCGGATTTTTTTTCTGGATTTTTTTTTCCGGATTTTTTTTTCCGGATTTTTTTTCACAGATTTTTTTTGTCCGGATATTTTTTCCGGATTTTTTTTTCCAGATTTTTTTTTTCCGGATTTTTTTTTCCAGATTTTTTTTCACGGATTTTTTTTGTCCGGATATTTTTTCCGGATTTTTTTTTCCAGATTTTTTTTTCCGGATTTTTTTTTCAGGATTTTTCCGGATTTTTTTTTCAGGACTTTTTTTTCAGGATTTTTCCGGATTTTTTTTTCCGGATTTTTTTTCCAGATTTTTTTTTCCGGATTTTTTTTCCCGGATTTTTTTTTTCCGGATTTTTTTTCAGGGATTTTTCTTCATTTTTTTTCAGGATTTTTCCGGATTTTTTTTTACCGGATTTTTTTTCCTGATTTTTTTTCCGTATTTTTCTTTCCGTTTTTTTTTTCCGGATTTTTCCGAATTTTTTTTCCGGATTTTTTTTTCCGGATTTTTTTTTCCAGATTTTTTTTTCAGGATTTTTCCGGATTTTTTTTTCAGGATTTTTTTTTCATGATTTTTCCGGATTTTTTTTCCGGATTTTTTTTTCCGGATTTTTTTTTCCAGATTTTTTTTTCAGGATTTTTCCGGATTTTTTTTTCAGGATTTTTTTTCAGGATTTTTCCGGATTTTTTTTCCGGATTTTTTTTCCAGATTTTTTTTCACGGATTTTTCTGGATTTTTTTTTCCGGATTTTTTTTCCGGATTTTTTTTCTGGATTTTTTGTTCCGGATTTTTTCTGGATTTTTTTTCCGGATTTTTTTTTCAGGATTTTTCCGGAATTTTTTTTCCGGATTTTTTTTCCGGATTTTTTTTTCCGGATTTTTTTTCCCGGATTTTTTTTTTCCGGATTTTTTTTTTCCGGATTTTTCTTCATTTTTTTTTCAGGATTTTTCCGGATTTTTTTTTCAGGATTTTTTTTTTCAGGATTTTTCCGGATTTTTTTTTTCGGATTTTTTTTCTGATTTTTTTTTCTTGGTTTTTTTTCCGGATTTTTTTTCTGAATTTTTTTTCCGGATTTTTTCAGGATTTTTTTTTCCGGATTTTTTTTTCAGGATTTTTTTTTCAGGATTTTTTTTTCAGGATTTTTTTTTTCAGGATTTTTCCGGATTTTTTTTTCCGGATTTTTTTTTCCGGATTTTTTTTTCAGGATTTTTCCGGATTTTTTTTTCCGGATTTTTTTTCACAGATTTTTTTTGTCCGGATATTTTTTCCGGATTTTTTTTTCCAGATTTTTTTTTTCCGGATTTTTTTTTCCAGATTTTTTTTCACGGATTTTTTTTGTCCGGATATTTTTTCCGGATTTTTTTTTCCAGATTTTTTTTTCCGGATTTTTTTTTCAGGATTTTTTTTTCAGGACTTTTTTTTCAGGATTTTTCCGGATTTTTTTTTCCGGATTTTTTTTCCAGATTTTTTTTTCCGGATTTTTTTTCCCGGATTTTTTTTTTCCGGATTTTTTTTCAGGGATTTTTCTTCATTTTTTTTCAGGATTTTTCCGGATTTTTTTTTACCGGATTTTTTTTCCTGATTTTTTTTCCGTATTTTTCTTTCCGTTTTTTTTTTCCGGATTTTTCCGAATTTTTTTTCCGGATTTTTTTTTCCGGATTTTTTTTTCCAGATTTTTTTTTCAGGATTTTTCCGGATTTTTTTTTCAGGATTTTTTTTTCAGGATTTTTCCGGATTTTTTTTCCGGATTTTTTTTTCCGGATTTTTTTTTCCAGATTTTTTTTTCAGGATTTTTCCGGATTTTTTTTCCGGATTTTTTTTCCAGATTTTTTTTCACGGATTTTTCTGGATTTTTTTTTCCGGATTTTTTTTCCGGATTTTTTTTCTGGATTTTTTGTTCCGGATTTTTTTTTCAGGATTTTTCCGGATTTTTTTTCCGGATTTTTTTTCCAGATTTTTTTTCACGGATTTTTCTGGATTTTTTTTTCCGGATTTTTTTTCCAGATTTTTTTTTCCGGATTTTTTTTCCCGGATTTTTTTTTTCCGGATTTTTTTTCAGGGATTTTTCTTCATTTTTTTTCAGGATTTTTCCGGATTTTTTTTTACCGGATTTTTTTTCCTGATTTTTTTTCCGTATTTTTCTTTCCGTTTTTTTTTTCCGGATTTTTCCGAATTTTTTTTCCGGATTTTTTTTTCCGGATTTTTTTTTCCAGATTTTTTTTTCAGGATTTTTCCGGATTTTTTTTTCAGGATTTTTCCGGATTTTTTTTCCGGATTTTTTTTTCCGGATTTTTTTTTCCAGATTTTTTTTTCAGGATTTTTCCGGATTTTTTTTCCGGATTTTTTTTCCAGATTTTTTTTCACGGATTTTTCTGGATTTTTTTTTCCGGATTTTTTTTCCGGATTTTTTTTCTGGATTTTTTGTTCCGGATTTTTTCTGGATTTTTTTTCCGGATTTTTTTTTCAGGATTTTTCCGGAATTTTTTTTCCGGATTTTTTTTCCGGATTTTTTTTTCCGGATTTTTTTTCCCGGATTTTTTTTTTCCGGATTTTTTTTTTCCGGATTTTTCTTCATTTTTTTTTCAGGATTTTTCCGGATTTTTTTTCCGGATTTTTTTTGTCCGGATATTTTTTCCGGATTTTTTTTTCCAGATTTTTTTTTCCGGATTTTTTTTTCAGGATTTTTCCGGATTTTTTTTTCAGGACTTTTTTTTCCGGATTTTTCCGGATTTTTTTTTCCGGATTTTTTTTCCAGATTTTTTTTTCCGGATTTTTTTTCCCGGATTTTTTTTTTTCCGGATTTTTTTTCAGGGATTTTTCTTCATTTTTTTTCAGGATTTTTCCGGATTTTTTTTTACCGGATTTTTTTTCCTGATTTTTTTTCCGGATTTTTCTTTCCGTTTTTTTTTTCCGGATTTTTCCGAATTTTTTTTCCGGATTTTTTTTTCCGGATTTTTTTTTCCAGATTTTTTTTTCAGGATTTTTCCGGATTTTTTTTTCAGGATTTTTTTTTCAGGATTTTTCCGGATTTTTTTTCCGGATTTTTTTTCCAGATTTTTTTTCACGGATTTTTCTGGATTTTTTTTTCCGGATTTTTTTTCCGGATTTTTTTTCTGGATTTTTTGTTCCGGATTTTTTCTGGATTTTTTTTCCGGATTTTTTTTTCAGGATTTTTCCGGATTTTTTTTTCCGGATTTTTTTTCCGGATTTTTTTTTCCGGATTTTTTTTCCCGGATTTTTTTTTTCCGGATTTTTTTTATCCAGATTTTTCCGGATTTTTTTTTCTGGATTTTTTTTCCGGATTTTTCTTCATTTTTTTTTCAGGATTTTTTTTTCCAGATTTTTTTTTTCCGGATTTTTTTTTCCGGATTTTTTTTCCGGATTTTTTTTTCCAGATTTTTTTTTTCCGGATTTTTTTTTCAGGATTTTTTTTTCAGGATTTTTTTTTCAGGATTTTTTTTTCCAGATTTTTTTTTTCAGGATTTTTTTCTCCGGATTTTTTTTTTAAAATTTTTTTTTCAGGATTTTTCCGGATTTTTTTTCCGGATTTTTTTTTCCGGATTTTTTTTCCCGGATTTTTTTTTTCCGGATTTTTTTTTCCGGATTTTTTTTCCGGATTTTTTTTCACGGATTTTTCTTCATTTTTTATTCAGGATTTTTCCGGATTTTTTTTTCAGGATTTTTTTTTTCAGGATTTTTCCGGATTTTTTTTTCAGGATTTTTTTTTCCGGATTTTTTTTTTCAGTATTTTTCCGGATTTTTTTTTCAGGATTTTTTTTCCGGATTTTTTTTCTGGATTTTTTTTTCAGGATTTTTTTTCATAGATTTTTTTTGTCCGGATATTTTTTCCGGATTTTTTTTTCCAGATTTTTTTTTCGGGATTTTTCCGTTTTTTTTTCCGGATTTTCTTTTCTTGATTTTTTTCCGGATTTTTTTTCCGGATTTTTTTTTCCGGATTTTTCCGGATTTTTTTTTACCGGATTTTTTTTTCCTGATTTTTTCCCGGATTTTTTTTTCCGGATTTTTTTTCCGGATTTTTTTCTCTGGATTTTTTTTCCGGATTTTTTTTTCCGGATTGTTTTTTACCGGATTTTTCCAGATTTTTTTTTACCGGATTTTTTTTTCCTGATTTTTTTTCCGTATTTTTCTTTCCGTTTTTTTTTTCCGGATTTTTTTTTCTTGTTTTTTTTTCCGGATTTTTTTTCTGAATTTTTTTTCCGGATTTTTTCTGGATTTTTTTTTCCAGATTTTTGTTTCCGGATTTTTTTTTCCAGATTTTTTTTTTCCGGATTTTTTTTTCCAGATTTTTTTTCTGAATTTTTTTTCCGGATTTTTTTTTCCGGATTTTTTTTCCGGATTTTTTTTTCCAGATTTTTTTTTTCCGGATTTTTTTTTCCAGATTTTTTTTCACGGATTTTTTTTGTCCGGATATTTTTTCCGGATTTTTTTTTCCAGATTTTTTTTTCCGGATTTTTTTTTCAGGATTTTTTTTTCCAGATTTTTTTTCACGGATTTTTTTTGTCCGGATATTTTTTCCGGATTTTTTTTTCCAGATTTTTTTTTCCGGATTTTTTTTTCAGGATTTTTTTTTCCAGATTTTTTTTTTCCGGATTTTTTTCTCCGGATTTTTTTTAAAAGATTTTTTTGTCAGGATTTTTCCGGATTTTTTTTCCGGATTTTTTTTTCCGGATTTTTTTTCCCGGAATTTTTTTTTCCGGATTTTTTTTTCCGGATTTTTTTTCCGGAATTTTTTTCACGGATTTTTCTTCATTTTTTATTCAGGATTTTTCCGGATTTTTTTTTCAGGATTTTTTTTTCCGGATTTTTTTTTTCAGGACTTTTCCGGATTTTTTTTTCCGGATTTTTTTTTCCGGATTTTTTTTTTCAGGATTTTTCTGGATTTTTTTTTCAGGATTTTTTTTCTGGATTTTTTTTTCAGGATTTTTCAGGATTTTTTTTTCAGGATTTTTTTTCCGGATTTTTTTTTTCAGGATTTTTCTGGATTTTTTTTTCAGGATTTTTTTTCTGGATTTTTTTTTCAGGATTTTTTTTCCGGATTTTTTTTCACAGATTTTTTTTGTCCGGATATTTTTTCCGGATTTTTTTTTCCAGATTTTTTTTTCGGGATTTTTCCGGATTTTTTTCCGGATTTTTTTTTCTTGATTTTTTTCCGGATTTTTCCGGATTTTTTTTTTCCGGAATTTTCCGGATTTTTTTCTGGATTTTTTTCCGGATTTCTTTTTCCGGATTTTTTATCCGGATTTTTTTTCCGGATTTTTTTTCTGGATTTTTTTTCCGGATTTTTTTTCCGGATTTTTTTTACCGGATTTTTCCGGATTTTTTTTTACCGGATTTTTTTTTCCGGATTTTTTTCCGGATTTTTTTTTCCGGATTTTTTTTCCGGATTTTTTTTCTGGATTTTTTCTCTGGATTTTTTTTCCGGATTTTTTTTCCAAATTTTTTTTCCGGATTTTTTTTCACAGATTTTTTTTTCCGGATTTTTTTTCCGGATTTTTTTTTTCAGGATTTTTCCGGATTTTTTTTTCCGGATTTTTTTTCCGGATTTTTTTTTCCGGATTTTTTTTCACGGATTTTTTTTTCCGGATTTTTTTTTCAGGATTTTTTTTTCAGGATTTTTTTTTTCAGGATTTTTCCGGATTTTTTTTTCCGGATTTTTTTTTCCGGATTTTTTTTTCCGGATTTTTCCGGATTTTTTTTTCCGGATTTTTTTTCTGGATTTTTTTTTCCGGATTTTTTTTTCCGGATTTTTTTTCACAGATTTTTTTTGTCCGGATATTTTTTCCGGATTTTTTTTTCCAGATTTTTTTTTTCCGGATTTTTTTTTCCAGATTTTTTTTCACGGATTTTTTTTGTCCGGATATTTTTTCCGGATTTTTTTTTCCAGATTTTTTTTTCAGGATTTTTTTTTCAGGATTTTTCCGGATTTTTTTTTCAGGACTTTTTTTTCAGGATTTTTCCGGATTTTTTTTTCCGGATTTTTTTTCCAGATTTTTTTTTCCGGATTTTTTTTTCAGGATTTTTTTTTCAGGATTTTTCAGGATTTTGTTTTCCGGATTTTTTTTCTGGATTTTTTTTTCCGGATTTTTTTTTCCGGATTTTTTTTCACAGATTTTTTTTGTCCGGATATTTTTTCCGGATTTTTTTTTCCAGATTTTTTTTTTCCGGATTTTTTTTTCCAGATTTTTTTTCACGGATTTTTTTTGTCCGGATATTTTTTCCGGATTTTTTTTTCCAGATTTTTTTTTCCGGATTTTTTTTTCAGGATTTTTCCGGATTTTTTTTTCAGGACTTTTTTTTCAGGATTTTTCCGGATTTTTTTTTCCGGATTTTTTTTCCAGATTTTTTTTTCCGGATTTTTTTTCCCGGATTTTTTTTTTCCGGATTTTTTTTCAGGGATTTTTCTTCATTTTTTTTCAGGATTTTTCCGTATTTTTTTTTACCGGATTTTTTTTCCTGATTTTTTTTCCGTATTTTTCTTTCCGTTTTTTTTTTCCGGATTTTTCCGAATTTTTTTTCCGGATTTTTTTTTCCGGATTTTTTTTTCCAGATTTTTTTTTCAGGATTTTTCCGGATTTTTTTTTCAGGATTTTTTTTTCAGGATTTTTCCGGATTTTTTTTCCGGATTTTTTTTTCCGGATTTTTTTTTCCAGATTTTTTTTTCAGGATTTTTCAGGATTTTTTTTTCAGGATTTTTTTTCAGGATTTTTCCGGATTTTTTTTCCGGATTTTTTTTCCAGATTTTTTTTCACGGATTTTTCTGGATTTTTTTTTCCGGATTTTTTTTCCGGATTTTTTTTCTGGATTTTTTGTTCCGGATTTTTTCTGGATTTTTTTTCCGGATTTTTTTTTCAGGATTTTTCCGGAATTTTTTTTCCGGATTTTTTTCCGGATTTTTTTTTCCGGATTTTTTTTCCCGGATTTTTTTTTTCCGGATTTTTTTTCCGGATTTTTCTTCATTTTTTTTTCAGGATTTTTCCGGATTTTTTTTCCGGATTTTTTTTGTCCGGATATTTTTTCCGGATTTTTTTTTCCAGATTTTTTTTTCCGGATTTTTTTTTCAGGATTTTTCCGGATTTTTTTTTCAGGACTTTTTTTTCAGGACTTTTCCGGATTTTTTTTTCCGGATTTTTTTTCCAGATTTTTTTTTCCGGATTTTTTTTCCCGGATTTTTTTTTTTCCGGATTTTTTTTCAGGGATTTTTCTTCATTTTTTTTCAGGATTTTACCGGATTTTTTTTTACCGGATTTTTTTTCCTGATTTTTTTTCCGTATTTTTCTTTCCGTTTTTTTTTTTCCGGATTTTTTTTTCTTGTTTTTTTTTCCGGATTTTTTTTCTGAATTTTTTTTCCGGATTTTTTCTGGATTTTTTTTTCCAGATTTTTGTTTCAGGATTTTTTTTTCCAGATTTTTTTTTTCCGGATTTTTTTCTCCGGATTTTTTTTAAAAAAATTTTTTTTCAGGATTTTTCCGGATTTATTTTCCGGATTTTTTTTCCCGGATTTTTTTTTTCCGGATTTTTTTTTCCGGATTTTTTTTCCGGATTTTTTTTCACGGATTTTTCTTCATTTTTTATTCAGGATTTTTCCGGATTTTTTTTTCAGGATTTTTTTTTCAGGATTTTTTTTTTCAGGATTTTTCCGGATTTTTTTTTCAGGATTTTTTTTTCCGGATTTTTTTTTTCAGTATTTTTCCGGATTTTTATTTCCGGATTTTTTTTCCGGATTTTTTTTCTGGATTTTTTTTTCAGGATTTTTTTTCACAGATTTTTTTTGTCCGGATATTTTTTCCGGATTTTTTTTTCCAGATTTTTTTTTCGGGATTTTTCGGGATTTTTTTCCGGATTTTTTTTTCTTGATTTTTTTCCGGATTTTTTTCCGGATTTTTTTTCCGGATTTTTTTTTTCCGGATTTTTTTTGTCCGGATATTTTTTCCGGATTTTTTTTTCCAGATTTTTTTTTCCGGATTTTTTTTTCCGGATTTTTTTTCCGGATTTTTTTTCTGGATTTTTTCTCTGGATTTTTTTTCCGGATTTTTTTTCCAGATTTTTTTTCACGGATTTTTCTGGATTTTTTTTTCCGGATTTTTTTTCCGGATTTTTTTTCACGGATTTTTTTTTCCGGATTTTTTTTCCGGATTTTTTTTTCAGGATTTTTTTTTCGGGATTTTTCCGGATTTTTTTCCGGATTTTTTTTTCTTGATTTTTTTCCGGATTTTTTTTTCGGATTTTTTTCCCGGATTTTTTTTTTCCGGATTTTTTTTTTCCGGATTTTTTTTTCCGGATTTTTTTTTCCGGATTTTTTTTTCTGGATTTTTTTTCCGGATTTTTCTTCATTTTTTTTTCAGGATTTTTCCAGATTTTTTTTTCAGGATTTTTTTTTCCGGATTTTTTTTCACAGATTTTTTTTGTCCGGATATTTTTTCCGGATTTTTTTTTCCAGATTTTTTTTCACAGATTTTTTTTGTCCGGATATTTTTTCCGGATTTTTTTTTCCAGATTTTTTTTTCGGGATTTTTCCGGATTTTTTTCCGGATTTTTTTTTCTTGATTTTTTTCCGGATTTTTTTCCGGATTTTTTTTTCCGGAATTTTCCGGATTTTTTTCTGGATTTTTTTTCCGGATTTTTTTTACCGGATTTTTCCGGATTTTTTTTTACCGGATTTTTTTTTCCTGATTTTTTTCCGGATTTTTTTTTCCGGATTTTTTTTCCGGATTTTTTTTCTGGATTTTTTCTCTGGATTTTTTTTCCGGATTTTTTTTTCCGGATTGTTTTTTACCGGATTTTTCCGGATTTTTTTTTACCGGATTTTTTTTTCCTGATTTTTTTTCCGTATTTTTCTTTCTGTTTTTTTTTTCCGGATTTTTTTTTCTTGGTTTTTTTTCCGGATTTTTTTTCTGAATTTTTTTTCCGGATTTTTTTTTCCAGATTTTTGTTTCCGGATTTTTTTTTCCAGATTTTTTTTTCTTGATTTTTTTTTCTTGATTTTTTTCCGGATTTTTTTTCCGGATTTTTCCGGATTTTTTTTTTCCGGATTTTTTCTGAATTTTTTTCCGGATTTTTTTTTTCCGGATTTATCCGGATTTTTTTCAGGATTTTTTTCCGGATTTCTTTTTCCGGATTTTTTTTCCGGATTTTTTTTCTGGATTTTTTTTCTGGATTTTTTTTCCGGATTTTTTTTCCGGATTTTTTTTACCGGATTTTTTTTCTGGATTTTTCCGAATTTTTTTTTCCGGATTTTTTTTTCCGGATTTTTTTTTCCGGATTTTTTTTTTCCGGATTTTTTTTTCCGGATTTTTCTGGATTTTTTTTCCGGATTTTTTTTCTGGATTTTTTTTCTGTATTTTTTTTCCGGATTTTTTCCGGATTTTTTTTTCCAGATTTTTTTTTCCGGATTTTTTTTTCAGGATTTTTTTTTCCAGATTTTTTTTTTCCGGATTTTTTTTTCCGGATTTTTTTTCCGGATTTTTTTTTCCAGATTTTTTTTTTCCGGATTTTTTTTTCCGGATTTTTTTTTCAGGATTTTTTTTTCAGGATTTTTTTTTCCAGATTTTTTTTTTCAGGATTTTTTTTCCGGATTTTTTTTTCAGGATTTTTTTTTCGGGATTTTTCCGGATTTTTTTCCGGATTTTTTTTTCTTGATTTTTTTCCGGATTTTTTTTTCCGGATTTTTTTCCCGGATTTTTTTTTTCCGGATTTTTTTTTCCGGATTTTTTTTTCCGGATTTTTTTTTCCGGATTTTTTTTTCTGGATTTTTTTTCCGGATTTTTCTTCATTTTTTTTTCAGGATTTTTCTGGATTTTTTTTTCAGGATTTTTTTTTTCAGGATTTTTCCGGATTTTTTTTTTCGGATTTTTTTTCTGAATTTTTTTTCCGGATTTTTTCCGGATTTTTTTTTCCAGATTTTTTTTTCCGGATTTTTTTTTCAGGATTTTTTTTTCAGGATTTTTCCGGATTTTTTTTTCCGGATTTTTTTTTCCGGATTTTTTTTTCAGTATTTTTCCGGATTTTTTTTTCCGGATTTTTTTTACTGGATTTTTTTTTCCGGATTTTTTTTTCCGGATTTTTTTTCACAGATTTTTTTTGTCCGGATATTTTTTCCGGATTTTTTTTTCCAGATTTTTTTTTTCCGGATTTTTTTTTCCAGATTTTTTTTCACGGATTTTTTTTGTCCGGATATTTTTTCCGGATTTTTTTTTCCAGATTTTTTTTTCCGGATTTTTTTTTCAGGATTTTTCCGGATTTTTTTTTCAGGACTTTTTTTTCAGGATTTTTCCGGATTTTTTTTTCCGGATTTTTTTTCCAGATTTTTTTTTCCGGATTTTTTTTCCCGGATTTTTTTTTTCCGGATTTTTTTTCAGGGATTTTTCTTCATTTTTTTTCAGGATTTTTCCGGATTTTTTTTTACCGGATTTTTTTTCCTGATTTTTTTTCCGTATTTTTCTTTCCGTTTTTTTTTTCCGGATTTTTCCGAATTTTTTTTCCGGATTTTTTTTTCCGGATTTTTTTTTCCAGATTTTTTTTTCAGGATTTTTCCGGATTTTTTTTTCAGGATTTTTTTTTCATGATTTTTCCGGATTTTTTTTCCGGATTTTTTTTTCCGGATTTTTTTTTCCAGATTTTTTTTTCAGGATTTTTCCGGATTTTTTTTTCAGGATTTTTTTTCAGGATTTTTCCGGATTTTTTTTCCGGATTTTTTTTCCAGATTTTTTTTCACGGATTTTTCTGGATTTTTTTTTCCGGATTTTTTTTCCGGATTTTTTTTCTGGATTTTTTGTTCCGGATTTTTTCTGGATTTTTTTTCCGGATTTTTTTTTCAGGATTTTTCCGGAATTTTTTTTCCGGATTTTTTTTCCGGATTTTTTTTTCCGGATTTTTTTTCCCGGATTTTTTTTTTCCGGATTTTTTTTTTCCGGATTTTTCTTCATTTTTTTTTCAGGATTTTTCCGGATTTTTTTTTCAGGATTTTTTTTTTCAGGATTTTTCCGGATTTTTTTTTTCGGATTTTTTTTCTGATTTTTTTTTCTTGGTTTTTTTTCCGGATTTTTTTTCTGAATTTTTTTTCCGGATTTTTTCAGGATTTTTTTTTCCGGATTTTTTTTTCAGGATTTTTTTTTCAGGATTTTTTTTTCAGGATTTTTTTTTTCAGGATTTTTCCGGATTTTTTTTTCCGGATTTTTTTTTCCGGATTTTTTTTTCAGGATTTTTCCGGATTTTTTTTTCCGGATTTTTTTTCACAGATTTTTTTTGTCCGGATATTTTTTCCGGATTTTTTTTTCCAGATTTTTTTTTTCCGGATTTTTTTTTCCAGATTTTTTTTCACGGATTTTTTTTGTCCGGATATTTTTTCCGGATTTTTTTTTCCAGATTTTTTTTTCCGGATTTTTTTTTCAGGATTTTTTTTTCAGGACTTTTTTTTCAGGATTTTTCCGGATTTTTTTTTCCGGATTTTTTTTCCAGATTTTTTTTTCCGGATTTTTTTTCCCGGATTATTTTTTTCCGGATTTTTTTTCAGGGATTTTTCTTCATTTTTTTTCAGGATTTTTCCGGATTTTTTTTTACCGGATTTTTTTTCCTGATTTTTTTTCCGTATTTTTCTTTCCGTTTTTTTTTTCCGGATTTTTCCGAATTTTTTTTCCGGATTTTTTTTTCCGGATTTTTTTTTCCAGATTTTTTTTTCAGGATTTTTCCGGATTTTTTTTTCAGGATTTTTTTTTCAGGATTTTTCCGGATTTTTTTTCCGGATTTTTTTTTCCGGATTTTTTTTTCCAGATTTTTTTTTCAGGATTTTTCCGGATTTTTTTTCCGGATTTTTTTTCCAGATTTTTTTTCACGGATTTTTCTGGATTTTTTTTTCCGGATTTTTTTTCCGGATTTTTTTTCTGGATTTTTTGTTCCGGATTTTTTTTTCAGGATTTTTCCGGATTTTTTTTCCGGATTTTTTTTCCAGATTTTTTTTCACGGATTTTTCTGGATTTTTTTTTCCGGATTTTTTTTCCAGATTTTTTTTTCCGGATTTTTTTTCCCGGATTTTTTTTTTCCGGATTTTTTTTCAGGGATTTTTCTTCATTTTTTTTCAGGATTTTTCCGGATTTTTTTTTACCGGATTTTTTTTCCTGATTTTTTTTCCGTATTTTTCTTTCCGTTTTTTTTTTCCGGATTTTTCCGAATTTTTTTTCCGGATTTTTTTTTCCGGATTTTTTTTTCCAGATTTTTTTTTCAGGATTTTTCCGGATTTTTTTTTCAGGATTTTTCCGGATTTTTTTTCCGGATTTTTTTTTCCGGATTTTTTTTTCCAGATTTTTTTTTCAGGATTTTTCCGGATTTTTTTTCCGGATTTTTTTTCCAGATTTTTTTTCACGGATTTTTCTGGATTTTTTTTTCCGGATTTTTTTTCCGGATTTTTTTTCTGGATTTTTTGTTCCGGATTTTTTCTGGATTTTTTTTCCGGATTTTTTTTTCAGGATTTTTCCGGAATTTTTTTTCCGGATTTTTTTTCCGGATTTTTTTTTCCGGATTTTTTTTCCCGGATTTTTTTTTTCCGGATTTTTTTTTTCCGGATTTTTCTTCATTTTTTTTTCAGGATTTTTCCGGATTTTTTTTCCGGATTTTTTTTGTCCGGATATTTTTTCCGGATTTTTTTTTCCAGATTTTTTTTTCCGGATTTTTTTTTCAGGATTTTTCCGGATTTTTTTTTCAGGACTTTTTTTTCCGGATTTTTCCGGATTTTTTTTTCCGGATTTTTTTTCCAGATTTTTTTTTCCGGATTTTTTTTCCCGGATTTTTTTTTTTCCGGATTTTTTTTCAGGGATTTTTCTTCATTTTTTTTCAGGATTTTTCCGGATTTTTTTTTACCGGATTTTTTTTCCTGATTTTTTTTCCGGATTTTTCTTTCCGTTTTTTTTTTCCGGATTTTTCCGAATTTTTTTTCCGGATTTTTTTTTCCGGATTTTTTTTTCCAGATTTTTTTTTCAGGATTTTTCCGGATTTTTTTTTCAGGATTTTTTTTTCAGGATTTTTCCGGATTTTTTTTCCGGATTTTTTTTCCAGATTTTTTTTCACGGATTTTTCTGGATTTTTTTTTCCGGATTTTTTTTCCGGATTTTTTTTCTGGATTTTTTGTTCCGGATTTTTTCTGGATTTTTTTTCCGGATTTTTTTTTCAGGATTTTTCCGGATTTTTTTTTCCGGATTTTTTTTCCGGATTTTTTTTTCCGGATTTTTTTTCCCGGATTTTTTTTTTCCGGATTTTTTTTATCCAGATTTTTCCGGATTTTTTTTTCTGGATTTTTTTTCCGGATTTTTCTTCATTTTTTTTTCAGGATTTTTTTTTCCAGATTTTTTTTTTCCGGATTTTTTTTTCCGGATTTTTTTTCCGGATTTTTTTTTCCAGATTTTTTTTTCCGGATTTTTTTTTCAGGATTTTTTTTTCAGGATTTTTTTTCAGGATTTTTTTTTCCAGATTTTTTTTTTCAGGATTTTTTTCTCCGGATTTTTTTTTTAAAATTTTTTTTTCAGGATTTTTCCGGATTTTTTTTCCGGATTTTTTTTTCCGGATTTTTTTTCCCGGATTTTTTTTTTCCGGATTTTTTTTTCCGGATTTTTTTTCCGGATTTTTTTTCACGGATTTTTCTTCATTTTTTATTCAGGATTTTTCCGGATTTTTTTTTCAGGATTTTTTTTTTCAGGATTTTTCCGGATTTTTTTTTCAGGATTTTTTTTTCCGGATTTTTTTTTTCAGTATTTTTCCGGATTTTTTTTTCAGGATTTTTTTTCCGGATTTTTTTTCTGGATTTTTTTTTCAGGATTTTTTTTCATAGATTTTTTTTGTCCGGATATTTTTTCCGGATTTTTTTTTCCAGATTTTTTTTTCGGGATTTTTCCGTTTTTTTTTCCGGATTTTCTTTTCTTGATTTTTTTCCGGATTTTTTTTCCGGATTTTTTTTTCCGGATTTTTCCGGATTTTTTTTTACCGGATTTTTTTTTCCTGATTTTTTCCCGGATTTTTTTTTCCGGATTTTTTTTCCGGATTTTTTTCTCTGGATTTTTTTTCCGGATTTTTTTTTCCGGATTGTTTTTTACCGGATTTTTCCAGATTTTTTTTTACCGGATTTTTTTTTCCTGATTTTTTTTCCGTATTTTTCTTTCCGTTTTTTTTTTCCGGATTTTTTTTTCTTGTTTTTTTTTCCGGATTTTTTTTCTGAATTTTTTTTCCGGATTTTTTCTGGATTTTTTTTTCCAGATTTTTGTTTCCGGATTTTTTTTTCCAGATTTTTTTTTTCCGGATTTTTTTTTCCAGATTTTTTTTCTGAATTTTTTTTCCGGATTTTTTTTTCTTGATTTTTTTCCGGATTTTTTTTTCCGGATTTTTTTCCCGGATTTTTTTTTTCCGGATTTTTTTTTCCGGATTTTTTTTTCCGGATTTTTTTTTCCGGATTTTTTTTTCTGGATTTTTTTTCCGGATTTTTCTTCATTTTTTTTTCAGGATTTTTCTGGATTTTTTTTTCAGGATTTTTTTTTTCAGGATTTTTCCGGATTTTTTTTTTCGGATTTTTTTTCTGAATTTTTTTTCCGGATTTTTTCCGGATTTTTTTTTCCAGATTTTTTTTTCCGGATTTTTTTTTCAGGATTTTTTTTTCAGGATTTTTCCGGATTTTTTTTTCCGGATTTTTTTTTCCGGATTTTTTTTTCAGTATTTTTCCGGATTTTTTTTTCCGGATTTTTTTTCTGGATTTTTTTTTCCGGATTTTTTTTTCCGGATTTTTTTTCACAGATTTTTTTTGTCCGGATATTTTTTCCGGATTTTTTTTTCCAGATTTTTTTTTTCCGGATTTTTTTTTCCAGATTTTTTTTCACGGATTTTTTTTGTCCGGATATTTTTTCCGGATTTTTTTTTCCAGATTTTTTTTTCCGGATTTTTTTTTCAGGATTTTTCCGGATTTTTTTTTCAGGACTTTTTTTTCAGGATTTTTCCGGATTTTTTTTTCCGGATTTTTTTTCCAGATTTTTTTTTCCGGATTTTTTTTCCCGGATTTTTTTTTTCCGGATTTTTTTTCAGGGATTTTTCTTCATTTTTTTTCAGGATTTTTCCGGATTTTTTTTTACCGGATTTTTTTTCCTGATTTTTTTTCCGTATTTTTCTTTCCGTTTTTTTTTTCCGGATTTTTCCGAATTTTTTTTCCGGATTTTTTTTTCCGGATTTTTTTTTCCAGATTTTTTTTTCAGGATTTTTCCGGATTTTTTTTTCAGGATTTTTTTTTCATGATTTTTCCGGATTTTTTTTCCGGATTTTTTTTTCCGGATTTTTTTTTCCAGATTTTTTTTTCAGGATTTTTCCGGATTTTTTTTTCAGGATTTTTTTTCAGGATTTTTCCGGATTTTTTTTCCGGATTTTTTTTCCAGATTTTTTTTCACGGATTTTTCTGGATTTTTTTTTCCGGATTTTTTTTCCGGATTTTTTTTCTGGATTTTTTGTTCCGGATTTTTTCTGGATTTTTTTTCCGGATTTTTTTTTCAGGATTTTTCCGGAATTTTTTTTCCGGATTTTTTTTCCGGATTTTTTTTTCCGGATTTTTTTTCCCGGATTTTTTTTTTCCGGATTTTTTTTTTCCGGATTTTTCTTCATTTTTTTTTCAGGATTTTTCCGGATTTTTTTTTCAGGATTTTTTTTTTCAGGATTTTTCCGGATTTTTTTTTTCGGATTTTTTTTCTGATTTTTTTTTCTTGGTTTTTTTTCCGGATTTTTTTTCTGAATTTTTTTTCCGGATTTTTTCAGGATTTTTTTTTCCGGATTTTTTTTTCAGGATTTTTTTTTCAGGATTTTTTTTTCAGGATTTTTTTTTTCAGGATTTTTCCGGATTTTTTTTTCCGGATTTTTTTTTCCGGATTTTTTTTTCAGGATTTTTCCGGATTTTTTTTTCCGGATTTTTTTTCACAGATTTTTTTTGTCCGGATATTTTTTCCGGATTTTTTTTTCCAGATTTTTTTTTTCCGGATTTTTTTTTCCAGATTTTTTTTCACGGATTTTTTTTGTCCGGATATTTTTTCCGGATTTTTTTTTCCAGATTTTTTTTTCCGGATTTTTTTTTCAGGATTTTTTTTTCAGGACTTTTTTTTCAGGATTTTTCCGGATTTTTTTTTCCGGATTTTTTTTCCAGATTTTTTTTTCCGGATTTTTTTTCCCGGATTTTTTTTTTCCGGATTTTTTTTCAGGGATTTTTCTTCATTTTTTTTCAGGATTTTTCCGGATTTTTTTTTACCGGATTTTTTTTCCTGATTTTTTTTCCGTATTTTTCTTTCCGTTTTTTTTTTCCGGATTTTTCCGAATTTTTTTTCCGGATTTTTTTTTCCGGATTTTTTTTTCCAGATTTTTTTTTCAGGATTTTTCCGGATTTTTTTTTCAGGATTTTTTTTTCAGGATTTTTCCGGATTTTTTTTCCGGATTTTTTTTTCCGGATTTTTTTTTCCAGATTTTTTTTTCAGGATTTTTCCGGATTTTTTTTCCGGATTTTTTTTCCAGATTTTTTTTCACGGATTTTTCTGGATTTTTTTTTCCGGATTTTTTTTCCGGATTTTTTTTCTGGATTTTTTGTTCCGGATTTTTTTTTCAGGATTTTTCCGGATTTTTTTTCCGGATTTTTTTTCCAGATTTTTTTTCACGGATTTTTCTGGATTTTTTTTTCCGGATTTTTTTTCCAGATTTTTTTTTCCGGATTTTTTTTCCCGGATTTTTTTTTTCCGGATTTTTTTTCAGGGATTTTTCTTCATTTTTTTTCAGGATTTTTCCGGATTTTTTTTTACCGGATTTTTTTTCCTGATTTTTTTTCCGTATTTTTCTTTCCGTTTTTTTTTTCCGGATTTTTCCGAATTTTTTTTCCGGATTTTTTTTTCCGGATTTTTTTTTCCAGATTTTTTTTTCAGGATTTTTCCGGATTTTTTTTTCAGGATTTTTCCGGATTTTTTTTCCGGATTTTTTTTTCCGGATTTTTTTTTCCAGATTTTTTTTTCAGGATTTTTCCGGATTTTTTTTCCGGATTTTTTTTCCAGATTTTTTTTCACGGATTTTTCTGGATTTTTTTTTCCGGATTTTTTTTCCGGATTTTTTTTCTGGATTTTTTGTTCCGGATTTTTTCTGGATTTTTTTTCCGGATTTTTTTTTCAGGATTTTTCCGGAATTTTTTTTCCGGATTTTTTTTCCGGATTTTTTTTTCCGGATTTTTTTTCCCGGATTTTTTTTTTCCGGATTTTTTTTTTCCGGATTTTTCTTCATTTTTTTTTCAGGATTTTTCCGGATTTTTTTTCCGGATTTTTTTTGTCCGGATATTTTTTCCGGATTTTTTTTTCCAGATTTTTTTTTCCGGATTTTTTTTTCAGGATTTTTCCGGATTTTTTTTTCAGGACTTTTTTTTCCGGATTTTTCCGGATTTTTTTTTCCGGATTTTTTTTCCAGATTTTTTTTTCCGGATTTTTTTTCCCGGATTTTTTTTTTTCCGGATTTTTTTTCAGGGATTTTTCTTCATTTTTTTTCAGGATTTTTCCGGATTTTTTTTTACCGGATTTTTTTTCCTGATTTTTTTTCCGGATTTTTCTTTCCGTTTTTTTTTTCCGGATTTTTCCGAATTTTTTTTCCGGATTTTTTTTTCCGGATTTTTTTTTCCAGATTTTTTTTTCAGGATTTTTCCGGATTTTTTTTTCAGGATTTTTTTTTCAGGATTTTTCCGGATTTTTTTTCCGGATTTTTTTTCCAGATTTTTTTTCACGGATTTTTCTGGATTTTTTTTTCCGGATTTTTTTTCCGGATTTTTTTTCTGGATTTTTTGTTCCGGATTTTTTCTGGATTTTTTTTCCGGATTTTTTTTTCAGGATTTTTCCGGATTTTTTTTTCCGGATTTTTTTTCCGGATTTTTTTTTCCGGATTTTTTTTCCCGGATTTTTTTTTTCCGGATTTTTTTTATCCAGATTTTTCCGGATTTTTTTTTCTGGATTTTTTTTCCGGATTTTTCTTCATTTTTTTTTCAGGATTTTTTTTTCCAGATTTTTTTTTTCCGGATTTTTTTTTCCGGATTTTTTTTCCGGATTTTTTTTTCCAGATTTTTTTTTTCCGGATTTTTTTTTCAGGATTTTTTTTTCAGGATTTTTTTTTCAGGATTTTTTTTTCCAGATTTTTTTTTTCAGGATTTTTTTCTCCGGATTTTTTTTTTAAAATTTTTTTTTCAGGATTTTTCCGGATTTTTTTTCCGGATTTTTTTTTCCGGATTTTTTTTCCCGGATTTTTTTTTTCCGGATTTTTTTTTCCGGATTTTTTTTCCGGATTTTTTTTCACGGATTTTTCTTCATTTTTTATTCAGGATTTTTCCGGATTTTTTTTTCAGGATTTTTTTTTTCAGGATTTTTCCGGATTTTTTTTTCAGGATTTTTTTTTCCGGATTTTTTTTTTCAGTATTTTTCCGGATTTTTTTTTCAGGATTTTTTTTCCGGATTTTTTTTCTGGATTTTTTTTTCAGGATTTTTTTTCATAGATTTTTTTTGTCCGGATATTTTTTCCGGATTTTTTTTTCCAGATTTTTTTTTCGGGATTTTTCCGTTTTTTTTTCCGGATTTTCTTTTCTTGATTTTTTTCCGGATTTTTTTTCCGGATTTTTTTTTCCGGATTTTTCCGGATTTTTTTTTACCGGATTTTTTTTTCCTGATTTTTTCCCGGATTTTTTTTTCCGGATTTTTTTTCCGGATTTTTTTCTCTGGATTTTTTTTCCGGATTTTTTTTTCCGGATTGTTTTTTACCGGATTTTTCCAGATTTTTTTTTACCGGATTTTTTTTTCCTGATTTTTTTTCCGTATTTTTCTTTCCGTTTTTTTTTTCCGGATTTTTTTTTCTTGTTTTTTTTTCCGGATTTTTTTTCTGAATTTTTTTTCCGGATTTTTTCTGGATTTTTTTTTCCAGATTTTTGTTTCCGGATTTTTTTTTCCAGATTTTTTTTTTCCGGATTTTTTTTTCCAGATTTTTTTTCTGAATTTTTTTTCCGGATTTTTTTTTCCGGATTTTTTTTCCGGATTTTTTTTTCCAGATTTTTTTTTTCCGGATTTTTTTTTCCAGATTTTTTTTCACGGATTTTTTTTGTCCGGATATTTTTTCCGGATTTTTTTTTCCAGATTTTTTTTTCCGGATTTTTTTTTCAGGATTTTTTTTTCCAGATTTTTTTTCACGGATTTTTTTTGTCCGGATATTTTTTCCGGATTTTTTTTTCCAGATTTTTTTTTCCGGATTTTTTTTTCAGGATTTTTTTTTCCAGATTTTTTTTTTCCGGATTTTTTTCTCCGGATTTTTTTTAAAAGATTTTTTTGTCAGGATTTTTCCGGATTTTTTTTCCGGATTTTTTTTTCCGGATTTTTTTTCCCGGAATTTTTTTTTCCGGATTTTTTTTTCCGGATTTTTTTTCCGGAATTTTTTTCACGGATTTTTCTTCATTTTTTATTCAGGATTTTTCCGGATTTTTTTTTCAGGATTTTTTTTTCCGGATTTTTTTTTTCAGGACTTTTCCGGATTTTTTTTTCCGGATTTTTTTTTCCGGATTTTTTTTTTCAGGATTTTTCTGGATTTTTTTTTCAGGATTTTTTTTCTGGATTTTTTTTTCAGGATTTTTCAGGATTTTTTTTTCAGGATTTTTTTTCCGGATTTTTTTTTTCAGGATTTTTCTGGATTTTTTTTTCAGGATTTTTTTTCTGGATTTTTTTTTCAGGATTTTTTTTCCGGATTTTTTTTCACAGATTTTTTTTGTCCGGATATTTTTTCCGGATTTTTTTTTCCAGATTTTTTTTTCGGGATTTTTCCGGATTTTTTTCCGGATTTTTTTTTCTTGATTTTTTTCCGGATTTTTCCGGATTTTTTTTTTCCGGAATTTTCCGGATTTTTTTCTGGATTTTTTTCCGGATTTCTTTTTCCGGATTTTTTATCCGGATTTTTTTTCCGGATTTTTTTTCTGGATTTTTTTTCCGGATTTTTTTTCCGGATTTTTTTTACCGGATTTTTCCGGATTTTTTTTTACCGGATTTTTTTTTCCGGATTTTTTTCCGGATTTTTTTTTCCGGATTTTTTTTCCGGATTTTTTTTCTGGATTTTTTCTCTGGATTTTTTTTCCGGATTTTTTTTCCAAATTTTTTTTCCGGATTTTTTTTCACAGATTTTTTTTTCCGGATTTTTTTTCCGGATTTTTTTTTTCAGGATTTTTCCGGATTTTTTTTTCCGGATTTTTTTTCCGGATTTTTTTTTCCGGATTTTTTTTCACGGATTTTTTTTTCCGGATTTTTTTTTCAGGATTTTTTTTTCAGGATTTTTTTTTTCAGGATTTTTCCGGATTTTTTTTTCCGGATTTTTTTTTCCGGATTTTTTTTTCCGGATTTTTCCGGATTTTTTTTTCCGGATTTTTTTTCTGGATTTTTTTTTCCGGATTTTTTTTTCCGGATTTTTTTTCACAGATTTTTTTTGTCCGGATATTTTTTCCGGATTTTTTTTTCCAGATTTTTTTTTTCCGGATTTTTTTTTCCAGATTTTTTTTCACGGATTTTTTTTGTCCGGATATTTTTTCCGGATTTTTTTTTCCAGATTTTTTTTTCAGGATTTTTTTTTCAGGATTTTTCCGGATTTTTTTTTCAGGACTTTTTTTTCAGGATTTTTCCGGATTTTTTTTTCCGGATTTTTTTTCCAGATTTTTTTTTCCGGATTTTTTTTTCAGGATTTTTTTTTCAGGATTTTTCAGGATTTTGTTTTCCGGATTTTTTTTCTGGATTTTTTTTTCCGGATTTTTTTTTCCGGATTTTTTTTCACAGATTTTTTTTGTCCGGATATTTTTTCCGGATTTTTTTTTCCAGATTTTTTTTTTCCGGATTTTTTTTTCCAGATTTTTTTTCACGGATTTTTTTTGTCCGGATATTTTTTCCGGATTTTTTTTTCCAGATTTTTTTTTCCGGATTTTTTTTTCAGGATTTTTCCGGATTTTTTTTTCAGGACTTTTTTTTCAGGATTTTTCCGGATTTTTTTTTCCGGATTTTTTTTCCAGATTTTTTTTTCCGGATTTTTTTTCCCGGATTTTTTTTTTCCGGATTTTTTTTCAGGGATTTTTCTTCATTTTTTTTCAGGATTTTTCCGTATTTTTTTTTACCGGATTTTTTTTCCTGATTTTTTTTCCGTATTTTTCTTTCCGTTTTTTTTTTCCGGATTTTTCCGAATTTTTTTTCCGGATTTTTTTTTCCGGATTTTTTTTTCCAGATTTTTTTTTCAGGATTTTTCCGGATTTTTTTTTCAGGATTTTTTTTTCAGGATTTTTCCGGATTTTTTTTCCGGATTTTTTTTTCCGGATTTTTTTTTCCAGATTTTTTTTTCAGGATTTTTCAGGATTTTTTTTTCAGGATTTTTTTTCAGGATTTTTCCGGATTTTTTTTCCGGATTTTTTTTCCAGATTTTTTTTCACGGATTTTTCTGGATTTTTTTTTCCGGATTTTTTTTCCGGATTTTTTTTCTGGATTTTTTGTTCCGGATTTTTTCTGGATTTTTTTTCCGGATTTTTTTTTCAGGATTTTTCCGGAATTTTTTTTCCGGATTTTTTTCCGGATTTTTTTTTCCGGATTTTTTTTCCCGGATTTTTTTTTTCCGGATTTTTTTTCCGGATTTTTCTTCATTTTTTTTTCAGGATTTTTCCGGATTTTTTTTCCGGATTTTTTTTGTCCGGATATTTTTTCCGGATTTTTTTTTCCAGATTTTTTTTTCCGGATTTTTTTTTCAGGATTTTTCCGGATTTTTTTTTCAGGACTTTTTTTTCAGGACTTTTCCGGATTTTTTTTTCCGGATTTTTTTTCCAGATTTTTTTTTCCGGATTTTTTTTCCCGGATTTTTTTTTTTCCGGATTTTTTTTCAGGGATTTTTCTTCATTTTTTTTCAGGATTTTACCGGATTTTTTTTTACCGGATTTTTTTTCCTGATTTTTTTTCCGTATTTTTCTTTCCGTTTTTTTTTTTCCGGATTTTTTTTTCTTGTTTTTTTTTCCGGATTTTTTTTCTGAATTTTTTTTCCGGATTTTTTCTGGATTTTTTTTTCCAGATTTTTGTTTCAGGATTTTTTTTTCCAGATTTTTTTTTTCCGGATTTTTTTCTCCGGATTTTTTTTAAAAAAATTTTTTTTCAGGATTTTTCCGGATTTATTTTCCGGATTTTTTTTCCCGGATTTTTTTTTTCCGGATTTTTTTTTCCGGATTTTTTTTCCGGATTTTTTTTCACGGATTTTTCTTCATTTTTTATTCAGGATTTTTCCGGATTTTTTTTTCAGGATTTTTTTTTCAGGATTTTTTTTTTCAGGATTTTTCCGGATTTTTTTTTCAGGATTTTTTTTTCCGGATTTTTTTTTTCAGTATTTTTCCGGATTTTTATTTCCGGATTTTTTTTCCGGATTTTTTTTCTGGATTTTTTTTTCAGGATTTTTTTTCACAGATTTTTTTTGTCCGGATATTTTTTCCGGATTTTTTTTTCCAGATTTTTTTTTCGGGATTTTTCGGGATTTTTTTCCGGATTTTTTTTTCTTGATTTTTTTCCGGATTTTTTTCCGGATTTTTTTTCCGGATTTTTTTTTTCCGGATTTTTTTTGTCCGGATATTTTTTCCGGATTTTTTTTTCCAGATTTTTTTTTCCGGATTTTTTTTTCCGGATTTTTTTTCCGGATTTTTTTTCTGGATTTTTTCTCTGGATTTTTTTTCCGGATTTTTTTTCCAGATTTTTTTTCACGGATTTTTCTGGATTTTTTTTTCCGGATTTTTTTTCCGGATTTTTTTTCACGGATTTTTTTTTCCGGATTTTTTTTCCGGATTTTTTTTTCAGGATTTTTTTTTCGGGATTTTTCCGGATTTTTTTCCGGATTTTTTTTTCTTGATTTTTTTCCGGATTTTTTTTTCGGATTTTTTTCCCGGATTTTTTTTTTCCGGATTTTTTTTTTCCGGATTTTTTTTTCCGGATTTTTTTTTCCGGATTTTTTTTTCTGGATTTTTTTTCCGGATTTTTCTTCATTTTTTTTTCAGGATTTTTCCAGATTTTTTTTTCAGGATTTTTTTTTTCAGGATTTTTCCGGATTTTTTTTTTCGGATTTTTTTTCTGATTTTTTTTTCTTGTTTTTTTTTCCAGATTTTTTTTCTGAATTTTTTTTCCGGATTTTTTCCGCATTTTTTTTTCCAGATTTTTTTTTCCGGATTTTTTTTTCAGGATTTTTTTTCAGGATTTTTTTTTTCAGGATTTTTCCGGATTTTTTTTTCCGGATTTTTTTTTCAGGATTTTTTTTTTCAGTATTTTTCCGGATTTTTTTTTCCGGATTTTTTTTCCGGATTTTTTTTGTCCGGATATTTTTTCCGGATTTTTTTTTCCAGATTTTTTTTTCCGGATTTTTTTTTCAGGATTTTTCCGGATTTTTTTTTCAGGACTTTTTTTTCAGGACTTTTCCGGATTTTTTTTTCCGGATTTTTTTTCCAGATTTTTTTTTCCGGATTTTTTTTCCCGGATTTTTTTTTTTCCGGATTTTTTTTCAGGGATTTTTCTTCATTTTTTTTCAGGATTTTACCGGATTTTTTTTTACCGGATTTTTTTTCCTGATTTTTTTTCCGTATTTTTCTTTCCGTTTTTTTTTTCCGGATTTTTTTTTCTTGTTTTTTTTTCCGGATTTTTTTTCTGAATTTTTTTTCCGGATTTTTTCTGGATTTTTTTTTCCAGATTTTTGTTTCAGGATTTTTTTTTCCAGATTTTTTTTTAACGGATTTTTTTCTCCGGATTTTTTTTAAAAAAATTTTTTTTCAGGATTTTTCCGGATTTTTTTTCCGGATTTTTTTTCCCGGATTTTTTTTTTCCGGATTTTTTTTTCCGGATTTTTTTTCCGGATTTTTTTTCACGGATTTTTCTTCATTTTTTATTCAGGATTTTTCCGGATTTTTTTTTCAGGATTTTTTTTTCAGGATTTTTTTTTTCAGGATTTTTCCGGATTTTTTTTTCAGGATTTTTTTTTCCGGATTTTTTTTTTCAGTATTTTTCCGGATTTTTATTTCCGGATTTTTTTTCCGGATTTTTTTTCTGGATTTTTTTTTCAGGATTTTTTTTCACAGATTTTTTTTGTCCGGATATTTTTTCCGGATTTTTTTTTCCAGATTTTTTTTTCGGGATTTTTCGGGATTTTTTTCCGGATTTTTTTTTCTTGATTTTTTTCCGGATTTTTTTCCGGATTTTTTTTTTCCGGAATTTTCCGGATTTTTTTCTGGATTTTTTTCCGGATTTCTTTTTCCGGATTTTTTTTCTGAAATTTTTTTCTGGATTTTTTTTCTGGATTTTTTTTCCTGATTTTTTTCCGGATTTTTTTTTCCGGATTTTTTTTCCGGATTTTTTTTCTGGATTTTTTCTCTGGATTTTTTTTCCGGATTTTTTTTCCAGATTTTTTTTCACGGATTTTTCTGGATTTTTTTTTCCGGATTTTTTTTCCGGATTTTTTTTCACGGATTTTTTTTTCCGGATTTTTTTTCCGGATTTTTTTTTCAGGATTTTTTTTTCGGGATTTTTCCGGATTTTTTTCCGGATTTTTTTTTCTTGATTTTTTTCTGGATTTTTTTTCCGGATTGTTTTTTACCGGATTTTTCTGGATTTTTTTTTAACGGATTTTTTTTTCCAAATTTTTTTTCCGTATTTTTCTTTCTGTTTTTTTTTTCCGGATTTTTTTTCTTGTTTTTTTTTCCGGATTTTTTTTCTGAATTTTTTTTCCGGAATTTTTCCGGATTTTTTTTTCCAGATTTTTGTTTCCGGATTTTTTTTTTCCGGATTTTTTTTTCCGGATTTTTCTGGATTTTTTTTCCGGATTTTTTTTCTGGATTTTTTTTCTGTATTTTTTTTCCGGATTTTTTCCGGATTTTTTTTTCCAGATTTTTTTTTCCGGATTTTTTTTTCAGGATTTTTTTTTCCAGATTTTTTTTTTCCGGATTTTTTTTTCCGGATTTTTTTTCCGGATTTTTTTTTCCAGATTTTTTTTTCCGGATTTTTTTTTCCGGATTTTTTTTTCAGGATTTTTTTTTCCAGATTTTTTTTTTCAGGATTTTTTTCTCCGGATTTTTTTAAAAAAATTTTTTTTTCAGGATTTTTCTGGATTTTTTTTCCGGATTTTTTTTTCCGGATTTTTTTTCCCGGATTTTTTTTTTCCGGATTTTTTTTTCCGGATTTTTTTTCCGGATTTTTTTTCACGGATTTTTCTTCATTTTTTATTCAGGATTTTTCCGGATTTTTTTTTCAGGATTTTTTTTTCAGGATTTTTTTTTTCAGGATTTTTCCGGATTTTTTTTTCAGGATTTTTTTTTCCGGATTTTTTTTTTCAGTATTTTTCCGGATTTTTTTTTCCGGATTTTTTTTCCGGATTTTTTTTCTGGATTTTTTTTTCAGGATTTTTTTTCACAGATTTTTTTTGTCCGGATATTTTTTCCGGATTTTTTTTTCCAGATTTTTTTTTCGGGATTTTTCCGGATTTTTTTCCGGATTTTCTTTTCTTGATTTTTTTCTGGATTTTTTTTCCGGATTTTTTTTTCCGGATTTTTCCGGATTTTTTTTTACCGGATTTTTTTTTCCTGATTTTTTCCCGGATTTTTTTTTCCGGATTTTTTTTCCGGATTTTTTTTCTGGATTTTTTCCCTGGATTTTTTTTCCGGATTTTTTTTTCCGGATTGTTTTTTACCGGATTTTTCCGGATTTTTTTTTACCGGATTTTTTTTTCCTGATTTTTTTTCCGTATTTTTCTTTCCGTTTTTTTTTCCGGATTTTTTTTTCTTGTTTTTTTTTCCGGATTTTTTTTCTGAATTTTTTTTCCGGATTTTTTCAGGATTTTTTTTTCCAGATTTTTGTTACCGGATTTTTTTTTCCAGATTTTTTTTTTCCGGATTTTTTTTTCCAGATTTTTTTTCTGAATTTTTTTTCCGGATTTTTTCCGGATTTTTTTTTCCGGATTTTTTTTCCGGATTTTTTTTTCCAGATTTTTTTTTTCCGGATTTTTTTTTCCAGATTTTTTTTCACGGATTTTTTTTGTCCGGATATTTTTTCCGGATTTTTTTTTCCAGATTTTTTTTTCCGGATTTTTTTTTCAGGATTTTTTTTTCCAGATTTTTTTTCACGGATTTTTTTTGTCCGGATATTTTTTCCGGATTTTTTTTTCCAGATTTTTTTTTCCGGATTTTTTTTTCCGGATTTTTTTTTCCAGATTTTTTTTTTCCGGATTTTTTTCTCCGGATTTTTTTTAAAAGATTTTTTTGTCAGGATTTTTCTGGATTTTTTTTCCGGATTTTTTTTTCCGGATTTTTTTTCCCGGAATTTTTTTTTCCGGATTTTTTTTTCCGGATTTTTTTTCCGGATTTTTTTTCACGGATTTTTCTTCATTTTTTATTCAGGATTTTTCCGGATTTTTTTTTCAGGATTTTTTTTTCCGGATTTTTTTTTTCAGGATTTTTCCGGATTTTTTTTTCAGGATTTTTTTTTCCGGATTTTTTTTTTCCGGATTTTTCTGGATTTTTTTTTCAGGATTTTTTTTCTGGATTTTTTTTTCAGGATTTTTTTTTCCGGATTTTTTTTCACAGATTTTTTTTGTCCGGATATTTTTTCCGGATTTTTTTTTCCAGATTTTTTTTCGGGATTTTTCTGGATTTTTTTCCGGATTTTTTTTTCTTGATTTTTTTCCGGTTTTTTTTTCCGGATTTTTTTTTTCCGGAATTTTCCGGATTTTTTTCTGGATTTTTTTCCGGATTTCTTTTTCCGGATATTTTATCCGGATTTTTTTTCTGGATTTTTTTTCTGGATTTTTTTTCCGGATTTTTTTTCCCGGATTTTTTTTTCTGGATTTTTTTTCTGGATTTTTCTTTTCCGGATTTTTCTGATTTTTTTTCCGGATTTTTATTTCCGGATTTTTCCGGATTTTTTTTTTGCCGGATTTTTTTTCCGGATTTTTTTTTTCTGGATTTTTTTTCGGATTTTTTTTTCCGTTTTTTTTTAAAGGATTTTTTTTCTGGATTTTTTTTTCTTGTTTTTTTTTTACCGGATTTTTTTTTCCGGATTTTTTTTTCCGGATTTTTTTTTTCCGTTTTTTTTTTTCCGTTTTTTTTTTCCCGAATATTTTTTTTGGATTTTTCCGAATTTTTTTTCTGGATTTTTTTTTCCGGATTTTTTTTCCGGATTTTTTTTCCG